>NW_004797364.1:348402-360660 GCF_000002075.1 Aplysia californica
CCCCCCTCTGTGTCTTTCTTAAAAACACTGTCACGCTCTCTTACACCTCCTCTCAAAGACTCACACACGCACTCACTCACACATGCTACCACCACAAGTCAGTGTGTTCCGATGAGACAGCTGACACACCGGCCAACACACCACAGCTGTTGTGGTGGCCTGAAATGACAACGCGGCATGCTCACAATCAAATCACAGATTTCTTGTAATGTGGCTATTCTGATCCATCTGTATATTTTCCTCCTGTTTTTCTCCTTTCATTCATTATGTCCTCTACTCTTTTATTCATTCGTTGGTTTATTCTTCCCTTCCATTCATCCCTAAACTTCATAATATTCATTGATTCTTGTAAACCAGGAGTCTCAAACTTACGACCGGCGTGTCAGTTGCGGCCGCAAGACGATATTTTGTGTCCCCTTCTTGACATCAATAAATAAGTAGTCAAAGTGTGGCCCTCAAGTTTTGCTCACACGGACCTTTTTACCGAGATATTGCCCTGGACATGTATAGTAGAAATCGTTTATGGGGTACCATAGCTCAGGCTAGTTTTACTTTTGTTTATTATGCATGAAAATTGTGTTTTTTTTCCTTAATAGAATACTTATTACGGTCCATACTCATTGAGAATCTACTACCAGTGGCCCTCGGATAATTTGAGTATTTTAACCCCTGTAGAAAAAAATCAACAACCAAAAACATAAGTAATTTACCCTCCTGATTTCCTTCCTCGTCTTGTTTTTCATATTCTTATCTTCCTTTCTGTTTATGTTTGTTTTAGTCGTCTTTGCCTTCCGCACAGTTTTCTGATCCCCGTTTTCCCCTCCCATTTACATTTGAGTCGCTAAATTCGGTATGTCTTCTGTTGTGCTGTTGTTGCCTGTCGCGTGGTTGACAGGTGTTCAGGTGAGATTCTCCCCTTCTCCTTCCTATTCAGTGTTACTGTTGCCCTTATCTGTTTCCAAGCTCTTCCTTGATAAAATTCCAAGTGAGGGCAACTTTGCTGACCTCAGCCCTTTCACTGTAAGGGATTCCCGTCGTGCTCAGACACCGGGGAATACTGACTTTCTAGTACTATTTGTTTAAACGTCTGAACATATTCGTGGGTTTTGACTTGCATTCCAGTATGCACAGACAGTCAAGGGTGATGTGTAAAATTAAGACGTTAGTGGTAAAATTAAATAGATCTGTCCTTAAGTGCTACCGATCAATAAGTTATATGTATTTTTCTCCCTAGTGGAAGATCTGCTGTTTGTCAGTCGGCGAGTTATTCTAGAAAATATATTTGGTCACTCTCCAATCTGGGACAACTGGCATCCAGGTCTCACGTTTTGCCCACTATTGCCACCTCTCGAGAACACCGACCGGTGTCCATTACATCTGACTGACTGACCTACTTTCAGCATAGACCAGTAGAACCCGTGGGATAAACAGGTGGCCATGGGAAGCCGCAGGTTGGTCAGCGGTTCTGTGGACCTCGTGTTATATCACAGCTCGTTGCTAAGTGTCGCTGGTTGTCATTTACGATTCTAATGGTCCCTCATAATAGTCATTCCAAGCTTTGAACTGAAGTAGAGCCTCATTGACAATGTCAGGATGTGCTTTTGTTTGTCGCGTAATCAAGTCGGTTCCCAGACTTGTCGTTGGTCGGTCATTGAGTACTTGTAGTAAATCGTATTGTCGGTGTTATTATTTCTAGAGTTTGCTCCTGAAGTTTGCCTTTTTTTTAAAGAGTACGGTTTATCTTGTGCGTGGTTGGTAGGCCCCACTAGCAGGCCCACTAGCATACGTCACTATCACTTGTGTTTCACTTCCTCCCCCCCCCCCCCCCCCAAACCCACCCTCTGTGTCTGTCTTAAAAAAAACCTGTCACGCTCTCTTACACTTCCACTCAAAGACTCTTTTGTCTATGTTTGTATGTTTTGCGTTTAACCAGCACCAAATAGTAGTTATTGGTTCGATGTGCTTCTCTTTACTCAAAGTCAAGTCAAACTGTTTTTCAGCTCTATCACGGTAGTATGGTACGTTGTATTGCTAGTTTGTTTGCTTCTTTTCCCTGTTTTATTAAATTTCAAACTTAGTTTCTATAATATCTAATACAATAGATGGTTCTATCCGACTGTTGCTCATTAAATTATTAAAACATGTCATTGTATATTATGTGTCTTATTAACCTGTAACATGTTTTTATAGAGTCATAGGTTGTACGTTAGGGGCACATTCCACACTCTGCCTCTGATACCTGCCAACATATTTTTAGATGAGGTTCCGTGGAACACAGAAGCATGCATTCCAAGTTTATTCTCTCTGTTTCTCTACTGCGTGCATCTTTTCTTTACCCGACGTTTCCTCATCAGTGTCTGTGCCTTTTTTCTTTCCATCTAATGTGGTAGTTATGAACTAGAGTAGTAGGGGCCAGTTGGCTGAAAGCCTGCTTTTTTATTACATCTCACTTCGTGTAGCTTGCATCAACGATTAGACCTTTTGAAAGGCTTTCAGACTCTCAGGATGTTCGTGGGTTGTGCGGAGACGCTCGGAGAAGACATGGGGTCTCAGAAGTCGCGATTACGCTTTACTCCGTGACTTTGTGTTGACCATAGGAAGAAGTAAGGAGTAAGTTTAGTTTAGTATATAATTTTACGGCGCTCGCAACTGCATAAGGTCATATGAGCGCGCCATCAGTAAGGAGTAAAACGAAAACTGATCCTTAAAGATCCTTAAAGCCCTGTGACCAACCAAATCAGCTGAGTTCAATCTCTTTAATTAATTTATTCTTTTCATTAGCTCTTTCCTTTCGTTCACCCCCCTCGTTATTTCAGTTGGGTTGGTGGTTTACGCTCTAACGTGATCTCCCCCCCCCCTCCCCCGACGACCTGGTCTTTCTGTTGTGCGAAATGAGGCCGTTATCGTGGTACCTCCCCGTAAACTGTATCTTCACTTCATTCATTCATTCATTCATTCTTTCGTTCATTCATTCTAACACGGAGCCGTTCCCTTTTCATTGGACTCTCCCTATTTCCACCAATCGTCTTTTGTTTACCCACGTCGTCCTCCATCCGTCCATGAGAGATTGGCTCAGTGACAGTACGCTGGGTTTATTGTCCGCGCCACAAGTGTTTGCTAGGATTGTGAGGGAAATGAGTGGACGGGGAATGCAACAAATGGGGTGAAATTTGGAGACCAATATGTACGATAAAACAGGTCAGACGGAACCCGCCTTCAGTGACGTATGCGGCCATGAGACCCGGTTGTGTGGTCAGCGTCGTGTGGTGTCCCGCCGTAACCACCTCCCTCTACCATCGGGAGGATCGTCTCGAGATCTAGGTCAGGGGGAGTTTAGCCCAGTGACCACGATTAGGCCTAGGATTGGCCTCCTCTTTGTGAAGCTTCAATGGTTCTTCACGACCGGAATCAGGTGTCCTGTTTACCCTTTTTTTTGCTCGTAGCCGACAGGGCTGCCCTCTAATTTTCCTGACCGCATAAAAACCGCCTATTGAATTGAGTCACGCGCCGACTTCAGGAAGCTATGTGGTGTCAGGAGAGGCATGGATGAGTTAAAGCCGAAGGAAAGAGTCGCCAAAACCCCCGAAAGCAAAATAAATCAAAACAAAACACAAAAAAACTCAAAACAAATGTACACAAAAGAACGGCGTGACGAATGTTGCGATCTCGAAGACAGGACTCCGTGTCCCATAGAAGATGCTTTGGCGCTTACCTGTTGTTGTTCCATACAGAATATGTAAATTGGAAGGGCGGATGCTTAGTTCTGTCAGAACAATAGATTGAAAAGAAGACCATTTCCAGATAGACGAAATATATATTGCCCGCATTACCGCCGAGTACTTCTTTAACCGCTACAGCGGCCTGTTCAGCGCCATGGAGACGTCACTTACTGTTGAGAAACTAGTCCGGGAGAATTTTCTCGCATAATCAAAACAGGAGAAGGTCAAAATTTGAGTACAGGTGCACTCATCAGCCGATAAGATCAGGGATCAAGATGTTTGTTTCAGTATTAATCAATCACAGTTTAGGTCATGTGTAGTTGTTGATAACCACGGGGCGGGGGTCTGTATGCCTTTCGTTTTTGTATATTTCTGAACTGTACAACACTCCGGATTCCATCCGCAGGCATCCACCTCGCTATGTGGATAAAACAGTGGTGGTTGCCCCCCAAAAACGTTTACGCCAAGACAAGATCAGTATGCACTGACGGGGTCAGCTAATGCACGTTGTTTATGAAACACGAATGCCTTATCTACTCCCATAGCATAAATGCTCTCTCCCATGAAGTATTTTTATCCTGACTCACACGGCTAGGGAAAAAGGCGAAGGTGTTTTTATGCTGCAAAAAGCACGAGTAGCCCCCAAACCCCTAACAAAAATGTAACTAACAGACAGGAATGTCTGTTTACAATATCTGTCGAGAAAACTATTATTTTCTGCCGACTCTTTTTTTTCCACTGCATACAAACACCTTTACGCATGAGATGCCAAGCGGGTAATGATTTTTCTGTATGCAGAATAAGGTTCCAGATTGTCCCGCGATTCTGAACAACTGTATCGCAACGTTGTTTTTCATGCTCATTTCCAGTGTACTGAACTTCAATCAAAACGAGTTATTGAAGACATAATGTATATTCATGTATATGTTACGACGACAATTGAAAAAAAAAGACAATCTTGAAGCAGATGTAGCAGAACAATAACTGGCATAATATCCACACAACTGAAGAACAATTCGGAACAAAACAAACAAGCTTGCAAGCTAACAAAATAACAACAAAAAACCAAAGCAAACAAAACCAAAACAACAACAACAACAAAAACCCAACAAAATACAAACACCACCCCTCCCCCCCCAAAAAAACCAACAACCAAAAACAAAACAACCCCACCATCAACCAAAAAACAGAAAACCGAAACGAGAAGACTCCTCCCCGGCGACCACCATATTATTATGTGGTCACATAATCAGGCCGTATTATGTTTAGATCTATTGACAGGGCGGCGACTGCTGCAAACTCTTACAGAAAATAAACTCTTGTAAGAGACAAAAAGTGATTTGCAAGATGAAGGATAATAATCGTTTTTTTTATTCTTTTCCCTTTCAGAGAGGCGTTATTCAGATTGGAGTGGAGAAGTACTATGTGGAGCCAGCGAGGAATTCCTCCGCAGAACATGGAGTCGAGGCCTCTGTTTCATCGAACATCAACACCTCCTCGTCCTCATCATCGTCGTCATCGTCAGGACCACCATTTTTGTCTTCATTGCAACACCAAAGATATGTCATTACTAGATTTCCTGCCAAAAATTTCCAGTCGTCTTCTAGCTGTAGTATTACACGTAAGTGTTGGCTTGTTTATATTGTCGGAATTATGCGTTTGTGCACAATGCGATCGTTTGATGTTGTTGTTGATGTTGTTGTTGTTGATGTTGATGTTGTTGTTGTTGTTGTTGTTGTTGTTGTTATTGCTGTTGTTGAAAGTCGTTTCTTAACGTCATGTAATGATAAAATCGTTGGTGACTGATTTTGTAATAGTTCTCAATTACAGGCCATTGTCATGATTCGTCACAATTCATTAGCCAAACGCCTGTCTGCTTTCACTGTAAATTATATGTTTTAAAGAGATAACACGAGTTAATGGGTCAAATATATTGCTTCATAATCATAAGTGTAGTACTACAGTATTGTTCCTATAAAACACTGAAAAATGGGGCTTTGCTAATTAATGCTGCCGCCTTTTGTTCAGCTATTTTCGTGAACTGGAGGTCTTTATGTACACAGCTCATCATCTTTCTTGAACAGAAAACAAATTTTTAGTATAATTACATTTTAGAATGGATGTTGGCTTGTTTGGGGAATCGTTGGTGGCCAGCCATACGTTCCTCGGAACTACAGTGTATGAGAGTTCCCGTGTTAGGATAATGTGTCATTGTACGCACGTCAGATTCTTCTGTGCATTTCTTCATTGAAAGAAAATATGTTTGGACTTCTGTGACTTTACTGCTACTGCTACTGCTGCCATTGCTGCTACTTCTACTACCACTAATACTACTACCACTAGTTCATCGTAGGGCAACAGTACTGTTATCTATTTAAATAGCCCCACTTCCATCCCTGGAGAGATTCTGATAACCGGAACTCGAACAGTACCCTCCAACCCCCCTCCCCCGCCCGAAAAAAAGACCCACAAAAAGCGTGTTCTCGGGTGCCCTGGCAGGTCTATGGCGGTAAATGGCCCGTGCCCTAGTCACAGTAGCGATGAATTACAAGGGTGCTTTGGTTTGATCAAGGATAAGCCCGCCGTGCGTCGGCAGCACACTTTTGTTATTGAGATCACGCGTTCAGTATCATTCAGGGTTCAGATAGGGTCTTCGGGGGTTCAAACAAACCGTGCTGGACTCAACATCTTTTGAGAGGGTCGTAGGAACAGCATGATATGGACTAACTTTACATGGTTTGGGATTTGGATGCTTTGATAAAAAGCTAAGAGTGTCATCTCTAATGACCGACGTTTACCCTGAGTTGGCAGGTTTTAATAGCATGGGGCGGCTGTGTTTAGTTTTGTCCTTTTTGGAAGCATTTTATGTCTGTCTGTCTGTCTGTCTGTCTGTCTGTCTGTCTGTCTGTCTGTCTGTCTGTCTGTCTGTCTGTCTGTCTGTCTGTCTGTCTGTCTGTCTGTCTGTCTGTCTGTCTGTCTGTCTGTCTATTGTCTGTCTGTCTGTCTGTCTGTCTGTCTGTCTGTCTGTCTGTCTGTCTCACACACACACACACACACTCACACTCACACACACAAACACACACACACACACACACACACACACACACACACACACACACACACACACACACACACATACACACGTGTGCGCAACTAGATCGGAACGTAATACGTTTTATTTACTTGTCACTTGTTTGTTGTGAGTGTGGATCGTATTTGTGGCGTCAGTAGTCTAGTGGTTAGACTACCGGACTCGTGAGGTTGCGAGTTCGAGGCTTAGAGCCCCAGGCTCGACATTGTGCCCATGGGAACGGAATTTTCCTCACTTCACCCAGATGGGAAGGGTTGCCTATCCATAGACAGCGCAAGATTTCATCAATATGTTAGTGTTTTAGCGCTTAAAAATTGTCAGGTTGTACTGTATGCTTCCCAGGAAGTTCAGATCGTTTTGCAATGCTGTCAGGTCTGCTTGGGTAATAATATAAATTGTAAAGCGCAAATAAGAGCTTTTTGTTGAGCTGGAATTTATTTGCGCGACTTATGCTAGCAGTATTGGTGGGATTATTCAATAACTCGAATCGTTATTCCTCACGAAAAGTCTAGTCGATACTTTAGCGGACTCGTAATCGTGAGATTGCGGGTTCTGTGGCTCGAGGCTCAGCTCGGGCTGACGTTGTGTTCTCTGGAAAGGCACTTTATTCAAACTTTCACATTCAACACGGTCCTATCGGAGATAAACGTAAATTTGGGGCCCCGCCTCTTGAATAACGCCTAGTCTTGCTAGGGCCGTGAAACCTATACAATTTCTCTCTTTTTTAAAAGGAGGCGTTTTTTTAATGATGCACATTGCCTTTTACAACGGTTATTTCGTACCACGCACCAGTCGCAGTATGATGACCACCGAGAGGAGCACAAACGATCCTCAGTACAAGTCTGTCAATGTATATAAAAACTTGATCATAACGTTGTTCTTGGTGAATTTCTAGTTTGATAAGTGTTCAACGACGGGTCTGACTTCTACGCTGAGGACGTGCATTCTAGTAATTCAACAACGCTTGAAGGCGTGCACTTTTGGGACATTTTAAAGAAGGAAGCATCACTTTGCTATTTAGGCGGATTTTTCAAATCTGTTTTCTTCATCTGAAAGTTACAAAGGCAGGCAACAATATGCATACTTTGAAAAATGCATATTCGCGTTTCTGATTACTGTATGATGGTTCAAAATGTTCCGCATCATTAATGATGATCAGACTTATTTGTTCGCTGCGTCCTTAAAGAGTAAAGCTTTCCCCTATGTGTTGAAAGAGACGAAGAGTGCAGGTAGCAAATCAAGCACAAAGTTTACCAGTCTGTGTCAAAATGTGGTACCTTTGTGTGCTTGCCAAGCGGAGTCTAAAGGAGCGCACTTACCAGGCTGGGCTCCCATTCCGGCGGCAACATTTCTTAACAATTTTATCTCGAAATTGTTTATCTGTACTTCTCAAATTTTGAACACAGAGAGTACTGCCATTTTGCATTCGCCTTTTCTGCGCTTTGGTGCTGTCTGCTTGTATTATCGTGTTCTGGGCCATTGATAACTATCTCTTCCAAGTGCTTCCTTTCAGCCCTAGCTTGCGTCACTAAAGAGTAAACTTGCCGCTACCTTTAAGGCACCGCGCCAACCTTGTTCCGGTTAAAAAGATATTTCGTCATCGCCAGCCGTCGGCACTGCTGTTTCTGTGACCCAAATCTAGACTTGCCATCAATGACATACGAGCTGGCGTTCCACAACTTCGTGCAGCCGTGAACAGAAGACCACCTCTAATGTTTTTGTTTTATCTTCTGCTTTTCTTTTTTGGTAAAACCCTTTTTTTTGGTTTAGAAACGTGCTTCTTGAATTACGCAGACAGGCAGGAATTCACGTGCACTCTTTTGTATTGCACGTGATCTGTGTTTTTCTGGTGTTCGCTTGGTTGGAGGAGTGTCTTTGTTTTTAAATCTCTTGCTATTTCTGCTTAATGGTTTGTTTTCGAACATGGCTATGGCCAGTGCTTGTGTTTGCCAGCTTCTTGTAAGTCCTTGACTTATAACTCACCTGGTCACTGTTTGTGGACTCTAGCCAAAAAAACAACAACAAGATAATATTATATTGAAATATAATATTGTCATGACCTCTAGGAAAACCTATTCACGTAAGCACCGAAAGTTGTAGCACTAGACAAGTGCATATGGAACTTGCATTGTGTCCTTGGCGGATATTTTGCCGTCTAGCTTGAATTTAGCAGGTGGTTTGTTGTTCACTTGGGTATAGTTACCCTCCACCCCCCTCTCTCTTTTCTCCACAACTCTAGCATGTCCATGGGTCGAGTCTGTCTCGTGGCTTGTACTTTGTCAACTTCGGGCCGTCGTTGCCTTTTTCTCTTTGGATATCTGTGGTGAACCGTTTGCACTCCCCATGTTGCGGCGGAAGTTTTGGATTTTCAGCAGCTCTCCACTATTTGGTCCTGGGTTTTTCCCGGACAGGCTGCACGCTTTTCTTATTGTTTTTTACCACGTTCGTCTCAAAGCGGACACCTGCAGGCACCGTGGAGAACTTTTGCACATTTTCTCATTCTTGGCGGTTGCAGATGTCTTCATCTGCTGCAGTTCTCATAAGTTGATAGTTTTCACCAAACTGTATTCGCTTAACCCGTTTCAGTCTATCCTTTGTTTGTGGCTCTTCCTTCTGATCTCACCGTACATATGTCTCTCGTTTTCTTTCCTTTCCTTCTCGTGTTCTTACTTTTTGTCAACCCCCTCCCTTTCCCCTTTTTTTTCTCGGTTAGGGGTGTGTGCTGTGTGCTCCCTCAGAGGATGGCCAGTGGTGACTTTGCAGCGCCTTCCCTGCTATTTACAGTGTCACTATTGTGACAATCTGTCTTAAGGAACATGTGGTTGTTATATTGTCCTAACACTCCATAACTACACTGTCCAATCGTTCTATGTGTACGCATGTTTGAGTTATTTGTGTTTACGTGTTTCACTCTATTCCATCTCTCTTTCTTCCCCACGTGCAGGAATCTCACATCAGAAAAGAACCACTTTATCCTGACACCATTTTGGAAACGAAGCTCTTTGTTTGTGTCGTTGTCGCCCCCCTCCCCCCTCTCCCCCCAAATTTCCTCTACATGTGCGAGAGCGTTAAGTGTGGTGCGTGTCTGTGTTTCGTCACAATGTCTTCGCCATCTTCACGGACGCACCCCCCCCGGTAGTTTGTCGTTACCCAGATACTATTACGAAAAGAAACAAATGCTCGAATGTATCCGTATGTCTTTCTGTCGATTTTTGTCCTACTATTGTGGAGAGTAATATTGTTTCGAAACAAAACAAAACTAACCATACACAAAATCTTATCTCATATCAAAACAAACAGAGGAATAAATATTGAAAGTGTAAGAAGACCGGCCTACCGAGGGGACGGGAAAAATGTAAGCATCTGTAAAATCTCCGCGCCAATTGTTGTGGCGTCACCGGCCGAACTCTTGTGGGACGAATGGAGCGGTCGTCGGGAAAGAGGGCTCACCGGCTGCTACATCTGCCTGGGAACAAGGCAGCAGACTCGAGTTCCACGGTTTATTATTCCTGGCTCTGGCATCGGCGTGACTCGTGTTTACCGCGTTACGCTTCGCTTCCGCCGGTGACGAGAGCTGTTCAAGAATAAGTGCTCATAGCTATTGGCTTAGCAGCAAAGTTAAAACAAGTTCAGTACTTCTGAAGGTTTGCCAATCTTTCCCTTAGAAAACCTTTTTTGTTGATGTTGTTTAGTGGTTATTGCAAAATGCGGGCGCCTTTGTGCCGTCATGTCATTAACCCCCAAGTCAACGCCAAGGTTACAGCTCTACTCAGTAATATATTCATATTATCATTTTGACCTTACTGAACTATGTTTCAGCTTCTTCACTATAAGCATATTGTAAGTCGATAGCAGTCATTTGCCCTGCTATAATGGTTTATTTTTTTGTCGTTGAGGTTTTTGACCACAGATTGAACTCAGTGCAGGTCGTTCCGAAGGCGTCGGTCTTCGTCCATCACCCGGACATCGCACTGAAAAAGAAATGTTCTCGAACGGACACGAGAAAAAAAGGCAACGACCGTTGTGGGGCGGTTAGGTGCTTACCCGTCGCATGCAGAAGCCGCAAGTTCGATTCCCGTGTGGGGGGGGGGGGGGGGGGATTTTTGTCTTGATCTTTCTGTTGGGGCGTTGTGCCTGGGTTGGACATGACGGGCAGGATCGAAGCCGCCTTCTAAACTATCTAAAATGTGTCGATAGGGGCGTAAAAGACTTACTTCTGTCTGGGAAAAAGGAGACCTCGTTCGAATTCCACCTAAAAACGTCAACCACTTGTATCCCATTTACTGGCTCCAACGGGTCAGCGTTACTGGAAGCGAATTCCGTGCGCAGTATCCTTAATTAGTGAGCGTTCCACGGCGTAGCAGAGAAGTAAATATTCTTTTGGTGAAAATTAAAACGCAGGTTCCATCGTTGTTGGTTTCCCTGTCCCCGTGGCCCTATAGACACAACCCTTGTGAGGCCAGGCCAAACAATGGAGAATGTTTCCATCTGTTACATCTCATGGGGCTGGGCACTACTTTCTTCTCGACTTACAGAATGGTACTTCTCTCTGTTCTGATATCCACCTTTACCGTCGCTCTCTCGCCCCTCTCCCTTTTCTCTCACCGTGTATGAATGTATAAATATATAAACATATATGTATGCACTTGTATAATACGCATGTATACAGTAAAGGGCGACGTTTTTCTGTCCAGTAGTCTTCACTGTTGTGGATTGTCGATGAGTACTCCGGTGTAGTTTGTTCATTTTCTTTTCAGTAGTACTGTTATCCTTGCATTCTCTGGCAAACGGTGCTGTTATCTTCTGACTTATCAATCATACTCAATACAAATCACTTTTGGTGTAGCATGTGTTTTTAGAATTTGTTTTGCTGAAAAAAAATGATAAACAACTTGGCTCTTGTTTCTCGCTTTGTATACATTCTTTTCAGGAACCCCCCCCCACCCATAGTACAATATGTAACCCTCCCTTTTCTTTCTTCTTTTTTTGTCCACAGAAAATTTTAAGCACCACAGATTAAAGCAATGGCTGGACGACATAGCTCCCAGCACAAGTTATGTAAATAGTTCCCTGTACAAACATTCTTCTAGAGGGGAGAGCGAGCGGTCACAGAGTGTCCACGGGGGACACAGGGGACAGCGGAGAAGGAAGCGCTCAGTGGGCGTCTCCCGGAAGCACACCGTGGAGACGCTCGTGGTGGCGGACGCCAAGATGTACCAGTACCACGGCGAGGACACTGAGCAATACGTCCTCACGCTCATGTCTATAGTGAGTAGTCTTGATTTGTTGTCTCTTCTCTTGTGTGCGTATAGTGAGCAGTCTTGATTTGTTATCCCTTGTATTGTGTATCTATAGTGAGTAGTCTTGGTCAGTTGTCACTTTTGTTGTGCAACTCTTACTTTTACGTCTGCAGTAGGGAGAGAAAGAGTTGTTTTTTTGGAGAGGGGG
>NW_004797364.1:361987-371029 GCF_000002075.1 Aplysia californica
CACACACACACACACACACACACACACTCACACACACACACACACACACACACACACAAATGTGGATGCACTCGCACACATGCACGCTCACCCACGCAAACGCACCTGAACATCAGCTGTGTCTCCTTCTTATTGCTTATCTTGTTCCTTTTTATAGCGTCAACACCGAATATAGAATAAAGGCTCCTTTCAGCACACGCCTTTGTTAGTGCCAGTCACAAATTCGTTTCCCGCGAAGGCCGCGGTTTGTTTATCTATCCGTCTTCCGGCCTGTTATAATATGCAAGTTTGCTTTATCCCCTGTCAATTCATATTTGAAGGTCTTCCTATCGGTATTTCATCTGGCTGGAAAGAGCAGCCAGTCTCGTAACTGATTCTTTATCGGCCTAGTATCAGCTTGCAGTTTCCTAAGGAGCTAGTTACTCCAGTGTTGGGAAATGGCAGAGTTTAAAACCAACTTTCTCGAATGATAAAATTGTCCCGGTTAATTCAGCCCCACCGCACGCAGCCTTCGCAATCCTTGTCTTGGAGCTGTTCGCTGTACTGTGAAAAATAAACAAATGATACGATCAAAGAGGTTTTTTTTTCTTTTTTAGGACCATTAACTTGTGCAGTATCCTTTAAGCACCAACCTATTTGGGTTTGGCAAGAGAAATCTGAACTGAGGTGCCGCCAGATTCTCGTTGAATTTAGCGTCTCTCGCAAACCACTTTTCTATTGTGTCCTCCTCTGCGGTGGTTTCCTTTCGTGTTTCCCATCCATATCTCCCCGCCTTTCTGCTTTCTTATCCATGTTTCCTGTCTGAAGTGGCGGTTTTGAATAACGTAGAAATGACATTGATTTTTGCCCTTTACTCAGTGTTTAAGAAAAGTGTTTGGTGTATTTTTAAATAATCCGCTGTCCTCATTCAAACCCCACCCTCGACAATTAATTCGTTGACGGTTAAACACATTTGGAAAAAAATTATCTAAAAGAAGAAAACAGGACGTGTACCTTTTTGTACCTTTGCTTCTCTTGTGTCCCCACTTGTCGTCCAAAGCTTCGACTTGCTGTTTGGTCTATCCCTTACATTTTTTCACAAGAGCACCTGTCACTGTATATCTTGACTCTGATACTAGTGATAAATACATTTCTCTGAAAGATGACAAAGGCCTTCTCGGTTTTTCTGGGTATCTTTCTTTCTTTTGATAAAAACAGAAAACAACTAAACAAGGAAAAGAGCCCAAAGGTCAACACTACCACCACCACCACCACCAACAACAACAACAACAACAAGAAAATAGCAGCAACAAAATTAGCTGCAGCAACAAACAGGAACCAAAACTCAAACATGTTTTTTAAAAAGGTTGGACTGGCTATCACAAAAACTGCCAGTTTCTAAATCAGGTTGAAAAACAGGGAAAAACGCCTTGGAAAAAAGAGTTATCCTGCGCTCGAAAAAAAAAGCAAGTTGTCTGTCAGCGCCGCCACGCAGTCTGGCTCCGGGGACGTAATCTGTCAGGTTGTAGCCCTCCCACGGACGATGAAAGAAATCGGTTGCGTTCATATTGCAGTTATCGAACTTTGAGAGATCATGTTTATTGCTTGTAAATAAATCTAATCCGTGTGCGGGTTTTGGTTGCAGATGTTCTTCTTCGAAGACTCTTAAGGAAGCTACTGTTTAAAGAATCCTCTTCTTTTTATGATGGCGGGGTGCTGGAATTTTGGTCTGTGGTTTGTGGACTCTGGTAGTAGTTGTTGTTTCTGTGTTATGACTGCTAGCTTAGTCGGTGAGCTTGAAAGCTGATGTAACAACCGACATAGACAGACAGACAGACAGACAGACAGACAGACAGACAGACAGACAGACAGACGGACGGACGGACGGACGGAGGAACAGGCCGGCATGCAGGCTGGCAAACAAGGGCTAGGTGATTAGTTAGGTAGGGATAAGTGTATATGTTGGTAGATTGGCAACGGTAAGGAGGTGTGTGGAACGGCATACGTCAGCATTGATGTGATGGTGCAAGAGTAGTGATTAACGTTTGCTAGTTTTCATCCTGTTTCCAGTAAAATCATTTTTAACTGGAAAGGGGGAAAAAAGTAGATTTTTGCTGACACTGGAACCCCAAACCCATCATGAAATTGAGTGGTGAGCGTGAATGCGCGCACAAACACACAAATACACACACAAATACACACACCAACACAAATACACACACTCACATACACACGCACGCACCTCTCTTTCGTTCTCTTTCTGTCTCTCTGTCTCTGTCTCTCTGTCTCTCTTTCTTTCTGTCTCTTTCTGTCTCTCTGTCTCTCTCTCTGTCTCTCTGTCTGTCTGTCTCTTTATCTCTCTCTCTCTCTCTCTATCTCTCTCTCTTTCTCCCTCTCTTTCTCCCTCTCCCTCTCTCTCTGGGTCTCTCTCTCTTCCCCTATTATTCGCTCCGGGGGAAGCGGCAGCGTACTTCCTCATCGAGTGCACACTGTCAGTATTTATCCATTTTTTCTTCGCTCACAACACCAACACCGTCTTCTGCTGACTCGCCTAATTCTAGCATAGAATGACCATTTTTTGGTGCTGATGTGCCCCTCTTCAACATCAAAATGAAACTCACGCACAAGATTAAGCGAAGTGTTGATAGTGGAGAAAGTTCAGGTTCACGAGGGCAGGGTGGAACTTCCGAGTTCTGATTTCGACGGTCTACTCGTTATCCGAGTGTCGAGACACCGTGGTTTCCACGTAGCATCATTGGGGTGGAGCATCAATGAGATTACTTTACGAGCTATCCCCCCTTCGCTATTTGGTTATCATGAGACGATTTAATCCTCGCAACTTTGGGTGGAGCCTTGCATAGTTAACGTGCAATACATATTTTCTCTTGCTCATTAGATTGTAGAAGTTATATTTCTCGTTGACTCGTCCGTTCTTCCTTTCTTTCTTCCTTCATTCATTCATTTTTTTCTTAATTTTTTTTTCATGCTTCCTTCCGTCCCTCCCTTGCTTGCACATTCATGGCTGAACCGTTCACTTCACATTCCCGACGGCTTTGGGTTACGTAGCGGGCAAAGTTAAAACTTTTTATGATATGTTTCGATCCTTGTTTTATTGTTTCCACTATGTCAAAGTGCTGACTGTCACCAATATCTTGAGACCGACTATTAACTGTTGATAGAAGAATGCACCGAGTCAACCAGTTCAATACATTGTTCAAGAATTTTGTTTTGTACAGTACTCTCAGCTGACGTGTTTAAGTATGAATGGAGATTTTCGAAGAGCAACCACCATGTGTCTTTGTGCATACATCGATGTTTGGAAGGATAAAGTATTGTTTTGTTTTCTTGTTTTTGTATTGTTTTGTTTTCTTGTTTTTGTATTGTTTTGTCTTTTTATTTTTGTATTTCGTCCACAGTGCAGGAAATTGATGTTACTTCTCATAAAGTTGAATTTTCCATGTTAATTTCATTTATATAGGTTTGTCTGTTATATCTGCCCTCTTGACCGCAACTTGACTTTGTATCTTGACGGACAGATTCGATTGGTGTTACTTCTTTATCTGAATCATTCTAACTATTTGACAACCTAGTAGTCGAACACATTTTATTGTCCCCTCGATATTTTTACTTGATAAATCCTATGAATTGACCCCCGACCTTTGAAGATGATCTCATCACTTTTGCACGTCGGTATTTCCCCAGTCTTTGACGTTCCAAACATCCATTTTAATATCTCGTCTTCAAAAGTAGCGTGTCATCCCTGTCTTGTCCCGAATGACAGCTTGTCGAAAATTTCATCTCTCTGTGTTATCGCGCGTCGACCCTGAATTGACCCCCTGTGAGATCGGGCCCTAAGTCCAGCTGCACGCCAACGTCGCTCAGTCCAGCAGGGTTGACAAGCAGGAAAAGACACTCACATACCCTGGGTATGAGGCACAGAACTAGAAACATGGCAGACAGTGGACTGAGTTGATTCCTGATGACTGCTCACTTCCCTTTTCACTTTCCGGGGCAGTGCCACTGACTGTAGTGTCTTTAGGCCATTCCCAAAAGGGGGACATTTTTCGTTCGAGCATAGTAGAATTGTAAGTGGGCTGACTCATGCCACGCTCATAACTGTGCCTGATCTACAACAGGGAACTGCTGCTTTTTCTTTCCTGATCCTTACTATTGTCATTTTTCTCTACTTTTTTTGTATATTTGTCACTCTCTTGTGATCTGCTATATCCGGGGTGCCTTGATAGTCGAAGCAGACCGTGTGCTGTTGAAGCCAGAGAGGTGAGCAGTCTAAGTCTGATTCCCTGTAAAGACTTCTCTGTTGACACCTACCTCTTGGCGCTCATATGACCTTATGCAGTAGCGAGCGCCGTAAAACCCTCTACTATTAACCCCCCCCCCCCCCCCCAAAACAACAACTTCCCTCTTGAGCGGTTTAAGCTTGCATTGGGTAGACCGTAATTCTTTACTGTCCTTCTGTATTTTCTCGTTTTTCTTTTCTTTGTACCAGATCGCCGTTATAGCAGCGACAATGCTCTTCTGTCTAAAAACCGAAAGGCCTGTATATAGGATAACATAATATGGGCAACGTTTTTGACTTTTGAAAAATTAATTTCTATCTCCGCCAGGACTGAAGTAGCATTGCTATGATATTATAACCAATGTTTTCCTCCAAACAACAGAAGTAATGACAGCGCCTCCTTAAATTAAGAACTGGTACGTGGTACCCTGGTCGTGAGTTACTTGGAAATTTGCTTCCACGTCTGTGGGGGTGAAGTTATAGCGTCTGACGGCGCGTGACACCGAGGACGCATTAGAGAGATGACAGTCCGAGTTGGTCCGAGTTGGCCGCTGGACGCTTTGTTGTAGTTTCATGAAGCCTCCGAGAGCCAGCGGTTACAAAGCAGCCTCAGCGGTCGGTGCACTCTAAGAAAGGGACGGATTCGATGGGATTCTTCTGTTTTGTGCATTGACACGAGTCAACTCATATCAGCAAATGGACTTTGAAGGTCTCAACATAATGAACCATTCTACCAAACACCATGGACGTATCACGGGGCTTGTGTCTTTCTCAACCAAGAACTGGTCGGCTTTTTAGTTCAAATGAATATAGTTGAAGACTTTAGTTTACGGTACTGTATGCCCAAAACTTTACAGATGCTCATAATGTACCGTGTGTTAAATAACAGCCATTCCTAGAAAGGAAGTGTGAAGTTATGAGACCTCTTAAATTTGTATGTTCTGTTTGCATGAATCAGAAATGACTGTTTGAAGAAAAGTACGTTGGAAAGCACAAGGAAAGAGGGGAAAAAGAGAAAACTCTCAACACAATGCTGACTGCCACCATTTCAACGTTTGTTTCCAACCCCCCCCCCCCCTCCTCACCCAAACCACCTCGCGCCCCCCATTCCCACACATAGACTCTCTCTGTCTGTCTGTCTCCCTCTCGCTCCCTCCATCCGTCTCCCCATCTCTTTCTCTCTCTCTCTCTCTCTCTCTCTCTCTCTCTCTCTCTCTCTCTCTCTCTCTCTCTCTCTCCCCCCCCCTCTCTCTCTCTTTCTCTCTCTCTGTCGCGCGCACGCGCGCACGCGCGCACGCGCGCAGGCGAAAAAGATACAGAGAATAACAGGGGAGACTGGGGCGGTCGAGGTGTATTATTCCTATATCCTATTTGAAAAGGAAGAAGAAATAAATGCGAAAGCAAAGGAGAGAGAGAGAGAGAGAGAGAGAGAGAGAGAGAGAGAGAGAGAGAGAGAGAGAGAGAGAGAGATAGAGAGAGAGACGGAGGGCGAGAGAGAGAGAGAGAGAGAGAGAGAAAGAGAAAGAGAGAGAGAGAGAGAGAAAGAGAGAGAGAGAGAGAGAGACAGAGAGAGAGAGAGAGACAGAGGGAGACAGAGAGACAGAGGGAGAGGTGGGGGGGGGGGAGGGGAGAGACTTTTCCCTGTTTTCAAATTTCCCCAGAGAATCCGACAATTTCCAGTCATGCTGCAAGCATGCTGTATGATAGATGAAAACAGATCATCGATCGTATCTATGCTGTCCCATAAGAAGAGCAAAAAGGGTCTGCGAGTGCAATGGAAAAAAAACAACAAACAACCCATCCCACTAACGTTTATATTGAAAGTAATATTGAAAGTTGCTCTGAGACCTATTGTATTTCCAGATTTAATCTATAGATTTATAGATAGGCTACAACACTCCGGTTGTGTTTGTGAGTTTGGGAGGTGGAATTACTCTTTAATTCCCACTCAGATATGGATCTCAACAATAGTGGGGGCTGGTGAGTGCTATTTTGTGTTTTCCGATTTCTTTCGTATACGTATTTGTCAAGGTTGGAAAGTGAAGGCAATCCTTGGCCGGGGTTAGTCAGATGGCGACACAGGTATGTCTTATTATACTTGTTTCCTTTCCTTTTGTTGCTTCTGTCTATCTTATTCTTTCCTTTCAGTAACTGGTCGTTAATGTGTCCATGTGCCTCTCTTTTCTCATACAAAGCAAACAAGATGCTATCATTGCGGTCTGGCCTATGTCATAACTTAACAGCAGCAGCAGCAGCAGCAGCAGCAGCAGCAGCAGAAGCAGCAGCAGCAGCAGCAGCAGCAGCAGCAGCAGCACCACCACCACCACTACCAAGAAGAAGAAGAAGAAGAAGAGAAGAAGAAGAAGAAGAAGAAGAAGAAGAAGAAGAAGAAGAAGAAGAAGAAGAAGAAGAAGAAGAAGAAGAAGAAGAAGAAGAAGAAGAAGAGGAGCAGCAACAGCAACAAAGACAGCAGCAACCAAGAGCTGACAAGCTATATGGCACACAATAGCCTTTTCGGTTAGTTCATTATGCCCGCTGCCTGCAGTGCTGCTGGCCTCAGACTATAATGTGACCCAATCTCTTTGTTCTCAATTCAAGTTCGTTTTATGTGCTTTCTGCGGGACTTTTGGAAAGTCTTTTTTTCATTGTGTCTTTCTCTATCGTGGGCAGGAGTTGATTGATTCGTCAGTCAGGTGTCTGAAATGTGCAGCTGTTTAGTGAAACCTGAAAGAATGCGAGCAAACGACTCCTTTACTTTCCAGTCGTATAATTTATTTCGGGCTCTACATTGCGCACCAGCTTCCTCAGACAGTGGCCGTGTTTTTTAAATCCTTGGTGTGAATTAAGATACTTGAAAGGATCGAGCCTAATTTTGAAATTTTTTCTTTTGTTTTGAGGTGACGAATGGTGGATTTCCTTACGGCTCGAAATTGAAAGTTTGCACGTGCGCACATGGGTTTTTAGTGAATTGAATTCTTTGGCGTTCACCCATAACTGGCAATACTGCTCCAAACACGCTGCCAAGATTCTTGAGCTGAGGTGGAGAGGGGAAACATGGGGGTGGGCTTGACGAGAGGAGAACATTTAATTGTAAGAAAGAGGAAGTTAGACAACATATGAAGTCGTTGAGTGGAGTGTGTGGCGCAAAGTGATAAAGAAGAAGAGTGAGCTCGTATGTGTGTGTGTGTATGTGTGTGTGTGTGTGTGTGTGTGTGTGTGTGTGTGTGTGTGTGTGTGTGTACACAAGTGTGTATATGTGTATGTGTATATGTGTGTGTTTGTGTACTATAAACCTGGGACCAAAGGCTGTATTGAAAACAAAATGACCTATTTAGTGTCCAGTAAGGCGTTTATCGCCATCCAGCTTTCAACACCCACCATTACTTCATTTATTGGCTTCATGAACAGGAGACAAACAGAGCCTTTCCATGGGTGGTTGAAGGGCGCCACTAGTAATGAGTATGTCCTACTTGTATACTTTCCCTTTCTTGTTTCTGTCTGTATTTCTTAGTCTTTCCCTGCACGGACAGCCGTTATTGTATAGATGTGCTTCCCTTTACTCAAACAAACAAGCATAAGCCTTCCGTACATACTCGGTTACAAACTCCTTAACCCCAGCTAACCGCAACCTCAAGCAGCAACTATGCGGCACAGACACGGGGGGCGGAAATGCAGGATTGCACTATTTGAACGTACGCGGAAGCGGCGGCCTTCACGCTGTCGGTCAGTTTCACAAGAGCTTCGCCGGTCTCCTGTACCCGGAGTGAGTGGCCAAGCGGCTGGGATACATCGCCCTGTTGGCGCTCAAGCGGGAAAGGAAATGCATCCCGGCGGTTCCGGAAAACGCGCATCATTGTCACCACCTGACCTTACTTCCGGCCTTTAGGTGGCTGTCTCTTACGGTTTATTTCGGCATATTTCCTTCTGAATTTGGCAAATGTTTAAAGAAAATAACATATTTGTGCTTAATTTTGGCACAGAGCCAATTTGTTCAAACTACTTGATCCCTGTCTTTTCTTTCCTCTCAAACATTTGTCTGGCCTCTTCTTTAAATTCTTTCCTCCAAACTCGCGTCGATCGTTTTTCTTTAATTGGCGCGTATGAATTTTGACACACGGCCAAATGAACAATAACAGTGAAGCTTCTTTCCTCTTCAAATTAGCGTCTAGTCTTAGTTTTTCAATCGGCTTCTTGTCTGTTTCCTGATTATAATTTCCTCTCCAGAGTGCTGCCTCTGTGATTAACTCAATTGCGTTATCATAAGTGGGTGGTTATTGGGTGCTCTGGTGTGGTTTGCTACTTTTTCCCTTATCAAACAGCTCGTCTTTATCTTTCCTCCTTTTTAAAAAATCTTTGGCACTTATTCGGTATAATTGAAGTTGCAAGAGCTGCAAAACCCTCACACAAAAGATACTATAACATTGTGAGTGTGTAATCAGAGCTTATTTGTAGAACGTGAAAGTCAGTTTATGGATAATGTGTACTGAGACTGGATTAGTAATTTGTTTGTTCGCTTGCTTTAGAGGTTCTCGCGCAAAATGTCATACTTTATAGAGCATGTCTGTCTTTCTACTGGGATAATACATGATTCTTAACTCCAGTTGACCCAGACAGTTAGGGTCTTGGATGTGGTCACCCTCGTACTGTACGGACTCTTTCGGAACCCTCATTTTGGCCAGTTCGTACCCAGCCTGGGTCGTTATCGTCATTCACACATACACGCACGGACGCGCTAGCACACACACACACACACACACACACACACA
>NW_004797364.1:375571-376692 GCF_000002075.1 Aplysia californica
CCCCGCGGTGCTACTGACTGAAATGTCTTTAGGCCATTAGGGACATTGACCATGTTCTTATGCACAGTAGAATTGTAATTGTAAATGGGCTGATTCATCAATGTTAAGCTCATAACTGTGCCTGAACTGCAACAGGGAACTGCTGCCTTTTCTTTCCTATTCCTGTCGTCATTTTCCTCTACTTTTGTACGTGTGACCCGCTATTTCCGGGGTGCCTTTGATAGTCGAAGCAGACTTGTGTTGTTGAAGCTAGAGAGGTGAGCAGAAGAAGTCTGATTCCCTGTAAGGATTTCTCTGTTGACATCCACCATTTGGCGCTCATATGACCGTATGCAGTTGCGAGCGCCGTAAAACCTCTACTAAAACGAAACAAAACAAAGCTTATGAAATAACAAACATAAATTATTTAACTTCCAGACACGTAACTGTTTTTGTTTTCTGTATGTTTTGACGTTTGCAATCTCACCAGATACAGAACGAATCATTTTAAAGGCTAAAGGTCCAATGAGTTTTCGGCACCCCCAGATAGAGGGCAGATTGAAACTGTTCTTGAAATAAAAATGCTTCCCAGGAGCTCGAACTTTGGCCTTCCGTATGTTATTTAAGTTGATTACCACCCAAGCCACAGGAGCCTGTATCCTTCCAAGTTCTCCGCGTCATTTAGCCATGATAGAAAAATAAACTTGGAGAGACGAGAACCTGAACTTTCGTTCAGCTGTGTCTATAATATATATCGCAATGTACGATAATAGTGTTTTCCTTAGTTTTTATGTGTGAGTGACGGGTTTCCCCAGTTTTGCCATTTGTGGTTTGAGTGCACTGAAGTGAAAGGCGAAATTGCTTGGTCGTTTCCTTCTTGTTCTTGTGCTTTTTGCTGTCACTTGGAAAGTGAAAGCTAATGAACGATTGAGAGCAAAAATTGTACTGTCAATTGGCTACATCTCATGAGACCAAATTTTAATGTTAATTGTATTTGGTGTTGAGATTATGAAGATTAATTCTTAAATAATTTAATAGTGTTGATAGGGGCGTTAAACCTGTACCAACAGTGGGTGGTTGGCGGGTGCTCTGGTGTGGTTTGTTTCTTCTTTCCTATCAAACATCTATCGTCCTTATCTCCC
>NW_004797364.1:378442-379830 GCF_000002075.1 Aplysia californica
GGAGGGAGAGAGACGGCTCTGTTTCGTTGCACGTGTGAGATCTTCTGCAGACATTGCAGTGCAGTCTGTGACCTAGGGTACGTAAACATGTGATTCACAAAACTCATAACAGTTCCACTGAGTGAGTCTGCCAGGTTGTGTCCTATGATGTGTTGCGCATTTTGGGGGTTGCTTGGTGTTGCTCCTCCATCTTCTGGCATTATAGAACATGAAGAGTTTCTGTTTTCGATAACGAAATTCGATAACTACTTTTCAAGTGGGTTGTTGGCGGCGGGTGCTGTGATGTAGTTTGCTCCTTCTTTCCTATCAAACATCTGCCGTCCTTATCTCCCCTCCCTAATCTTCGGCACTTATTTGATCTTATTGTGTTGGAAGTGCCGTAATATTCTTAATAATACAAATAAAACAAAGTTCCAGGAGCGTCAGACATACTCAAATGTGCATTTAATGCTGATGTGCTGTTCCACGTCGTGCCTGGCCAGTCGTTGACCTACACGTATTTCAAGTGAGCTGAATTTATTATACTTCACTTATGTAAAGTTTTCATCAGCTCTTTTCTGTACTCCAATGTTAGTCAAAGCCTGTCGTTATCAAAATGATGCTATCTCACAGAAGTACGTTGGCCTCTTCTTATCCCGTACTCACGGAAGTTGACCAGCCACGTTTGTTTACGAATAGCACTCGTTTACTCTGTGGCCAGCTAACTGGCTCACTCATTCACTCTCTCTCACCTGTTTGCGTACCCACGACCTGCCTATTTGTTGACTTCTGTTGGCAAGGGGTTTACATAAAGCTTCAACCAGATCTGCCACTGATGTGTAGCTTGGGAAAGTCTGATCCACCCTAGATCTCTTATAATTCTATATTCTGTTTTTCTCCGTTTCCCATAGTGTTTCTCTTTTCTATTTGCTGTCTTCAGTTGTCCCTATGCTGTTTTGGACTGTGGCGTGTGTTACATACCCAAGACAAGCGCACTACCTCTATCGTCTTTGCACGAAAGATGCATTCTTGAAGGATGGTTACGACGGACCAGTTGTCCGTGTGCTTTGGTTTTGTTTTTTCTTTTTTTGATGAAGTGATTGCTCTAGTGCATGGCTTGGTTGCTATGAAGACAAACTGCAGAACACAGAATTCAGATGGCTTATTATCTCCTCATCTAGCTGATGATAATAAGACCCCCGAAACTACTGCGAAGACTATGTATTAATAAGACTTGTTTTCAGGATGCAAATTTTTTCGCGGATACGTTTCCTATACTTAACGGTCTGTGGCCAGTATTTGAGGTTTGAATCAGAGTGACGACCTTGTCTTTGACTGCCCAGAAATAATTCCTACGGGTACGGTTGTGTCATCTCAGAGGACTGAGGGTGTCGCCTTTGGTTGGGTGG
>NW_004797364.1:381929-385580 GCF_000002075.1 Aplysia californica
TGTTGTGGTGGCCCTCTTTGTTCCGAACTTGACCCAACCAAGCTAGGTTTGCCTCTAATGTACTCGACTGTTGTGGTGGCCCTCTTTGTTCCGAACTTGACCCAACCAAGCTAGGTTTGCCTCTAATGTACTCGACTGTTGTGGTGGCCCTCTTTGTTCCGAACTTGACCCAACCAAGCTAGGGTTCAAGGCTTGAGACTTTCCTGCGCGTTTTTGTTGTTGTTGTTGTTGCTGCTGTTGTTATTTCTTTTCAAATAGATATGTTATTGAAATAATGAATTCAAATACATTTTTCGTTTCTTTGTTTGTTTCAGGTCAGGAGTGTATACAAAGATCCATCTATTCAAAATTTTATCAATGTTGCTGTTGCCAAGCTCATCATATTCGAAACGACATGGGTAAGCTTTCACTTCTTGATCGCGCTGATACATGCTTGCTATTTTTAGAGAAGCATTATTGGGTATTATATTTACAGCTGTTACTAGATAGACGCTTTAGCGTCGGCTCAAGACCATTTAATTTTGAAAACAGAAGAATTAACTATTATATTTGAGAAAGGCGTAATATTGTACAGAATACAAACGAATACTGATTTACTCACACTTTGTTTTTAATATGGTATACTTTTTACCACCTAGAATTTCTCAGCTTTTTGCGCAGCAACATATTTTGTATTTTCGACACAAATTAAACCCCGCAAATACTGTCACATTGTTGGAAAAAATATCGTTTCTTGAGATACAACAGTATTTCCACGCTCCCAATCTAGCTAATGCACAACATTATAGAATAGGTTTACGTTGCTGAGTTTGACTATAGAGTTTGTGAACGTGTGCTTCTGCTATTATGCTGGCATTAGAAGTTTAAAGCACATTGTAGAAATATATTACAACCTCGTCAAAAGTATATACAGGTAACGTGATGGGAACAACCTCCCTACTATCAGCTTGTTAAAATAATTATGGTCCAAGAATGAATAAATACTGATTCATAGTCGTTATGCTCGTGTGCCAAAACTATTGGTACTCATAAAGCAGGTTGCACATATCACCTCATCGTTCTGGCACCAGCCCTAGTTCATGGCTTCAGGGCGAAGCAGGCCTTTACCAGCTTGAGTGTTTCGAAATCGAAGTGACTATTCCCAGTGACACTGGGGATAGGTACAGAAACTATTCCCAGTGACACTGGGGATAGGTACAGAAACTATTCCCAGTGACGACGGAACGCTTTTGCATAAAAAAATCAGAAGTGTTTGCACTGTAGACTTTGTTCTCACTTCAGTTCAGTACTTTTGTTCTTTTCTCTTACTTAGGGCTTAGACAGGACCGTAGAATAAATCTAGAAGAAAGAAGAATCGGGAAGTATTTCTACCTGTCCTGTACCATGATCTCCAAAATCCGTATGTAGATCTAGATCTACACGTACGTAAAATACGAATGAATAACAAGCAAGCATAGAATGATCATTCCTTTTTTCTTTTAAAAAATTCTTCCACTCACACTAGAATCTACTTCAGTTTAGTTAGATCTAGAATCTAGAATCTAGATCTACATTATATCTAGTCTAGTATTTATTAGTAATCCATCACCATCATGCCCGTGTAGATCAGTGTGGGAACAATAGATCAAAAGGGCCTGTCCGTTCTCAGTGTCACTGGGGATAGTTTCTGGGCCTATTCCCAGTGACACTGGGAATAGTGCTTTCCTTTCGAAATTGGCATATGCATCAAGCAGCTACTTATTAAAACTCCATCTCGGATATTTTGGTCACTGTACTGTATCGTAGTTCGTTGCACATGCTATACCTTGCTATAGCGGGATCTCCTTCTATACCGCTGATGTGGACGCAGATCTCACTCTGAAGGTGTTTTCGGCAAGGCAAGTCTGCCGATTATATTTAGGGGTTCGGGTATCTTGAAGGAGTTTAGGGGCAAGTTGGCACTGAATGCCACAGACTGAGATAACCGTAAGGTGCTTTTAAGTTACCTGTTCCCTGCAGGTTGGCCACCTGATCTCAAAGGGGGATTCTGAGCACAGTATGGGCTGACGATGTATCGGCACCTGAAAGGAGCGACCTTCCTCGATTTTTATCTATTTTATGTAGACTGGGTTGTAAAACGCGAATAAAACTAACGCGTTTTGGGTTGTCTTGTTCAGCTATATATGATTGTTAAGTCGTACATTCTCTCCTTGAAATGAACCAGAGATACTTGGTTGTAGCTTCAGCGTGTCGTTTTGTGTGTGAAAAAGAGGGATTTAAATAAAGGGGTGGGGTGAAGGGATGGGATGGTGGATAGGATCGAATGCAACGATCTTCCAGATTTTCTCCCTTCACTTTACTGGCTTCACCTCGTTCCCCCAACCACTCTCCTCGTTGCCGTCTCAGACTTCGTCATTGTAGTAGTTACTGTGGTAAATTTTTGCCATCGTTATATATTCACTCCCCTCCCCCCTCTTCTTCCATCACCACCACTGACTCCATACATAGTACGTGTATTTTGGACTTTTCTTGATCGCAGGAAATGCCCTTCGAAGTGTCGCAGAACGCGGCGTCGACCCTGAAGGAGTTTTGTTTGTGGCAGAACAGTGTCAACGACTTTACCCCCAAAAGTGAGAAACACCATGACACGGCCATCCTTCTCACTCGGTAAGTTACCCATTCTTCTAACACACTAGCACATGTGACGGAAAACACTGATTTGTTGTTACAAGGTGTGAAGACAGGGGGGCATGGCCTTGTAGCTGGCGGTTAGTGGAAGTCTTATGTTGTCTGTCTTCTTTTCAGTGTTACGGCTGTCCTGTCGTAGTTCTGCTTCGACTTCCAGGCGAATGATGATTGTGTGATTCCCACTCGTCGTCAACAAGTTGCCTCAATGGCTGCGTTTGGCGCCCAGCTTTCAATAATTATGTCGATGAATGGCACAAACAATTAAAATGTATTTTATCTGAACGTATGAAACTGAAAAATAGGCTCGCTATCTGGACACTGCCGAATTTTATATATTTTCTTTCGTTTATAGACCGATTTGTTGTGCTATTTTGATTTTCTGGGGCTTCCCATCCCTTCGAAGTTCGTGGCTGAGCTTTCAGCATAGCTGTAATCATAGGTTGTGTGTGACAAATAGTTATCTTTCTCCTTTAGCTAGAACACAAAGAGGCACCCTGCAAGGAAAGGAAACTTTTTTTTGGTCTTCTTTGGCGGTCTTCTCCGTAATTATGTTGCTGTCTTTTTTAAACTTTAATCATTTCAATAACAAATTCAAGGCTAAGAAAAAATTTAGGTTTACCTTTTCGTTCACGGACATGGAATCAAACAGTTCATTTTGGATACACCCGCACATCCGGGCCTCAAAGGGAAAGACATCCTGTTTAAGTCGTATGGGTTATTAATGGTGAACGTTAAAAAATAATTAAGTATGAACAACTTACATTATCCCCTTCTCTGTGCCATTTCAGGGAGGACATCTGCAGAGCCCCTGGCAAGTGTGATACTCTCGGTAGGTGACGTTTTTTAATTTATTTGTTTTAAAGTGACGCTCTCTCTCTCTCTCTCTCTCTCTCTCTCTCTCTCTCTCTCTCTCTCTCTCTCTCTCTCTCTTTCTTTCTCTCTCTCTCTCTCTCTCTCTCTCTTTGTTTGTCACTTTGTTGCTAA
>NW_004797364.1:388260-428593 GCF_000002075.1 Aplysia californica
GAGAGAGAGAGAGAGAGAGAGAGAGAGAGAGAGAGAGAGAGAGAGAGAGAGAGATTTAAGCCTTTTTGATTGCACCCTACAGCACAAACCGTATTGATGTGTCTCTTCTGCTGAAAATATAATAATGTCCCAGCCTCACACTGCTTCATCTATGTTTGTTACTCTCCCAACTCCTAGATCTGGCCTGGCAGTCTGTCTTCAGGATGGACTGAGAGTGAAAAAGTGGACCAACACCTTGAAATCCTTCAAAGAGCCAGGCTGGATGTACACGGTGAACAAACAATGCCAGCTGATCTTCGGTGAAGGCTATGTGGTTTGCCCTTATACGGTAAGTTGTCTAGGACCTGCTCATACCTTTTCAATTTCTGCATCATTAAATTTCTGACCCACTGGGTCATTATGTCTAGCTGTTTGGGCAATAGTATTTAGAAAGAATGTATGACACATTAGACATGATGTACATATAAGTCACATTCGTAATTATTTTTTAAAATCTGGTTTCCGGCTTTTGAATATCAGTAGTATGTTAGCAATAGACCAAGTATCCAATATGATTCATATGATTAAAACAGAACCTAGATTAAAACAATTTTTGTTCCTCAATTTGTGTTTGTTTGTCGCAAGTGTTATGCATTTCTGGCATATTGATACAAGTCTTATTGGAAGAGCATCAGATTTCTTCTTTTCTTTCCCGTGTCATTAACTTTTTGGTCTCACTCTTTCTCAACTCTGTTTAATGGTCACTGTGGTCAATCTTTACAGCGTAAGCTAAAGAGGCAAACTCATTCAGTATTATGGTTTGTGAACATTAAGTTAATAATATTGTTGTAGATCACTTTGTAAGTGAGCACATTGGCATATAGTGAAGAAGTGTATTAAACAAAATAAAAGCTTTATATCAGATATTGTTTTAATTGTCTACAACATATCTCCATACTTATCACAAGCTTCTGATTTTCTTTCACAGAATAATCCAATCTGTCGACGTTTGTGGTGTACTAACGAAAATGACAAACACACTGGATGTCGAACAAAGCACATGCCTTGGGCTGATGGAACTCGATGTTCAGCTGAGCGGGTACTTTTCTTGTTGTTGTTGATACATGTAGATGATTTTTCAAACTAAAATTTTTCTGTATTATTTTTTTCTTCGAACAAACAAATATTTTTCCTCTTTCAGTCTTTAAGATTGTTGGTGATAGTCTTATTGTGTTTTGTATCAAAACAAATTGTGTACTGCCTAACAAGTATGACCTTATAAATGGATTGCTGTTAGATTTAAAAACAGCCCTTTTAATTGTATACCTTCACTTGGAGACTATATTTGATTTTCATACACTTATGCTTAGTGTGATTTTGAAGGCCTTGTGCTGTTTAGTGTAGACTATATTTGTGTAGAGCTCTGAGTGAATTTGGCATGCGCTTTGCCGTCTATTTTTAGTAATTATAACTAAAAGTACATGCGCACCTCCAAATGTTTCTTTACTTACTTACAACATCAAAGTGAGAAGTGTCTGCTTAGTAAATATGTGTACAAATGTAGGTAATGGGGCATCTCTAAGTTGCTAAGATAGTAGACTGGGAGATTGGGGGGTTTCTATCTGCCATAATTTTTTAAGGTAGCTTACAGTAGGCCTACATGCAGTTTTTACAGTTTTACAGGAGAGCCAAACACCCCCCCGGAAAGATGTCACGGAGATAACAAGCTCTTTTGCAAACATCCCAAGTCAATGTTTAAAAAAATGCAACTTTGTTAATAACTTCCTTATTTCCTGTAAAGAAAATGATGATTTCTTTATACAACATTCAGTTTTTTGCTCTCCTGTAAAACCTGAACAGTTGATGGGTGCTCTTGGGTGGTCAGCTCCTTCTACTTGACTTTTAGTCTGGTCCCTATAAAGAGGTAGCCATGATAAGCTGACTTGCTGGAAACTATACAACTCAGCAAAAACTCATCATTGGAAAAAGCTGAACGTTTTTCTTCCTTTGGTAATCAAAAGGTTTCGAGTGACTTTTGTTTCTTTTATGATGCGGTAGGTGTGTGTTGAGGGGGAGTGCGTGCCAACTCCAGATCCAAAGCCGAAGGTTGTGAATGGAGGCTGGGGCTTGTGGAGGGCTTATGGCCCATGTTCCCGGACCTGTGGAGGAGGGGTGAAGATGAAGTACAGAGAGTGCAAAAACCCTGTGTGAGTTGGGATTTCTCTACAGTTGGTGGCCAAATTGTGTTATAATATTTAGTTGTTGTTGTTGTTGTTATCGATCCAGCAACATCTGGGCTCTCGCCCTTCTGTCCAATGCCATGTAGTGATAAGTGCAGGTTTGCTGCAGTTGCTGTAACGTTCCGTAGAATGTGTTGTCGAAGTTAGGTCTCGGAGGGAGAAGTGTTGCTCTGATGTCATTTAGGGCTGTACAGTGGAAAAGGTGATGTTCCACTGTCTCATATGCATAATCACACAAAGGACACATTGGGGGAAGTTCTGGATAATATTTAGTCAGATGCTTTGAACTGAAGGGAATGTGTTACTTTTTAAATGAAAAAACCCCAAAACAAAATGACTTTTCAAAATAAGAGCTGTATGAGTTTGTTTACTTTATGATGAAAGAATTTAGCAGTTTTATTTTTTCACTTTGCTCTTCAGAGATGGGAAAGTCACACAACAAACAATATATTTTTATCTGTCATTTCTACTGAACCCCTCTATGGTGATTAAAAAAGATAAGTTAAAAGAGGGCTTGGTGGCTGGGATGTTACTGGGAGAAAGAAATAGGAAACTGTTGGCTGAGTAAAAAAAAATAATAAAGGTAATAAGTATCATGTCTTCACACAAATGGATTAAGTTATTCCCAGATGGAGATCTACAAAGTCTTTCTCTGATAACAGAGTCAAGAAATGAAAATAGAAACATGTGTATATATAGAAACAGACGATAATATTTTAAAGTAAACAACTGACTGTGTCGTCAAATATATATACAAACAGCTGTAAAGTGCAGATCAAATGGCTGCCCACCTAGCGTGCCGACTATTCAGGAACAAATGGCCAGTGTGCTCTAGAGCACGATGATGTAATCAGTGTTTATGTTGATATGATCTGGTTTTCCTGTAAGAGATAAATAAAGCTCCCGCATTCACAACTGTTGAAAGGGGAGGAAATTTGTTCTGGTGCTCATTCCTTGTTCAGATTTACAACCCCTGAAATGATCTGTGTTGACAATATACAGATTTTTTTTTTTTAAAAGAAAAAATCTGTTTTAGGGAATTTGGGGTCAGGAAGATTAAATTTCTAAAACTAGAACATGAAGACATCAAGGAGTGATGACAAATCTCACTTCTTAAGTTAAGTAAAGTGTTCATGTAAAGGGAGACAAGGTAATGACACCCACGCAGATAGAGATGTAAATAGGAGGGACTTGTGCTCTCTCTTGAGTTGCACTGATAAGTAGTGAAGATTTTCTGGAGTGAGCTTTCCTTGAGTCAGCTCTTCATGTCGGGAGTGATACGAAAATTTGGAGTGAATTTATTATGCGAGATATTGTGTCATCATGTATATATTTAAAAAAAATACATTTTCAAGCTTGATGACACAGCAGGAAAAAAGCTTGTCAATATTCTTGTTTTTGTTTGTTTGTTTTTGTAAGTGTTTTACGGTGCTCGCAACTGCATAAGGTCATATGAGCGCGCGGGACACACTAAACTTTTTCAGTTGGTAGGAAATTTTGAATTTTGCCCGGGTGGCGGCCGAAGCCTACTCTTATCGATTTTAGACCACCAAGGGATCTTTAACGTGCACAACTTGCACACGGGACCTCCGAGATTTTTCGCCCTTGTCCGAGAAGGCTAGGTGTAGATCTTTCCTACCAGAAGATCAGGGGTGTGGCTGAAAGACAGCAGTAAGAAGAAGCCAATGAGTAGCAGTAGGAAGGCTGCAGAAAGAATCAGGAGCCCTGAGGAGGGGGCAAAGGAGGTGAAGGGGTGGGGGGCAGAAAGAGGAGATGAAAGCAGACGACAGAACATTGCTAGAGAGTAGGAAAGGAGGTGAAAGGAGACAAATTTAGAGAAGAAAATTTTTTGGTCGCTACCCGGATTCGAACCCGGGACCTTTGAATGAGAGGCGAACACCTTAACCTCTAGGCCACGAGAGCCCCCTCAATATTTTTCTTTTTTTTTTTAGGTCCTGCTGGTTTATCTACAAAGAAATTGGTTACTATAAAATTAATGATAAGAACACTTTTATAATGACACTACACAGATATATTGTTTACAAAGGCAGACAATGCTAAAATGAACCAGAATATTGAAACTGACCTTGGACATTTCATTTGAAAAGTACAAGTATGTAGATGTTTGGATACTAACGTACACGAGGTATTTATTTGTTAGCAATGATAGTCTTGGTGCTGGTAGAGACTCTTGAACTTATTAAATAGGCTGTTCATTTTTATAGTTGGACCTTGTCCTCTCAGAGCAGTATGAAATAAAAATAAAAGCACTGATCCTGTCTGTGTCCTCAGTCCTGAGAACGGTGGTCGCTACTGTCTGGGGCCTCGAGTGCGCTACAAATCTTGCAACATCAAGGTGAGGAAATGTGCTGTGAATAGGAGACTCAAGATACAATTACCATTTTGTTTTTGATATAGTAGTAAGAGGGAACTCATGATATCTCTTTTTGGAGCAATGTCAGTAGTGTAATGGGAAGAACAAATTATGATAGTTGTCTTAATGATTTCCTGTTTTCCTTTTTTTTAGAGGAAAATCATGCAAAAAGAAAGCTACAAAAGCCTTCCTAAACTGATATGTGAGATGGAAACGAAGTTAAGAAATGAAGCCTCAAAAGAAATATATAAAAGACAAAATCACATCTATCCCCTGTGACAACGTTCGCTACCACCATATTGGATGACGTACCATTTTTCCAGATTATTACAAATATATCCAGTGATATGACATAATGATCCTTTTTTTGTGCTCAAATTTTGAATTGCAACAGTGACATCGATGGTATCGTTTTCAAGTACTGTTTTTTTCTTACGACTAAGCATTGTTCAAATTTTGGCGTTTAGAAATACATGTCTTTTTCAAATTGAACATAAGACTTTATTTTTATTTTTGTCCTTTACAAACAGGCATGTCCAGTGGACAGCCGTGACTTCCGAGAGGTGCAGTGTGACAGTGAGGAGATGAAGAGAAAATTCAGGTTCCGTGATCTGCCACAGAACACCACTTGGAAACCCAAGTACACTGGAGGTATTAAATAGAAAACAGTAGAGATATCTCTCTCTCTCTCTCTCTCTCTCTCTCTCTCTCTCTCTCTCTCTCTCTCTCTCTCTCTCTCTCTCTCTCTCTCTCTCTCTCTCTCTGCATCATGCTTGAGTCTTTTGTCAGAGAAAAGACTTCTCATGTATTTTTAGAAATTTAGGTTTAGAAACAAAAATAGAAGCCCAAGAAGGCCTATCAATGGAGGTGTGAAATAGAAAGGGTTCTCCATGATACACTTTTGTCTTTTGTTGAAAGAGAGGAGCCCAGTGAGGTGTTACCCTTTTGTTGTTGGACCAGCTAAAAGCTTTTTACTGTGTGGTCAGTTTCAGATAACAGAGCCTCCCAATTTAGTTTATCATATATCATGCTCCCTTTTCAAAATGTACCTTTAAAGAATTATGCAACTTATTAACATTGAAATGTCCACATTAATAAAACATACGAATTTGGAAATCTTTTTCCTCTCCCAAAAGTAAGTTATGGTAAGGCCATATGAAATGAAACACCCTGATGGACTCATTTAAGTGGTCACAGAGCTATTCTAATTTTTTCCTTGTATTTTACAATTTACTTTTTCTCAAGACCTTTATAAATTATATTGGTGGCTGTGCTTTTGAAATGTCTAATGTTCTAAATTTGTCTCTGTGCAGTGCACATGAAGGATGCTTGTAAGCTGTACTGCAGTGCAGGAAACAGTTCCACCTACTTCCAGTTCTCCAAAAAAGTCATTGATGGAACCAAGTGTGGCCCTTTCACTGACGATGTTTGTGTCAATGGACAGTGCTGGGTGTGTACTCTCATTACTTTCCTTGGTGTTGATGATAACAAAAGTGAAGAGAAGAGGGCAAGATTCAATTATTCAATCTAAACTAAAAAATAGTCATGTTATCACATGTTTAATGTTTACAAAACAAGTAATATCAACAATTTTGAATTGTTTGCTTTTATTTGTCCAAACTTTAATATGACCTCCTGACTGTATCTCACCCAGATATCTTTTATTTTGTGGTCAGTCTTTATAACTTATAAGACAATGGCTTTTAAATAGGTTGCTGTTGGATACATGACATTGGAAATTCAAAACAGCTTTTTTTTTCTGAACTGCACTATGATATATTTCTTGCTTTGTCATGTCCAATCTTGAGGGCCAGGCAGATCATGTTTTTTTTCTGTTGCCTTTACTTAAGAGAAGAGGGAGGAGGCACCTTGATGCCTTTTGTCTTAATAATGAGAGCTTGTCTCCTCGAGTTCTTTCCACAAATAAGAGATATTATATATAAGTTAGTATTCTTGTACAGCCATGTAAGCGTTAATCTAGCTTTTTTAAAAACACTTTTTTGTTTTGAGAGTATGGTGTGCCAAGAGTATTTTGGTGTTTTTGTAAAATCTTTTGTATGGCATAGCTCACTGATGGTTTATTTGTTCACAGCATGTTGGCTGTGACAACAGACTAGGTTCCACAGTGAAGAGAGATCGCTGTGGCATATGTGGTGGAGACAACTTCACTTGTCGCACAGTCACTGGCATGTTCAACAATGCCATCTATGGTAAAAACCTTGCACGATCATCATCATCTCTATATTTCTCTCTCTTTAACAAAAAAAAGTATTTTTTTGTCTTATCCTTTCGTCCCCTCTAATTACCCTGCCATTGTAAATACAGTTGAACTTGTTCAAAAGATCACATGTCCAATACAATAGTCTGTAAAAATGACCACTTCCCCTCGCATTTTTTGTATGCTATAATGAGACTGTTCAAGGGGGCCAACTGTCTAAGATGGCCACTTTTGTCCTTGACAAGGGGTGGTTGTCTTTCACACGTTTTACTGTAGTGTCTTTTAATTTAAAAAGGATGTGATTTTTTATGTAACTAAAGTAGCTCCATTTCCCTTGTTACTGTCATTCATCAACTTCGACTAATGGTGACAGTAGCTGGTTGGAGGGTGTCGGTGGTAGCTTCTGTTTTTATATCATGCCTTTGCTGCTTCTGTTTGTCTGTTTTACGAATAGCAATAGTGTGTACAAAATGCCTGACCGTGATGTCTGCAAAAAAGAATAAAGCACTAGCAGTCCTATTGCAGATTACAGATGGAAAGATCTTTAGATTTCCCAAGTAACAAATACCTTCCTGACCTCTTATTTGGCCCCTTTTGTTGTATATTCTTTGTTCTAGATTTGAAATTCCCCTTTGACCCCTTTAGTTGTATATTCTTTGTTCTAGATTTGAAATTCCCCTTTGACCCCTTTAGTTGTATATTCTTTGTTCTAGATTTGAAATTCCCCTTTGACCCCTTTAGTTGTATATTCTTTGTTCTAGATTTGAAATTCAGCAGATATTGTGTAAGTGCTGTGAAGTGCTGACAAAATTTGCTTCAACTAGGAATATGTTCACTGTGATATCTTGACATCATGTTTCAGGCTACAACTATGTGGGGACCATCCCCGCTGGAGCCACAGAGATTGACATCCGACAGTATGGCCAGGTCAGACATGTCAAGGATGATGACAACTATCTGGGTAAGTTCTGTTTAAGTGGCGTTGGTGGCCAGGCTCTCAGACTCGCAACCGTAAGGTTGTGGGTTCAATTCCCATCAGGGGCCTGACATTGTGTCCTCAGGAAAGGCATTTTACACGAATTTTCTTCACTTCACTCAGGTGGAAATGTGTGCCTGACTATATACAGTGAAATATCTTGTCAGTTGGTTAGTGTTTGAGCGCATGAAATCCACAGCTTGCGCTGTATGCTTTCCGGGAAGCCGAGAATGATTCTGAGTGTTCTCAGAGGGTCTGCTAGGGTAATAATAGTTGTAAAACACGTAGAGCATGTTGTAGAATGTAGACAATAAACATGTGCTAGATAAATGCAGTTATCATTATTATTATTATTAGTATGAAGTAGCTTCACACTGTGCCGCAGATGGTTTTCAAACTTGACAAACACTCAGAAATTTGGCTCTTCCCTGTGGGGTTGGAATGGTATTTGGGTCTCTTACTTGTTGGATATTTCGTTTATGTGTAATGTTTTGACAAAGGTCCATGTGTTCCTCCCTTGAAATGTTGTGCAATGAGCCTAATTTGAATGAAACTGATTGGATGTCTGGGAAGTATTTCAATGTGTTCCTGTAGTTTTTATCATTTTTGCAATATCTTCTTGATTTATTCAAATGGAGCTGTAATTGTTGTAAGAAATAAAATGCAGCAACACAAAAATATGTTGGTATTATTTAATGTCATTATTGTGAAGGAACTTAGTTTGTGTCAAATTAGCCAGGTTGCAGCTCCCATACACGTCTTACTGCAAGTACTTGAATGCATGATCACAGTGAAGATGAAAAATGTGATCACCACACTTGAAAAGCCTGAACAATGCTATGAAGACTTAGTTTGAAGCAAGTTGTTCTTCCGTAACACCTTTGTCCGATTGTTTAATAACTATATTATTAAGAACCATGTTTCTTTTCCAACAAATTGAGTAACATCAAGTTATCGTTCACAGCTCTTCAAAATTCTGAGGACAAGTACATCTTAAATGGTGACTACACTGTTCGCACTGAACCTTGGAAGATCAAAGTTCGTGGGGCACTCATTGAGTACACTGGCTCAGAGGAACATGTGGAGAGAATTAACACCACCATGATGATCGAGGAGAGTATCAACATCTTTGTGAGTCAATGTTTCACAGTCATATCTCTTTCTTTCTTTCTTTCGTTTTTTCTTTCTTTCTCTTTCTTTCTTTCTTCATTTTTGAAATATCATTCTGTTAAAATTTTGTAGAAGAGGGGGTTTATCCTGCAGCGAGCAGTGTTTACTTTCCTACACAGCTGTAGTGTGTTTAGTTGGTGGGTAATTCAGTGTGATTTGCTCCTCCTCATGCTGCTTTTTAGTGTTTCTGATTTTGTTAGCTCTCCCTGACAGACTGTTTCCATTGCATCACTGAATTTCTGTCTTACTAAAAAAAAAAGAAAAAAAAAAAGTGAGTTGATGCAGAAGAATTATTCTTCCTTTCTCCTGACCAGGTCTTGTCGGTTGGAAAGCTGAACCCACCCAACATCACTTATTCCTACATGGTGTCTGTGAGGCAGAATGTGCAGTGGAAGAATCAGGGCTGGACCAAGTGCAGTGCCATCTGTAACGGTGAGGAGAACTGGTGGCATGTTGGTGTGTAATATGTTGTGATGACAATGACATGAGTTCAATATATGGTGTGAAAGGGATATAACTGTGCCAAAGGGACACGTCTTTTTTTGTATGGGAATTATTTGAGGTGCGCATACGCACATACATCAATATAGGATGCAAGAGTGTCTGAATTTCAGATGTCTTTGTAAAGAATCAAATCGAGACCATCATTCTTTGACCAAGGGATGTAACTGTGTCATAAAATTCTCAGGGAAAAAATGGATATGGACTGGGGTCTCTTCACCAATGAGTTTTTTTCTTATGTTTGAGTAGTATTTATTACTCGATATAATCCCACTGCCTCTTCTTGCCCATTAACCATGAACTTGTTAGCGAAACACAGCCATGGTAAGGTGCTTTGCAGTAATATTATGTCCTGCTCCTCCAAGCGTTTCTTCTTTCAGCAGGTGGTTGATGGGAGCTGTTATGGTCTACTCCTTGTAACATTCAATGCCTCTTTTTTTCTTTTATCTGCTTCTTAACGACATATAGCCTTAATCTTAAGCACTCTCCATGGGTTTAACTGGATGAAATGTATGGCCTTCTATTACTGGTTGTGACCTAAGAGTTGGCTTATATCCTCTCACTGACCTCTTTACTCACCCCCATATCCCAATGTGTGTAGGTGAAAGGCGTGGTAAGATCCAGTGCATCCGGGAAAATGACAACCTGATTGTGTCCAACAAGAGATGCAAGGGACTGCAGAAGCCGAGCAGACTCACTGAACGATGTAACTTGGACTGTAAAGTGAGGTATGTAATGACTCAGGGCTTTTGAGGAAAAGTAGCGGCCAAAATCATTCACAGTATGAACAAATTTGATGATGTCACAAGGCCTTTTTTCCCATTGTAGAAGGATGTTCTTTTAGAATGGTAACCCCTCCTGATAATGTACAAAAAGATGGGAGGAGACTCTACAGAAGCCATCTGGTTGCATACTATTTTTCTTAAGTCTGAGATAAAGGAAATAAAAAAGAAATGTGCTGATGTAACTGCATTTTAGTACAAACTTGCAGTTGCCCATTTTAGAGGATGAATTAGGTAGACGTATTGTTTTTTAAAAGTCTCTGTCTTATCTTTCTTTTTGTGTAGCTGGCGCATCTTCAGCAAAGAAGAGTGCCCAAAGCGGTGTGGCACAGGCATGCGACGCCAGTTGGTTCACTGCATCAAGCAGACAGGCTATAAGAATGCTCAGATCATCAATGACAAAGAATGCAGGGCTGTGTATGGGGCAAAGCCAGATGAGTTTGTGCCGTGTCAGGGACGTTGTCTTCCTACTTTCTGGAGCTACACAGACTGGTCAACAGTGAGTTTTTGTATGGACACTCGTCTTTTGGGGGCAAAGGACTGTCTGGGACTCATTAGTTTTGGGGGACCCCTTTGGAATTCATCTTTTGATGATTATAAATATGATGAAGGTTTTGTACTTTAGTATCTTTGTCATTGTCTTAATTTATTTTAAAAAATACAGAAATTAGTGCTCTTGGCCAAAGCACAATTAATTTGGTCAAGAGGCAGCAACGTGCAGTCCGAGTCTGAGTGGGGTCTGAATTTTTTTTTGTCCTTCCAGAAAAGCAAACTTGTTACCTCAGCTGTGCCTCCTGAAAAGGAGTCATTTTGTTCTTTCTTTGCCGTGACATCAATTTTGTTTGGTGTCGGTTCACGTTCAATGAAGATATGAAAAAAAGGAGAGAAGCAAATGGGAGTCATTGAACAGTTATTCCTGTTTGAGTTAAAGTTTTAGGTTTTAGATGCTTTGGCTGGTGGTTTTTTTAAAATGATAGATTTACAACACCCTATGCTAATCCGTAGGCATGCAGAAAGTTAAAAGGAGTAGAACTGGAAGTCGGTGGCCTAGTGGTTAGGCTCTCGGACTCGCAACCGTAAGGTCGTGGGTTCGAATCCCGTCAAGGGCCCGACGTTGTGTCCTTGGGAAAGGCACTTTACACGAATTTTCCTCACTTCACCCAGGTGGGAATGGGTACCCGGCTATAGACAGCGAAAGATCTTGTCAGTTTGTTAGTGTTTGAGCGCTTAATCGGCTGCTTGCACTGTATGCTTCCCGGGAAGCTGAGAATGTTTCGGAGTGTTCTATGGTCTGCTGGGGTAATAATATAGTGTAAAGCGCATAGAGCCTGCTGCTGAGCGGGGATATGCGCTATACAAATGCTATCTATTATCTATTATTATTACTATTATTTATTTATGGTGATGGTATTTTTTAAATTGTTGTATTAGAGTCATACACTTGGAAAACTTGTGAGTGGTAATATTTGCTTGTTGTCTATGTTTCAAAGTATTTTGACACGTTTTCTTTTTGAAACTGGAAGTTTGACTGTAATAAGTGCATCAGTAAAGTGACGGATGTTCTCTTTGTGCTTTGTGCAGTGTTCCCGAAGCTGTGGCAATGGCATTCAGGAGCGGCAGGCTAAGTGCGTGGACGAGTCGGGCAAGGAGCTGGAAAACAGTGAGTGTGACGACAAGGACAAGAACACCTCCCGACACTGCAGCCTGGGCCCTTGTGCTGAGTGGACCACCGGACACTGGCAGGGGGTGAGCAAGCCCCTCGTTTTAGTGTCATTTTAGCTGAAAATAAGGAGATAATGGGTGGTTGGCGGATGACCTGGTGTGGTTTGCTCCTTTTTCCCCTATCAAAATTATACCATCCTTTTCTCTCCTGATTCTTTTCTTTATACGTTACTCTTTAGTAACACGTCTAATCTTTGGCACTTATATGACCTTCTTGTGTTGCAAGTGCTGTGAAACTCTTACTAAAAGTAAGACATAAGAAATTGAATTTTTTTGTTGGTAGTTTGAACTTTTCACAAACAAAACATTTGTGTTTCTGATTGCTAGTGCTCCGTGACATGTGGCAGTGGTCATAAGCTGCGCAAGGTGTGGTGCATGCGCAATGGGGAAAAAGTGGACGACTCGGTGTGCAGCAAAAAGAAGCCAGCCACACAGAAAGAGTGTCATCTCAAGAGCTGCCCTGAATGGTACACTGGCGGATGGGGGCCTGTGAGTATACAATCTTTATATATATATATATGTGTGTGTGTGTGTTTGTGTGTGTGTGTGTGTGTGTGTGTGTGTGTGTGTGTGTGTGTGTGTGTGTGATTTTGTGTGCATTGTTTCAAAAATAGCCCAGAGTGGGTATGGATCTCCGCAAAATTGTTTCTGACTTCAGTAGTTTGTAGAGTTTTATGTCTTTTCATTTAATGTTGTCAGACACAGATGTTAACCTAAAGTCCCACCTCTTGAATGACCTCCTCTGTGTTGAAAATGCCTTTGAAATTCCAATTCAAGTAAACCCCCTGTTTTCCCTTCCACCTAGTGCTCCGTGACTTGTGGCAAAGGCATCAGTATGCGGGCGGTCAAATGTCGTGTCAGTGGCAGTTTCCAGGAGGATTCTGTCTGCGATGCTGGCATGCGGCCCCAGGACAAGAGAAGTTGCTTCATCGGAGCCTGTCCCACCACCCCGCCACAGACCACAGTGCGGCTCAACACTGTGCCCAATGCCGCCTACTGGAGATATGGCAGCTGGACTGAGGTGAGCTGCAAGTTTAAAGTTATAGTCTAATTTCCCAAAGATTGAAAGCTCATCAACTTCCTTTACTAGTCTATTGCAATCGAACATGGATAATTCAAACACGTCGAGGATTGACAATGTGTTTAACAGATCTATAATTTGGGTTAACCGATGCGAAAAATGTAAAAGATATTAGTTGGGGAATGGCAACTTGTATAAACTATCCATGATTTTAATTTTTCGTGTTTTGTTTATCTGTATCCAACTGAATTTCTAATTTTCTGTCTCAGTTTCCCGAGATGATATACCAAATTTTTGTCTGTTTTAGCTCTCAAATGCAGTCTTTTGCAGTATAAAGAACTGCCATTCTCTGAAGACTTGTTGAAAGGAGAAGCAGTCCTAATTAAAAAAAATAAATCAGCAAAATTACTCGTATTCATCGAATGTTTGCTCTCCTTAGAAAAAGGCAAAATAGGCAGAGATACGCCCAATAGCAATTCATTAAAAGAACGTCAATGATAGAAGGCCAGGATAATACACTGTATTTTGTCCCTCAAGCAAAGTCTACTCTTCTGCTCCCGTAGATTTGTCATCTGTTGGGTCGCCTCTGACAAGTGACAACAAATCTGCTCCACTCTTCTCAGCTCTCTGCTTTCCTCAGTGTGCCCCACAGCTCCATGGCTGTCCATTCTTGGATGTTATCCTCCCATCTCTTTTCTGTCTGCCTCTCCTTCGTCCTCCCTGCACAGTGCCTTGTGTAATAAGTTTGTACTACTACCACATTAAACACATAACACATCCCCCTCCCTGGATTCGAGAAACATGCAGTATTTTTTGTGTGCATGTTTTTAAAAAATAGCTTTTGTGCTTTTTAAATCATCATCATTGCCTTTGTCACCCTGCACCAGGGTATAGGCCACGGACAAATACCCTCCACTTTTCTCTATCCTGGGCTAGCCTCTTGATGTTATTCCATGTCTTCCCACTTTTCTGTACATCGATTTCTGTGATTCTTGTGATTCTTCTCCAAGTTCCACGAGGTCTTCCCCTTGATCTCTTGCCCTGTGGGTTCCAATCCAAAACTTTCTTTGTTATGCAGCTGCCTGACTTCCTGAGAATATGCCCAGTCCATCGCCACCACCTTCTTTTTAAATGCTCTTTGAATAAAATCCCAAAGGGACTATTACTCACCCTTTCACTTTTCCCCTCTGCAGTGCTCTGCAACCTGTGGTCCAGGCAACAAGCACCGATATGTGAGCTGTATGGACTACAATAACAACCACATCAACGACAGCGAGTGCTCCCACCTGGCACAGCCCACCAAGATGGAGACCTGTATGCTGAAGCCTTGTGGAGACTGGAGGCAGGGCGAGTGGAGCGATGTGAGTGCAGCATGTTTGTGTGTGTGTGTGTGTGTGTGTGTGTGTGTGTGTGTGTGTGTGTGTGCGTGTGTGCGTGCATGCATGTGTGTGTGTGTGTGTGTGTGTGCGTGTGTGGGTGTGTGCATGCATGCATGCGCGCGCGCGCGCGCGCGCGTGTGTGTGTGTATGTGTCTATGTGTGTGTGTGTGTATGTGTCTATGTGTGTGTGTGTGTATGTGTGTGTCTATGTGTTTGTGTGTGTGTGTCTATATGTGTGTGTGTGTGTGTGTGTATGTGTGTTTGTGTGTGTGTGTGCATGTGGGCGTACGGGTGTCTGGGCATACATGTGACAGAGTGTTCAGACGTTGTCACTGTTGTTGTTTTATCGTAATGTCCTCCCAAAGGCAGTGTAGGTAATTTTGAAGGGGGTCCACTTGAGGCTTCTATCATGATAGGTGCTCTTTCCTCAGTGCCGTAATCAGAAAGTACAATACTGAACCTTTTATGGTTTCATTTATTATCATTACTAAAATTTTGTTTTATATGCCAATATTGGGGAGATTTGTAAGTGAAGAAATGGCTGTTCCTTAATATGAAGTCGAGGGTTTCATCTTTTCTGGCTGGTAGTGGTGCATGGTATAAATATTGAATGAAGGAACCACACTAAAGACCCTATACAGATACTGATTAGCTTTTCCTATTGCTTATATTGACAGGTTGAAAAAATTGGGGCAAATATAAAATTAGCCATACTGGAAATTAGACACTTGATTTTTGTCTCTCAAGGACTCTAGGAAAGCTAGTCTTGCTTTGATGGACAATCTCTGATCTCTCACATCAAATATGTATGTGGGTGGTTGGCGGGTGCTCTGGTGTGGTTTGCTTCTTCTTTCCTATCAAACATCTATCGTCCTTATCTCCCCTTCTTCTTTTTTATGTTTGTTACTCTCTTGTAACACCTCTAATCTTCTGGCGCTCAAATGACCTTATGCAGTTGCGAGCGCCGTAAAACCTCTACGAAAACAAAACGAATATGTATGAACATTATTTTAGTCCAATGTGTTGTATTATATTGATTTTTATATTCTCATTGCGTTCCTTACTGTATTTCCTTTCAGTGTACTGTGACCTGCGGTGAGGGCATCCAGACAAGGTTTGTGGTGTGTACCTTCAACCAACAGCGCCAGGATGACCGGTTCTGTGATGTGACCAGCAGGCCTGAGACGGAGATCCGCTGTAACCGAGGCACTTGTTTGAGCGCAGATGAGCTAAGTGTTGCTGTCATCACCAGCAATAAGGTTGTGGGCACCAGTCACTGGAGGATTGGATCCTGGACTCATGTAAGTCTGTGTGTTGGTGTGTGTGTGTGTGTGTGGGGGGGGGTGTATATGTGTGTGTGTGTATATGTGTGTGTATATATGTGTTTGTTTGTGTGTGTGTATGTGTGTGTGCATCTTTGTTTGTATCTTTGTGTGCATCTGTGGTGCATGCTTGTGTGCGCACAGGATTAAATCCTCGTATTTCTTTTTATTGTTACAGTTTTCCTAATCATTTCTGAAAAAAATATAAAACATTTACTCAGCACCTCATCTCCATGTATACAGACATATGGCTAGCAAAGACTCAAAAGTTTTTCTCTTGCTGTTCCTCCATAGTGTTCCAGCACGTGTGGCACGGGCTGGGAGCGACGTCATGTCATGTGTCGTGACGAACGTGGCGCCAGTGATGAGTGTGATAAGTCTCAGAAACCTGATGAGTTCCGCACTTGTGACAGCGGGGAGTGCCCCTCCTGGCTCACTGAGGATTGGGGAAATGTGAGTGTTTCCATTGTTTCTAGTATTCCCCTTGTCTTTAGATTTCAGAACTGTTATATTGTATCAGACTGGATCATCTGATAGTGCTATTTGTATTTCATGGATGTGTGCTTGCATTTCTTTTTCTTCAGATTTTGAGTCTTTATTCATTTTTTTGCAGTGATGTCAATAGATAAAATTTACATTTTGTGCGCTTGTTGATTTAGGGATTTTTCTTTATGGTTGTCCTCATGGTTTTTTTTTAAAGGTTTAATGCCCTTTTCAATTGTATCCAGCAATTTAAGACCAGGAGGAGAGACCCTAAATTTGATGCCCATCTCCGAAAAGACCAAGCCAGGTGGGCAGATAGCCTTGAAGATTTCCGATCAGGCCAAGTAAAAAAATGTTTGATAGAAGAATGGAATCAGGGTCCTTTGTACTGTAGAGTAATACTGATAAAGGGAATAATATGCCCATAAAGACTGTGGCTTTGATAAGGCTTGTTCAAGGGTAGTGTATGTATATAACTTCATAATTTAATTGATATTAGTATTAATAGCACGAAACTTAAAAAGTAAAACATGTTTTATGTTCCATTCCTAAATCAGTGCACTGCTAAGGATTGCGGCATGGATGGAGTTCAAACACGGGTAGTGGCTTGTCGTCTGTCCACGGGTGAAGTCCTGGCTAACTCTAACTGTGACAGCCGTGACAGACCCTCAGACACACAGCAATGCAAAGGAAAATGTGGTGGAAAAGGAGGGACTGAGGTGAGGGCAGAGGCCAAAACAACAGCAAGAGGAGTCACAAACCGCAGCACATGGCACAGGGGACAATGGTCAACGGTAAGAATGTTTTCATGTAGCGCTGTTCAAAGATATAAAACTGTAGTAATATAACATAAATCTTACTAACTCTCTTTAATTTTTTTCAGTGTAGTATTAGTTTCATGCTGTAGATATTTTTGTTTGCGTTTTTTTATGTACCTTGAGTTTTCTTGATAAAGATTTTTTGCCTATCAATTACCCAGTTTATAGATTTTATCTGTTTTTTAAAATGATGTTGTGATAATCATAAGCTTATCTTATGTAAGCTAAAGAAACTGTTTATTGTTAAGAATGTAGATTTATAAGATGATACTGGCTTATAAATGTTGCCTGTTTTGTAAGAATGACAGAGTTTGTTGTTTTATTTTCATATCTGTAATTTTAGTCTAGTTAGATTATATTTATTAAGATAAAAAAGTTTGGTTAGATTTTGTCTGGTGGACATTTCTTGTCTGTCTCCAGTATGATTATATGAAACGTGTATACATGCTCAGATAACGAAAAGAAATGAATAATACGGTTGTTTTCCGTGAATATATCTCTGTCTCCATAGAAAAAACTTATGGTAATTTTTGTTATATCTCACAAGTTAACAATTAGGATTATCACCCTTATTTGATAAATGTGTTTGTGATTTTTTACTTTATATTACTTATGTGGTTAGGAGAAACGTAAGAATGACCCCAACTAGCATACTGTCTATCTCAAGACTGTTGCACTATGCTTTAAACATTTGTGGCCTCCTCCAGTGCTCGGTGACCTGTGGTCAAGGTGTCCGCAGTCGTGTTGTGACCTGTGTGGATGATGCTGGCGTGGAAGTTGGCTATGAACATTGCAAGAAGAAAAAGCCCCGCAACATGAAACGCTGTTCTAAAGGTCCTTGCCCTAAGTGGTACCCAGGAAAGTGGAGCCGGGTAAGATATCAATGCTTGAATGTTTAGAATGAAATTAAAATGACAGTTTATTGTCGTTTTCTCCCTTCTGATCAAAGACTCCAACGCTTTTGTGAGAATTACCGTTACTGGCATGTTGACTTAATCTCATTTTCTGGTGGACGTACTTGACTGCAGGCTGTGATGTTCTTTCTATAGTTGTTCCCAGTATTGTTACATTTCTGCTTAATAATGGCTCATTTAAATAATTTATTCTCGACTATTGATTAAGGATTGGCATGGTCAGTAACAAAAGATTTGTAGAATAACCTACAACTGATATATTTTAGCAAATAACTCAATGTGATCATTAATGCTAGCTCTCTCTTATCCCACTAGTTTCAACAAACATTCTATTTCTGTTTCATTGGTTTGTTTTTAACAGTACGAAAGAATTTTCTAAACAGTCTCAACATAGTCACTAACATGTTCAGTACACAAAAACCAGTGATCAAAAGTACAGTATAGTGCCTTGACAAACATTTCTCTGGGAATACTTGATATGACACCTTGTATTCTGTCCCTGAGTTCATCAATGTCTTTAACTTTTTGCTTCCACACCAGTGTTAACATAATTTTAAGTCACCTTGTATAATATATTTGTTGTTGCAGTGTTCTGTGACGTGCGGTGAGGGTGAACGCATGAGGCAGGTCCAGTGCCGCGACAAACGACACAAGCTGGTGGATCCGGGCATGTGTGCTCACCACACCAAGCCACAGATGGTCACACAGTGCAGCAGGAAGGAGTGCTCTCTGTATTCCTGGAAGATTGGCACTTGGTCAGAGGTATGTATATGCAGTGCTTGTGGTGTGTCATGGTCAAGGTCTTTGCCATGCACACAAAATGAATTGATCTCTATTGCCACGAAGGAAAGGCTCTCCATAGAGTGTCTCTGTCTTTCTGTTGGTATGTTTTCCACACAACTTGGATAGTTATGATAGACAGGGTGGATGTTTTCTGTCTCCTGAACTATCTAAATTGTGTCTTTGGAAGTGTGAAACATTTGTGACAGATTAGAAAAGCAAGAATTTGTTGCAGAAGGAGTTCATTTTTCCAGATTCACATAGCTCGAGAGTATGAGAGATTTAGAACTTTGTGTTCTATGCCCAGCCTCTTTGTCCTGCTTACTGTATATTATATCGATTGCTGTGTTACAAATGCTTGTTAATTAGAATGGTAAGTTTTTGATACACCTCAATCTTGGTCATGGCCTTAGAGACTATTATAGCTGTTCAACATCATCAAATTAAAGTGGGTGGTTGGCGGGTGCTCTGGTGTGGTTTGTTCCTTCTTTCCTCTAAACAGCTATCGTCCTTATCTCTCCTCCTTCTTTTTTACGTTTGTTGTTACTCTCTTGTAACACCTCTAATCTTCTGCACTTATATGACCTTATTGTGTCGCAAGTGCCGTAAAACTCTTTACTAAAACTAAACTCAAATTTAAAATATAAGGAAGAAGGAGGAGCCCGCTCAAACTGTGGAGAAATATTCAGGAGTAAAAGATATGTTCATATGGAGCCTGTAAAGTGTCTGCTTGAGTGGGAATAGCAAAGAAAGAGATGTTTGGTGAAGTAAGAGAAAGCAAAACCCGAAAAACCAAGGAAGCAAAACTCACCATGTTGAGATTTCAGTCTTTTCATGACAACTCATAATATGTATCTTCTTTCTTTCTTCAGTGCTCTCGCACCTGTGGATTTGGGCGCAAGCATCGGTCAGTGACGTGTGTGGACACTGCTGGCAGCCGTGTGTCCTCACACCTATGCGACACTGACCGCAAGCCAAAGGTGAAGCGGCGGTGCAGCGAGTTCCCGTGTCCTTCCATCTGGAACACCGGAGCGTGGAGTGAGGTCAGTAGGCACTACTTTGACCATTCCCGCTACCGTCAAACTTAACAGATGCAACAGATTTTAAAAGTTTAGTTGCTATCACTGTTGACCGTCTGTGATGGGCCGTGTGCAATAGGAGTATTGGAGGGTCTGAGGTTCCTGCTGTGATCTAAGTTTTGTCTTGCAATTGGTCAAAATGAGGAAGATGCTGAGAAAGAAATTGAGGTCAGAGTGTTCAGTACTGAAATCTCGCTGCTGATCTATATTATTAAATGTGTCAATCATAATTGGCTTTTTTCACAACTTTCTGTGAAAGTGAAGGAAATTTCTGCATCAGCTCTTCATAGACTACCTATTTTGGAGTCTTTTACATCTTGTAGCCCAACTTCATTTTGACTGGTTGCTAATAGAATCTAATTACAGCAGAAGTTGTTGTTCAAGATAGCCACCCTGGGTCGAGGAGAAAAGCAGTTGCCTTAGACAGGTGGACTTTGTGGACAGTTTCATTACAATATAAAGAATGCATGGGGGGAGTAGGAAGTGTTTGTTTGTATAGATGATTGTCTTGGACAGGTGGTTGCTATAGCATGTCTGACTGTATGTAATTTATCATGGAAAGGCTGACACTGGCAGGTTCCACCAAGAATAGTAGAAAGACAAATAAAAGCAAAAAATGATGCTAACAAAAAATGCAAAGAGTGGGAAGGTGAAAGTTTATACACAAGCTAAGCAGAGTTTTATTGAGATCTTTTATAAAGAACTTATTTCTCTTACAGTTTAATGCCCGCTCATATGACCTTATGCAGTTGCAAGTGTCGTAAAACTCTTTCCAATACATTAGAGTTTAAGAGCACATTCTGTAGACAGCTTATCCAGCTTTTCCAGGACCTAGTTTTCCACTATTTACTAAATGATTCCCCGTGAGAGGCTGTCTAGTAAGCACGATCTTTGTTATAAATACCAAACTTTACATGTTGTGGTTGGGCCTAGATCTCATGTTTACTTGTTCGTAGTGTTCTCTCAACTGCTATAAGGGAAGCTCCTCCCTCTTACTGCTTCATTCCTCACTATAGAGGGTTGTTGGTTGTAGGTTCTTCTTCCAAAAGTGCTTCTAATTTAAAGTGATCTAATTTTTTACCAGAACAATATTTTACCAGCTTTTCAGGCAGCCTTGATAGCCATTTGCTGTTGTTGAAAGTACTTGTTATTATTGATACTTACATCAAGGTTGTGTCACTTTAGGATAGAGATTATTTTATTGACTTGGAGTCATGTAGTCAGTCTGGTCAAGTCTACTATTCTTTGATGCAGTTGTGTCAAAAACAGGCACAGGGTGCATTTGGAGCCTTTGATTATGAGGGTTTTTTGTCCTTAGTTGAATTTCTTATGGGAATATGTGAACAGAAAAAAAATGTTCTTTTGCCATGTTGCCACAAACCCAGTTTTGAACCTGGTACTTTGACTAGAGCTATAAGAGAAATAACATGATGTACCAAGTACCCGAGTTATGGTAGAAGGCTAAACAACTACCATATTACTTTAGCTGAAAGTTCTGCAGGCTTATATACTGAGACACACGGCAAAGACACATTCTTTAACTACAGATACAAAAAAACAACTATGGACATATGTGTAGCTTTAACAGTAAAAACAAAATGCTTGAATACATTCTAAATAAGAATAGTCATCTTTTTTAGACAATGACTTCCACATCTTGTTGGCACTTGTGCTTTATTTTGTTTACTTATCTTGTTTGTTATACCAAAGATATGTGTTACTTTTGTTGTTTTAGAGTCCGTATCTGTAGATTTTGTTTTTGGTTTCAGTTTTGTCTACTCTGTTTTAAGGAATTCTGCCTATTTCTAATTTTAAATCTTTCTTTATGGCCTGGAGATCTTTAATGTCATGTGTTTCCAGTGCTATTTGTAGCTTGTTAATTTATAGAAGTTTAATATTCCAGACTAGTGCTGTAAAAGTGTATTGTGCGATACAGTTGTTATTTTCTTTGGTTTTCATTTCTTTATGAAGAAAACACCAGAGTATTTTGTGTTGTTGTTATGTATTCAATGGATATATCTGATGTCAATTTACAATAAACTTTAAGTTCTTCTCAGTTTTGTATATTTTGTTTTTGTATGAATGATTGTGTCCTGTATGTATGATAGCATGCACTACTACAGGGGATGGAAATGATAGAATGATGGTATTGGAATGGGATTAGGGAAGGAGAGAGGGAGAATGATAATGGAGAGGCGGAAAAGGGAAAGAAAAAGAGAGGGAGAGTGAGAGAGAGACGTATATATTGAGAAAACAGGGAGAGAGATGTAGGCTGATGCATTATGTTTTTAGCACTGACTTGATGTATGTTTCTTCTCCTCTGCTGGCAATAAACAATCTCGTTTTTTATTCCTGTAATTCAAATTCACTTTTAAAAAAATATTTGTACCCTGTGAAGGGAGAACTGTAGGAAAGTGACCCTGTACAGATATTTGGTTTTCTTCTTTTCTCTGTATACGGCCCACTACGAAAATTGAAGAGAACCCAGTAATGTCTTTCTTTCGTATCTGAAATTCTATTTCAACAGTAATATAGAAAGACAGCTATAGGCTCCCTTCTTTCCACTCAAAATGCGAAAAGAATGAAATGAAGCAGAAACCCTCCTTTTCCTTTATACAGTTTTGATACACTTTAATACAATGAATTCCGCTTAAGCCAAATTCTGAGGGACAGCCGGGTTTTCTTTGGTTTCGTCAGGTTTTAGGTTTAAAGAGGTTGCTGAAACAGAAGAAAAAGAAATTGGACATTTTATTTTCTCTCAGTTACTTCTGTTTTTGGATTAACGGTCTTTAGTTTAAGCGGATTTCATTGTATATGTAGATCTGGAGTGTTTATTTCTCCCAAAGTTGTTCAGAGGATGGACGATTTTTCCAAAATTACAAGAGTACCAGATTTGGGGCACATTTTGGATGTCTGTCTGATCTCAGTATTGCAAACCTTTTGCAAGATCTGACTTTTATCCTTTGTGTACAAAAATAAAATTGCGGAAGAGAGAATGAGAGAGGGTATAATTCACCAAAAACGTAGTTTCAGTGAAAAATTAGATGTGCTTGGTTTTTGTACAGATGATGCATATCATTATCATTATAGTGACATTTTGTGATTTGCTATAAGAAATTATTGTCCTGTGCAAATGTGTCAGTTCTCTCTCTATATCCTTCTATAGCAGTGAACTTTGAATTATCTTCACCGTAAACTGAAGTGAAGTTAATAGTTTTTCATTTTATGGCAGTACTTGGACACAACATTTAAGAAAATGGCTGGCTTTTCAAAATGGACAAAAAAATTATTAGATTTTGCTGTGCCTTACACATTTTGGTATCATTTATGAATTGACTCTTCCCTTTTATTTACTTCCATCATGTGTCACTTTAAGACTTGTGAAATTGGAGGGGGCCAAAAAGACACTGAGAATTTTACTTCTCATTGGAGCAGCGTACAGAAATGATCCGTAGACTGTCTTCCTCATTGTTTTAAAATGATATAAGATAAGAAAATGTTTTTATTCCTTTGTTTGCACCTGGTTCATTGCCTGCCTGTTCCACTCTTTCTTGCTGAAGGGGAGTGGATCTAATTAAAAGGAGATGGAGATTGAGACTGAAATGAAGATTTTTGAACATCTCTGCACCTCAAGTAGGCCGACTATCAGTGGAATTTCGGCTGCTACAGAAAAAAAAGCTGAAATTTTATACTTTTGACTTACAAAAAGAAACTAAGCTTAACAAATTTTTTAATACACTTGTGCTCTTTTTGTTCAACAATTGATGAAAAAAAAAAAGTGATATATGAATGATGAAATAGGTTTTGCCAAATTTTTCGAAACAAGTTGACTTAAAACAACTGGAATAACCTAAAGTAATTTTGAAGATGATTTTCAGGATGAATAATGAATCACATCGAAAAGATTGTGAGGTCTCTGAGAATGTCTTTGTAGACATCAGTTTCAAGTACAGTTCCGAGTGACAACTTTTTTTTGGGGTAGCCTACTTTTCAAGAGTTTGAAGCGCTTAGATGCTAGTGATACCCTCTTATATATCATGGTATCTCTCAAATTTCTTCCGTAGTGTTCTGCCTCCTGTGGTGAAGGTCGGCAGACAAGGACTGTGGTGTGCCAGGCTGTGACGAAGGAAGGTTGGATCCTGCCTGGAGAGGTGCACTATGGGTGCCGGCCAGAGGAGAGACCTCGGCACACCCGCTACTGCAACTACGGGGACTGTGGTGCTCGCAACCACTGGACTGTTGGGCCATGGGGCGAGGTCAGCTTATCTATTCATTCATTCATTCATTCATTCATTCATTCATTCATTCATTCATTCATTCATTCATTCATTTGTTCATTCATTCGTTCTTTCATTCATTCATTCATTTGTAGGCGTTTCACTTTCTGTTAACAGTTTTTTCTCTCCTGAAAATGCCTGTTAAAATTGAATTGTTTAGGAGTTTATGTTTATTCCAGCACCTTAGTTTTAAACTGTTAAGATGTGCAAAAAATTCATGAAATGGGTTTGGCTTTTACCATAAGGAAACAAGATAACAGCCACATTTTATAATCATAAGAGGTTGGACCACAGTTATTGATTTAAAGATTCTGAAACAGTTTATTCTGCTGCAGCTGTTGCTGCTGTCTGTTGCTTCTGTTGTACATGATGTTACTATTGCTGTTGATCATTTTGAGATTGTTCAGTTTTAGTCCAATTTCTCACTTTGTGTGTCTAGGAGAAAAAGATCTATCTTGCTTGAACCAAATATAAAAAGATAAACAGTATTAGATATGACATAAGTTTCATTTTACACCACGGAACAAATGACATAATATAACATACATGTATGACATGTATGACAATTTTTGATATGCAGTATACTGTATAGGTTTGACTGGCTTTGTTTTTGTCCTTGAGACCCACAAATCTCAGAAAGAGGTTCTATGGGTGGTTAACAAATGATTCCTGTGTTGTTTCAGTGCTCTGTCCCGTGTGGTCATGGCAAGCAGCGACGTCAGGTGATCTGTGTTGACAAGAATGGAGAGAGGACTAAGCGAAGATTTTGTTTCCCCCTGTATCGGCCGATCACAAGAAGGCCTTGCTATAATGGACACTGTAAGTCGACAGCTTTTTTTTTTCTTTGTTGTTTTTGTATTAACTTAAAAAGACATATTAAAATAGAATGTAAGTGTTTTTTACACCCCCATCAAAACATTTTTATTACTCAATCCCAATTTTAACTCCTGGGACACGTTTCATGCTGACTTTGTTTGGTATCATTATGTCATGCTTTCACATTTCTGAAATCTGACCTTTTCTTTTGTTTTTTAAGCTTCATCCCATATTGTCAATACTGTAAATATCCTGGTTATGTACCGTGAAACTGAGATACAATATATTCAGACTCGAAGAAAACTTGGACTCTTCGAAAGGAGAAAGATTCTTCTTTTTTTAAATCAATCAAAATCAACAAAATTACTCGCACTCACTGAACACAGAAATGACCAAACTCTGAATCAAACGAAGTGGCTTGCAGGGTGAACAGTCCCTGCTAATATGGCTTGGAGTATTCTTCTCCTGCAAAGAAGTTTATCTGCTCTATTCCAAGGGACTTTTGTTAATGAGAATTAGTTTAAGGTAGAGGGAGCCAATTCCGTAACTAATTTGTGCTGATGTGTATTGTCAGGTTATGCAAAGTCCTGCCAGGAGTTCAAAGAGATGACTACAATCCGCCGTGATGGAGATTATCAGCTCAAAGTTGGCAATCAGCTGGTCAAGGTTAGTACAAGTCTTTTCTATAAGATTTTCTCATTCAACTTAAAAAAAAAAAATTGCAAACTCTTCATACTATGGGAGAAATCTTTTATAGAGAATTGTCAGTTTGAAGTTTATTCACACCTCTCCTCAAAGAGTTTATATATTCAGTTCAGTCTAATTAGCTTAAATCTTTAGTATGAAGCAATACTTAATTGTTGTGTTTTTGGGGTGACTAATGATCCAATCATGCATCTGTACCTTAAGCCTTTCATATACAGCACACTTTCAAGACCAGAGGCTTGATCTTTTCATGGCCACCCAATCAGCTGGTGACAACTGGAAGGAGGTTTAAAGGTGACCTCCCAGTCACCAGAAGAGGATTGCGAAGTGAACTCACTTTCACCTGATTTGTGCCCCACAAGCAACATTGGCCTACACACAAAATTTAAATAGCTTCTCCTCAAGAATTGCTTCCTTGGAATCTCTGGCAAAGACAAGAAAGATCAGAAAAGAGTAAAGCAAAAATGTGTTTTGAATACGGAAAGACTCATTATAGTGTTCATGCTTTGTATCTATTGTGTGCTTATAGGTGAGAATTGCTTTTAATTATGTTATGTCATACTTGTTTCAGATTTACTGTAAAGACATGCGGAGCAAGCGCCCCAAAGAATACATATCATTGACTCAGGGACCTGGGGAAAACTTCTCAGAGACATTTGACAAGCGGTAATGAAGGAATGCCTTCTAAAATGCTTTGACCAAGGCATGATAATTATTGGGAGAATGAAGTCTACACATATACATTTTGTTTCCCTGCCATAAAATTCATGATTGTTATAACTTCCTTCTCAACCAAACCTCCTCTGTCTTAGTGGCTATGTGCTGTGGAGCAGGCAGTACATTCATGTGCATATATGTTCAGAGTGTATGTATTCTTTTTGGAAATTTAGTTTCGAGGTGTTTTTGGATTGATGTCCTAATTTTTTGTTGGGACTGCGTAGTCTAAGGATTTTTTAAACACTTGAAGAAAGGCTTTTTAAAATGTGTTTATTAATATTAAGCAGTTTTGCATATGGTCTCATATTCATATTTTTAAATAATAGACTTGGATTAAATTATAAAAGATGATGCTAGTTGTGTGGATTATTGTTATAGCAAAGGTTTGGCTGTGGGAGCATTTTTTTTGTCTTTGAATTGTCGAATGTTAGTGTGTGTCTGATCCCTGTGATTATACTCATGATTCTACATGTAACTGTCTGAGTTGTGTAGTAAGAAACTGCTATTCAGTATTCATTGATTGTCATGCAAAGTAAGTCATGTTGCTCTCTTTTTCACATATGGGTAAAGAACAGCTATAAAAAAAGTGAATTAAATTTTTTTTGGTATCAAGTTTTTCTGATTATTTTAAAAAATTTCATGTGTTTTTGTCTCAGACTGCGTCGTCCAGGCACCTGCCCCAATGGTGGGGCCCGTCCCCCTCAGGAGTGTTCTGCGTGCCGACGGAAGAGTTATGAGCAAGCTGGGATCGCCACCTTCTCTAAAGTCAGGATTGATCTGGAGACACTCACCATTGACAGTACGGCTCTTGTGCTTTAGGACATCATTCTTAGCAATATCTTGTTTTGTTTGTTCTGTTTTTTCTCTGTTATAATGCAAATAATTTTGTCAGTTGTAATTGTAAAAGTTTTATGTCCCCATCGACAATATTAAGATCATTTAGGAGACCTGCTGATTTGACTCTGCCTGTCAGGGCCAACCCGTGCTGAAAGGGATGTAGTGTCCCTGCAGAGATATTCAGTAAAAATTCTCCTCACACGGAAATCGAATTCATGTCTCTTGTGTGCAGTGTTGGTATTGAATTTGTTATGGAGAAATATTTGGACAGAGGCACAGAAGCAGAAAAGGTGTGAAAGATTATTATGAAGTTTCATAAAAACACATGTCAAACATCTTTCTTAACCCCATCCACGCACCCTTGAAGTCTCCTTTTAAAAATTTGTCAAAGATATGGATATTGCTTGCTTCTACTACACCTATTTTTTTGGCATCGTCCCGTGAGAGTTTACTTGATTTTGAGACTCAAAATGATAATAATAAGTCAGGTTTGACATGATTATGCTCACATGTCATGCTCGTATTCTCAGCTTCCGATGGAGAGTTCAGCGACATCCGTAGAGGGAAGTTTGTCCAGTTTGGCACAGGTGGAGATTGTTACAGCTCAAGTAACTGCCCTCAGGTAAATAAGCAGTGTAGCTTAGCTTTTACAAAATACATTTTGTTTCAGTCATTTTTCTTTAGTGTTGGTGGATAACTTTCTTTAGTGAAACTACAAACCATGAAGTAAGTCTTTGAATCCAACCCTGATAATTTCAGTTTTCTTCTAGTCCGGCTGTGTTTGAACCCTAATTGCATCGATGCAGGATTCTGGAGAGGATCATGATGTCAAACAGGTTGAGTGGGACAGGCACCCCAGTTGACAGAGATACTCATTATGCAGTTGCGAGCACCGTGAAATACTCAATAAAAGTTTTCCCCTCTGAAGAATTAAACTCACTCACATCTTCTGTGTGCAGCAATATAGAGCTTAAGATTTGCACCACAGATGCTCATGACATATGACTGTTGACTGGAAAAGTTGAAAATCTTATGCCAGACATTGGCTTCCCTTCTACACACACTTCCAACACTTTGACTTCTTTTCTATACACACATCCAACACTTTTACCTCCCTTCTACACACACACACCCACTGTAGGTGCACTGTTAGCTCAGTTGGTATCATACTACTGGACAACAGAGCAGATGGCTCTGGTTCTAATCCCTTAAGGGGTGTTTCGAACGGGGGTTGTTTGGGGGATTTTTTGAGGCTCACCACCCATTTTGCTCGGTGCTATCAGATATGAATGATAAGTTCAAAGGTCTTGCCTTTTAAACAAAACCTTACAATACAATGTTGAAAGGTGTGTTAAACCTATACAATTTCACAAATTTGGCACAGTTTGCTTTGATTTTCTGTCTACACCATACATCCATTCATCCAATATTCCTCTTAATTTACAAATGTTTCCACTTCCATTGATTTGACCTCTCTTCTTCACACATAGTGTAATGTCTTGATTCTTGCCATTGTTTTCAGGGTCGCTTCAGCATTAGCCTTGTAGACACTGGCTTCATTGTGTCGGTGAACACAACCTGGAGTCTACATGGAAATCGCGCCTCGCAGAGGATATGGAGGCTCAGGGTGAGTGACCTTGTGATGGAATGACCTGTCTGTAGCTTTTGAGGGTGATTGTCATTGATTGATGCTCTTGTGTGGTCTGTTACCTCCACTGCTTTTCGATAATACTGTTGCCATGAACTATATTAGAGACGTTGGTAGTTTACTGGAGTTTGAATTTGTGAGTTGGAGCGGCAGGCCTGACGTTGTGTCCTTGGGAAACACATTTCACACTTATTTTCCTCACTTCTCCCTGGTGGAAATGGGTATTCGTCCATAGACAGTGAAAGATCTTGTCAGTATGTGAGTGTTTTAGTGCCCATAAAATGGTAGCTTGCACTATATGCTTCACAGTAAGTTGAGATTGTTTTAGAATGTAATCAGGTGTGCTGGGGTAATAGTATAGATTGTAAAGCGCAAAGAGCTTGCTGTTGAGCGGGAATTTGCACTATACAACTTCTATCTATTATTATAACTGGCAAAATGTGGCCTCTACTGTGCTGGCTTGCAGCATTCTACAGAACTCATTGCCAGCTCTTTGCTGTTATTTAAGTGAGTGAAAATGTGTGCTCACATTGCTGTTTTTACCTATGTATCAGAAAGAGAAGGGAAGAGAGGGTAGGAGGTAGAACGAATAGAGAAAGGAGAAAAGGGAAAGAAAGAGAGAGATTGGGAAGAAAGGAGAGCAGCAACCCATTACAAGCTACTGAAAGTAAGTAAGCTAAAAATTGATAAGACTGAAATGTCAAAAAATGAGAGGGCCCAGGTACTGCAGCTGTGACTGACTCGTCATTCCTGTATTGGCACAAGCAGCCACAGCAGATGCTTGGCCCGACTAGACATCAAGGGCAAAATTCCACAGACCTTGGGGATTGAATACTGTCAGTAATGTGGATGACCATGATGCAAATCATCAAGCAGCCATTCTTGAATTTAGGTTTTGTGAGGAGTTTTTCAATGCTTTGCACTCCCTCGGTTTGGTTCTATCAGAGGTAGACAGCAGCCCTGAGTCTGGGAATGAGCCTCTAATACCATAAAAGATCGCTGTGTATGGCCGAAATCACTGCATGCATGGTTGAGATTTCATGTACCGTGTGCAGGTTCATAAATTTAGAATACAGCAATTATTTTTCCATCACCAAGGGTTGAGCTGATTAGTGATTTCCAAGCGACTTCAGATTCATTATCAGTGTCAAATTTACTGTGAATTTGATACCAAGAAGCTTGCTGAAATTGATGTTAAATAAAAATCATGCATAAAAAAACTTAAACGTCTTGTGCTGACTGGTTAAAGTAAGCAAACAAAATGACAATATCCCCTGGCGGACTCGTGAAGTGTGGTTAAAAAAATAATCCTGTGTCGAGGCTCGACGCAAAAAGTGTTGACTTGATGGCATCCATTGGCTTGTCCAGGGCCTGTTTTACAAAGTTAAACATAATGTTCAGTGGTCCTGCCTCTTAAAGAACCCAACAGCGGTTATGTTGGTGTGTTTGAACCTATGTTCCTTTGTTTTTTCCCCCTCTACAGGATGGGCAGATAATCCGCGGAGTTTGCGGTGGCTATTGCGGTGTCTGCTCCCCTGATCCCAAGGTTGGCCTCAAGCTGGAGCTGTTGAGATGACCTATGACACCTGACCTCTCCCTGAGTGACCTTTAGTAATCTGAACACAATACAGATTTCAATTTGGATCTTGAATGCTGATATCTTTTTTCTTTTGTTGTTGAAAATCTGTGCACCTTTTTGGAGGTGGTTTGCTTGCTGCTGCTGTGCTGCAAGTTGTAAAATATGTACCAGTATGTCACATAGAGATTTATATGATCTGGTGTTTCCTGTGTTGTGTTATGGTCTCTGTCGCACATTTGTATGAAATCTCAGCGTTTCCTGGTAGTCATTTTGTCTGGGTGTTGATGTGTCGGTGTGTAGGTTGTATTCTAGCCGCAGCAGTAGCCAATCATGTCATGTTTAGAACAGCGTTGCTGGTCCACTCCACCACCCACAGTGTCAAGTACATTATATGTATTTATGCTGTTGGGGGTTGGGGGCAGTTTCAAGTCACCAAACATAGTATGGATGATGACAAGATTATAAGACCACTGTACACTCTTTTTTGTCACCAGTAGAATCTCATGGGAAGTATTGTTTCCTAACATCATTCTTTAAGTCAGACTCTTAACTGTCATAGATGATCGCGTCAGAAACTTAATTGGTCCAGCCTTTTCATGCCTGAAGAGTCAAGAACACTTTGAAAAGAGCCTGACAGACTCGGATATGTACATGTCTGGAATTAATGGAAGTTATTGCGACTACTCGCCCACTCACTCATTGCTTTGTGTTTTTAAATGTACATTTAATTTATTTGTCCTTGAGTAAATTATTTGCAGGTAATTTCTTATGCCAGTCTTTATTTATTTTTGCACATGACAGACCTCGATCGTTGTTCACATGTAGAGTTTGTATGTAAAGTCAAGTCTTGTGAGGCTTCACTGCCTTAGTACAAGGGAGTCCACTCATAATAAATTTGCATATCTCTCCCCCTCCCCCCCCCCTCTACAAATGAAAAAAGAAATTTTCAAATCATCTCAGCTCGTTTAAGTGAAGAATAGCCTTGGACCCAGTTCTATTTTTAATCAAACAAGTTTTTAAAATTGAGACTGTATCATGATTAAATGCAAAAGTTTGGTCAGTGTCAGTTTATTATAGGCAGACTCCTCTGTATTGGCTACTTTTGTTGTATTACAAGCTGTTGTACTGGTTTATGTAACATTAATTTGTATTGTAGCAGTGCATAATTGATCATGTCTGAGTTCAGAAAGCTTTTTCTGAGTCTCACTACGATGTACATAGTCATTACTATCATGAAGATGAGCTGGAGGATGTTTGCGTGTATGTTGGTGGGTGGCTTTTGTCCATGAAACAACAAACCCCTGCTCCAACATGGAGTTGTAATGTTGAGATGATATCGATGGTGTTATTATCCAACAGTGTAATTGGAAGAAACAGGTCAACTCTTTTTGTTTCAAACCCACTCTTGATGTTGTTGTGTAAGTCTTCAAAGTCAAGAGTCTGCATACACTGAAAATTGTAGTATAAAAGTACTGTAGGCAAACTTTTGTAAGTGTAAGAATATGAGTTTAACTCCCCCTATTGACACTAATAGGCTATTTAAGAGGTGGGACTTCTGATTATAACGTCCGTCTCTGATAGGATTGAGTTTAATGGGTTAGAACGTGGAAAATTCCACAATACGACCTGAGTTCCAGAAAACCAAATCTGGGATTTGGACCAGGGCCATCCGCTTCGTAGTCTAGCATGATACGAACTGAGTTGACGGAGCGTCCCAAACTTCTTTATTTTTTCGTATCACTGAAATTGCGAGCCTTTTTTTTTTTTGTACTGATAAATTTTCAAAAGACCAGTTACAGTGTTAGAGCCTAACACCATCGATATGTGTGGGGGCTCACCAGGCATCCCTTTGCTCTGAAAAATAGGAGGAAACTTGCTGTCATTCGTAGTTATTCATTGGCGTATTATGTAATTCATTCTTCATTGCTTGATCTTATTGATGTGATGAGAAGCTTGAAAGTATCAAAGGCCTGTTGTATTGGAGTCTACTTGGAATGAGGTTGAGTATACTTGTGTGTGTGTATGTGAGGACTTGTTGCATACAAAGTGTTCTCGTATATGGGTTGCTGTCGCAAGTAAAATAGAACTACTCCAATACTTTTGTGCACCCTAAAAGAGCAGAGTTCTGCATTTTCTGAAGTGAGCAGTGATGTGTGTGTAAAGGGAGGGTAGGGGTAGGAGGGTTAAATGGAGAGTTCGTGTTTGTCCTTTCTATGTGTTATAGAGAGAAATCCTTATGTGATAACTATATGAAGATTTTTTTCTATGTTTCATATTTTTGTGAAAAGTAAGATCATGAATTTGTTTTTTTTTTATTTGCCGTTTTGACCCCTGGTATTTTTAATAGGGTTAAGAAAAGTCATGATGACTTCTTATGTTTTTCTAAAAAGCACTTTGTACTAGCAACCACTACACGCAACAGATTTTGATTGCACTCTTTATAGCACCTATAACTGAGTGATCTTATGTTTTACTATGGGTATAATGTTATAATTTTCTTATAAGGTATTTATTGAAGGGCTTATTATGTTCCTGTTTCTTCCCACGTTCACAATTATAATTTTTGTAAACAATAATTTTGTTTGACTTTGGAAAGGAATAGGTCCAGTGGAAAGTCGGTATGATACCATGTTTAATCTAGTAATTTCTATCTGTATTTCACAAACGTCACATGGAATGAATGATAGTGTTAGTGTACTTGAGCATGGATGTGTTATCTTGTATGAGAACAAGTTTTATAATGAAAGAATAAGGTATAACAGTGTGTGCTTCCATAAGACTGTCATTAGCCATTATGATATATACCCATATTCGTAACTTAAGATTTTGTATTGGCACTGTTTCTATATTATTTGTTAGAAAAATGAGTTCTTGCCTGTAAATATCTATTTTTTTCATGAATTTTTGGATATTATCTCACACTTGTCAATTTTTACAAAGTAGCTCCACTTGCCACTTGGTCTGTATAATAGTTACTGTTGTTTTTGTCCTTAAGTTGTTTTATATGCCAATGTCTCACATCCTTTTCCTTTTGTCTTTTCTGTTCAGGTTATTATACCATGTATACTAACTTTTTACATTTTGAAAGATAGCCAGGTCATACTGAGCATCGTCTTATACAGCACATTCATAATCCAGGAGGGTAGGAGGATGTGATGTCAGAAAAAAAAAAAAAATTAAACATAGAATAAAGCAAATGGAAAAGCAGTCCACAAAATAAGATGACTGGGTGTAAAGGAAACCAGCTCATCTGCACGGTGAGATGGATGCAGTGCATGATTTTATTTGTTTTGAGTCAAGGAGAAGCATCTGGGCATATATATATAGTCATTTAGTGCAGGTATAAAGCATGGAGAATTCACACAAACAGAAAGATGTTAAAGAAATGTGATGTTCCTGCCTCCCTTTTGCAAGGAGGAATTCGGAAAGAAGTGACTGTGAACAAACAGGGAATGAAAAGGAAAATAGTAGGAAAGTGTGTAGCTTTGAACTGTAAAAAATGCCAGCAGAAAAAGGCGAGAAAAGAAGACTATATCTAGGTCACAAAAAAGAGAGTCCTGAAACTTTTCAGAGCAGCAGCGCAAAATATTAATCTCGATCTCATGTGGAGGAATTTGCAACTTAAAAGTAGTTTTTTGGTTTAAGAGATTGCTACCATGTTACTGATAATTAAAGTCATGTAAACATATCACAATAATCAGATTTTGATTATTTGCGTGGACACAACTCGAGAAAACAATGGTTTAATCTAGGGTGTGAGTGACTTAGTTATCGGAAAGTTCTCACAACTGTTTTTATGAAGTTACCTTTGCCCTGTATAGCGCTGCTGGTAAAAACATTGTGCTGGTCAGATCTAATATTTTTTTGGATGTAAAAAGAGCTATTGCTCTGAGGACAATCTTTTGACTGATCCGCTCAGAAAGGGTTATACTTTAGACTAAAAAAATTGTACTTATGAAATCGATTTCAAATGCGAGCTTCCCTCCTACAAAAAAAAAGATTGTAATTGATGATACTATTATAATAAACTGTTAGTCCCCAATAACACAACTTAAGTCATGTAGGAAAAATCTGCTGAGATCTTCTCTTTCATAGCCACCAGCAGTGACTGGGATAGGAGCATCATACCTGTTGAACCACAGAGATGCGCACTCAGCAAATCATTTACTTGTGAAGAAAGAGCCAGACCATTACATCTCAGATGGCTGTTCCGATGCTCGGGCCAAGCAAGGAAATTACAGTTTAGAATGGGAATTTTATTTCAAAAGATCAAGGGGGTCAGTGGAATTTGCTGCTCTTTCTGCATCATTGCTTTCCATCTTCTCTCTTACCCATACTTCTCTGCAATGCTCAGCCTCTAATTGCAATTTCTCTCATCAGTTTCAGTCTGATTATTCATGGTATGTACGCAATCACAAAGCTCTGAACTGTCTATGCCAGTCTGTGAGACAATTCCGTCCAGTTATTTTACTGTTTGCATGCTAGACCCTTTTATATAAGGTGCAGCAACTTATTTTTAAATAAGGTCAGTAGTTTACATTTCATTTAAGTAATTATGAGTTTTAGTAGTGTTATGTAGGCATCAAAAGATTATGTACAGACACTCAAGATTATGATTTTTTAGTTTACTAGAAAATACGTGCTTGCTTTTTGCTTTTTAGTTTTTAGCTTACCCATCAAGACTTTTGTGAAAAATTGAGAGGTGTTAGAAGGGGCTCGAGGTGTGGAATTTTTGCTTTCTCATTAGTCTTTAACTGCAATTTTCATGTGCCCCAAACTAGTTTCTTGCTGATTTTAGACATAGATGCATACTCTCCCTTTGCTTTGTGATTTAGTTAATATTGTCGAAAGGCTGCTTTCATTTTGAAATATGTGACACACTTTCCTGATCAATTATTTACCTTCTGTCTATGCTTGGAGACTAAAAAGCTATTCAGGATTAGTTACAGTGACACAGTACACAAGCTCTCCTCACTAGATTTAGTAAGTTATAGAGACTTTCTTTGTTGACTTCTGTCATACAGAACATGACGAGTTTTAGTTTTGGAGTAACCTAGACATGTCTTGTAATAGATTGGACATATTACGTGAAAAAAGTAAAAAGCAGTTGTTTATAATTTGTATATGTGGCCAAAGCATGCCATTATCGCTGCTAATGTATTGCGTTTCTAGAACCCTCTTGACACATAGAATTATTTGGTGCCAAATGATTCACCTTTTTAAAATAAACATTTTATTGCCAAATGTAGATAAGAGAAGGAAAAAGATGTATTCTTGTGTATGTAAGCAGAATATTAGTACTGCTTTTACATGAAGGGAGCTTGAGAGAACATAATAATGAATACTTTAAAGAAAAATCTGAAAACAGGACAGTCAAGTTCTTACCACAGACATTTTTAAAGTTTTGAATTGAGCCCTCCTTACTCAGTCCGGTTTGTAAACATGGTGTAGGCAGTACGTAGCAGTTATTATAAAAGTTGAAATAATGTTAAAGGCACAGTGTCAATGATGCGCAGGAATACTTGTTGCCTGGATCCTATGGAGACTAGTGTACTCAATCCTATATGTTTTTGCATTTACAAGGATATTGTCAACAGTCTACTGCATCCTGTAGTCTTGATGAGTGGGTTTTTTTTCCTTCATTTTTTAAGGTATAACTAGAGCAACATGAGAGAATGTGCTTGAATTGTCTGTGGATGTAGCAGACAAGGTTGTTTGTGCTAGGCCTGCTGTATATGTATGCCCTTGGTGTATAGTGATGGTATCTGTATAGATGGAGATAAAGCATGCAACTTTTGGAGGATATAGTTGGTGATTGGGTCACACTGATACATGGACAGGTAGAAGATGCGTACTCTTTTGAGGCTCTTATATTTAAATATAGTTCACACTGTCGTTATGATTTGACATGATATTATATTATGCACATGAATACAACTATTTTGGTACAGTTTTGTATTGTTTTCATCAAATGTATCTTTTTGATTAGTCGTTTTTTTTGTTGTATCTAATTGAGGGAGTTGAAGGACACGTTCATGGGAGAAAGATGTACTGGTGGTGGATGATCTGCTTTGATGGAAAAACTTTTACAGTTTTTGGTGTGAGATTTTTTCTGAATCCCTCATATTTTGTTTGTTTTTATATGTCGCACAGCCTATTTATGTAGTTGGTTTATCAATGCTTCAGTGCCTCTTTTCATTGTCAGTTTATTTGCCCTGTTTTCCTCTCTTGTCACTCTCTGTTTGTCATATATGTGTTTGTTCTCGGTTTCTTTAGTGGTTAAGAATATCCCCACCGATATGACCCTGATCGGCATGGAATCTATTCTTCTTCAAATTAATGACTGGAAATATATTGTAAAATTACTGAGAAAACACCAGCAGGGTATTACATTGTATTCAAATAGATCTAACCCTTTTCTCTGTGTAACACGAAAGAATTGCATGTAAATTCACTGTCTAATTAGACTAGGTTATTTAAGATTTCAAGCTGGTGTTTTCTTGCTGTTTGTCATCTTTGAGCAGGCAATTGAAGCCAACAACTTTTATGGCTATGCAATACTTACAAGTCATCACAATCCTAATCTGGATTAGAAATGTGGACTGTGAACAACATCCAGATTTTTATCATCTTTGTTATATGATACACATGCATGAAATGTTTTCACTTTTGACAGCAGTGTTTTACCTCTAATTTGCTCAAGCTGACTCAGCATTTCAATGGCCAACACAGTTCAACGACTCTGCGAGGGTAACATCTCAAGAACATTTCAATATTATTCCTTCCTGAGAAGAAATTTTGAAGATACCAGTGACAATGATAATACTTCAAGTAGCCTGAAAGACAGTCATATCTGACTTGCCAGAATGAAAACATTTTCTCTCTCTCTCAAGAGTGAAAAATATGTAAAGAGTGAAGTTAAAAAGGATGTCATGTGTAAGTAATGATCATGGTATTTTAAAAAAACAGTTTTACCGGTGGCTACATACTTTTGTATAGCATTATTAGTGATCATTTGTGCTGATTGCCATGAATAAGTTAAACAGTGTCAATAGATGTCAGCATTAAAAGAATTTGGAGTTGCTGTATAAATAAGTTGAAAAAAAAGCCAAATTTGACAGTATCAACATATCTGGACACACCCATATCTTGTGGCTTTTTACTTTCCTAGAAAGTTCATCAGTGGAGAATAAAAGATTTACATAAACTGTTGTTGGTCTCAGAAAAAAAGTTAAATGGTAATTGAAATGATATTTAAAAATTCAGTCCCCCAAAAGGTGACCCAATCACTTGTCCTGTTATGTCTTAATTTGCTTTAATTAAAATATGATTTTGATGTATGTCCCGTGATTTATCAAGGAATGATCACAGACTTCATTGCTTTCATGAATCCTTTTGCATTTGTCAATTTGTGTTTAGTATTGCTAGTTGTCGCTCTTGTATTGTCCCTTCATTTCTGTTTGTCTTGTTGTGTGTATATATATATATATATATATATATATATATGTATGTGTTCGTATAAATGCATTTAGGGCATGTGCCTGCACCTGTGGGTATATATGTGTGCGTGTGTGTTTGTGTGTGTATGTGTGTGTGATTGTTACTATTGCTTAGGAGATGAAGTGGTGAGGAGTACTAAAATGTGAGATCTTTGTAGAGGCTCATAGAAATACTGGAACATACATTAAATGCACTTTTAATAAGTGACACTACTGAGGCTCCTCTCTGATAATAATTTGTTGTTAGGCAGTAGAAGGTGTAGGTGATGACGCTGTAATAGTAGCACAGGTTTCTTTTCTCTGGTCTGGTCTATGTCGTTATGTATATGGGTGGAATAATTTACTATGTAATTTTGCCAGTGTTTGTATGTACCATAATATGTGTACAGTGTGTACTACAGAGAGAGGACATTTGTGTAGTTGCCTGCATTTTTGGGGGGGGGGCTATTTGTAGGAGTGTGTGTGCTTGCGCATTCTTGTCTAAGCGAGTAACGTAACAATATACTCCTATGCATTTTTACAAATTAATCACATGCTTGTGTATTTAGAGAAAAAATGTATACGTGTGACTCAGTACATGTGGACATTTATTTAAATGTGAATTCCATACTTTGGTAATACTGAACTTGTTCATGGCCAGTTGTTACTAGCATAATATAAATGATACTACTTATTTTAGTTTCACTCAAGGATCCTATCTATGTTTTTACCTTTTTAAAAATGTATTGCTAATGCCTTGGTTAAAAAGTTTTTCTCTTTTTTTTTTTTGGCACTGATCTGTTTATATACAGACCAAAGTGCGTCAAGTCGGTAACTGCTGTTCTGTATAGAATTTACTTTGAGGTCAATTCTGCATCAATGTTGTTCATAATGACAATTGGATATGTTGCAGAAATGGTACCAAGTCCCTTGCTTAGTCATAGAGCTCTATCTCTTTACTGATTTATAAACATGTATTGACCATAGATATTTTTTCTAAATGGCTCGCTGTTGTATCTTGCAATAGCAAAGTGCAATCTTTACTAATAATCTTCAATGTATGAGGTTAACACACAACCAAAATCAATGGCTCATGTAGAGGTGGAACACTGGATACTGTGGTGAGAGCATAGACGAGACAGAAAGTAAGGAGGCAAAGAGGATACATCAAAGTTTACATATATGTGTTAATAATATGCTCATGAATATATCCATTTTATGAGGGTGAATGCATGGTTTATTTGACTGAACAAGTGCCAAAATCCATCAGGCTTTTTGCTTCAGTGAAATGAGAGATTAATGAAAATTTCTGCTTTCAACTTTAAAGACTTCTATAAGCATTCTTCAATGCTATTGTTATATGCTAAGTCTATTCTTCAGTAAAGCAACGGATTCATAAAAATGTCGTTTGCCCCCGACTTTTCTTCACCTATTTGGAGAAACTTGATATGTAATTATGAAGCAAAAAATGTTTTCAGAGGATATACCAAATTTATTTTAAGTGCATGTCACAAGAGATGATTCTGCTCCGACATTTATTTCTTGTCCTATCGAACGTGTCTTGTACACTCAAAAACATCATTTACTATTTGTTTGGGCATTAATTAAGAGAAAATAAATAATTGAAATTAATGAAGTCACGTTGTAGTAAATTACCGCATCAGGCAAAGCTGGGCATTATTAATAACTGTTGTTTCATTTGTAATGAGCACTTGTAGGGAGCTAAGTAGTGAGAGCTCAGTTGGTTGTCGCGTACTTAATGCTGGACATACTCTTGATTCTCCATCGTTCCTTGTGGTTTTCCACCTGACAGTCCCACGGCTGTAGCCACTGGTTCAAGCAAGATTGACAATACTCAATGGTCTTCCTCATGTATTTAGGCCATCACATAGTGTAATGGCTTTTGGACGTTGCATTTATTCTTGTTTTTTTTAAACATTGATTTTGTATTTTTTTTAAACATTCTTTTTGCTTCCTTTATTTGATATTCTTTGAGCAATATTATTGTGCAAATCACCAAAACCAAGCAGCATATTAAATACATTATTATTATATATATATATTATATATACATACATATATAAATATAAACTTTTATATATATATCAGTTCATAGTTGTTTGTGTAATAATGCTTCACCCTTGGGCCAGATCTCAGAAAAAGAATCAAGTATCGCTACAAAGTAAAGCATTTTCTTTAGTTGCAGTGGTGATCTGTTATAGAGGAGGCATGAAGCCCTGTCACTAATTATAACATTATATTTATGGACTAAGAAGAGGGAAGTTTTGGATCTTACAATGTCACCAAGGGTATCCAGAGTTGACACACGGAGGTGTACAGCGATGTTCCATAGACGCAGATGGATGACAATGTCATAGTTTAGTTTTCTGAGCTGGGGTTTTAATATTTATTGTGGTGGTTCTCGTACATCCAGGTACAGTACAGCTGAGGATTTCACTGACTGAATTGTTCTGCAAGATTCCTGAAAATTACGTAATTTTTGTTTTGACCTCCCCCC
>NW_004797364.1:429190-430851 GCF_000002075.1 Aplysia californica
CCCCCAAAAAAAAAACAACCCCCTAAACAAACAGATAAATTTTATTACGAAAAGAACTAAAGAAAAACAACCTCAAAAACCCCCCAACAACCCCGGAGAACATAAAGTAAAAAAAAAAGGACCAAAAATCTCCTTTTTAATAGAAGAAAAATGTTTGGACGTATTGTGTATGAAGGCAGCACCAGTGTCTGGGGACCGGCGGAGAGTCAGTCCATGAGCAACCAGGCACGACAGGGAGTGACATAGGGTCATAATCTTCTGTACTAAACATACTCGCAAGTACAATGTAGTAGTATAGATAGAGGTCTAGCTAGTGGATGGTGTCTCGTCAAAACTGATGGTTATAATAATTTTACTCCAAGCCCCTTCCTTTTGTCTCTCCGTGTAGAATGTCTTACTCCTACAATGTTCTAGTTGACCGAGTGTCCTGTCTGAACTTACAACTATTACGATACCATTCTTATTGCTGTCTATGGAGATGTCTGTATGAAATGTTTATGATTTATGTGGCCATTTTATCTATTTTTTTTCGAATTCAGCATTACATGTCATTCTACAAAATTCCATTTTGTTGTTGATTTTGTTTGAGAAAATAGAGGGGTCAAAAAAGAAGGTGAGCCTGGGAGGAATATTTTCCCTTCTTGAACACACTAAGGAAATTCTATAGTTCTTTGTTTGGTTGGAATTCGAATGTTTGGTCATTTCGAAGAGACAGCGCGAGACCCTATGGGAAGCAAAAAGTGCGAATGGATGTGTTGGACTGTTCGCCACGTCCATCACGTTTTTCACCATCTTTTCAACAAAAAACTGGAATACCACCAGTAATACAATTCATAGAGCGTCAAAGAGTTAAATGGTTTGGACATCTAATTAAAATTTAGAATGCCACAGAAACAACTAGCGGCTAGAGCTTACAGCACCCGAGAATCCGGCTTCAAATTAAGAGGAAGACCTAGAAAGACCTGTCTGGATGGGGTTAAAAAGGTCCTGAAACAACATATCTATCACAGACGCTACACATCTTGCACAGGACCGAAACCTGCACCTCCCCTCGACATCCTTAGGATACCAGAAGAAGGAAAACAGTAAAGTAAAATTTCAACACAATGGAGGAAATCGGGTTGTCAGATCTCCCCATCAACCATTTTAACTTGGTCTGATCAAGAAGACACTGACACGTGGGATCGACAACTTAGTGGATTTCCCCCGATGTAGACCGAAATAAAGATAAGTCACACATTGTGACAACCTGTTCACGAGAGTAGCTGATTTCAAGTCAGAATCTGAGGACTCAACATAACAAACCCTCAATTTTGTGGGCAACAGAGAGCTCGTCTATATGTGAGGTGTGCTGACAAAATGAGTTAATTCTCGGGATTTTAGCCCAATGAACACAGACAGATACATCAATATATAAATTTCCATGTTGGGTTTGTCAATTTTATCAGTATTGAAAATTAAATGACAAGACACATGTTAAAATGAAATATCCATTGGTGGATCTCGAGAAGTAACTCATTTTGTCAGCACGTCTTTACATGTATAGCAGCTTCCTTGGACAAGTTGATTAATACAGCTTGCACAGCAGCAGGCTTTAGGGTGTACTAAGGAAAAGGGTTTCACAACGCAGGGAGACAACCCAAAGCAAACGATGAAGCCAT
>NW_004797364.1:431167-433013 GCF_000002075.1 Aplysia californica
GTTGTAGACAAACATTTTGTTATTCGACACAATTTAGACAATTCAGGGGGCGGGCTACTTCGACCTTCTGCCATCCTGGTCCTCGCTGAAAACGATGTCCCGGCAGACAGATGGAGATACATGTAAGATTGTAAGCCCTCCCCTCCCTCCAACTAAAAACCCTTTTCTACAAGATTGGTTCACTCTTCTGATGAGGAACTAAAAAACAAAACAAAAACGTCATCAAAATCGACGGCGGCATCACCTGAGAAAAAGTGTGGTCTCTGGGAACAGCTTTCTCTGGAAGTATAGGAAATATATCAGGGAAACATATTAAATATAGTTACTGCGTTCTAATCGCAGTCCCGTGTAATAAAAATGCTGTGGTTGACTTTTATTGTGAGCTCAGGGTGAATGTTGCAACACGTGAAGCAGTTGTGGACCTAATAAAATCATGTATAGCATTGTTAGATCTGGATTTATGGACGCCGCTGTTCCCTGCTCTTTCCTATGGGTAGAGTCACTAGACTAGAGTGAACAGTGGCGGAGGACCTGAGTGTGGTAACTCTTATAAGTTTTAAGCCTATCTGTTTTATTGTAGCAGTTCGGTGAAAATAACGTAGCATTTTCCTCCTAGGAGAGATAGAGACAGAGATAGAGATAGGTAGATAGATATATAGGTAGATAGAGAGAGAGTTAGAGAGAGAGAGAGAGAGAGAGAGAGAGAGAGAGAGAGTGAGACGTTTCAAGCTACAAGTTGGTATTACCCACCAACATGTTAAGAAAAGAATGCAGATTTGCTATCTTTTGAAGGTACAGTTAATTACAGCAGATACCGTATCTATGATTAACGAGAAAAACAAGAAAATAAAAAGAGATCGTTTCGTCAGACAACTTGCCGACTTCAAAGAGTTTGTAACTCCACACAACGGTGTTTGGTCAGAAGGTTTCCTGACTTTCCCGCCTGACAGGCACATAGATCTAGAATCTAGCTAATCTTTTCCTGAGCTCCTCGTGTTTTATGGAGATTCATGAGCTCGAAGTGTCTGCGGTCATGCGGTACAAACAAGCTACAAAGTCAAAGTATGAAGACAAGGGAACTGAAGACCAACCGTCGCGAACTGTGGCAGAAACCATCTTGGGGAGGGGGGGGGGTGGGGGTTGACGTTTAATTGACTTATAGAGGCCAGAGCAGTCATACAGACTTCAACATAAGTTAAGGACCACCTTGACAGACAGCCCTTATCTTTAAAAAATCTGAAAAACAGACAGCACGGTATGTTTCAAAGTTTTTTTTTGCTCTGAAAGTGTTAATGGATTACCAATGCGTACTACAAAGTTTCCTATAGAGGCAAAGCCACGACGGGCAGCACGGAAATCCTCGGGGAATTTTAGCCAAATTTGCAAGTAGTGTTTAACTTATGTTAAAGTCTGTAGTTGGTAAAATAAAAGCTCAACGGTACTGGGCTAACAGCTGATCGCAGTGTGGAATAACAACAATAAAAATACTTTTGTTTTCCAAGCTAAAACAAATGATGAGCCACTTGTCTTCTCGAGAAACGAAAAAACCCCCTCTAAAATCAGCCACAGTCACACAAAGTGCGCTACCACAGAATTGAGAGAATAATTATAATAATAATATAATACATAATACGTCTCGGCATGTAGAAAACCGCTATTAAAAGCTCCGCCACAAGGCTGTTCAATATTCTAGTTTTGTCATTTGCACAGCTCGCAAGAAAATACCCTCCTCACTATTTCTAAAAATTTTCACGTTGTATAGTCTCTGTCTGTCTGTCTGTCTGTCTGTCTGTCTGTCTGTCTGTCTGTCTGTCTGTCTGTCTGTCTGTCTGTCTGTCTGTCTGTC
>NW_004797364.1:434474-435460 GCF_000002075.1 Aplysia californica
GTGGCTCTAGCGTGCAGGGACAGGCCTGGGTCCTCAACTCATTTCTCGCCGAGATAGAGGACCAGCGGCCGAGATGGAGGACCTGTGGACATCACGCGAGTCTTAGGTCACTTGTGGCCCCGCCATGAAGGACGTTTGAGCTTATGTAGTAGTAGTAGGAAAGAAAAGCACATGGGCACAAAAATAGCCATAAACTCGTACGTTGGAAATGCAAGATAGATGGACTGTTTACCTTTAGTAAAAAATTTACTGGACTTGCAACACAATAAGGTCATATAAGTGCCGAAAATTAGAGGTGTTTCAAGAGAGTAACGAACACAGAAAAGAAAGAGGTGAGATAAGGACGATATATATTTAATAGGAAAGAACGAGCAAACCACACTAGAGCACCCACCAACCACTCACACAGATAGACACTTTAGTTTTAGTAAGAGTTTTACGGCACTTGCAAGACAATAAAATAATGTAACTTATATTATAGTATAACTGTTGAAGATTATAGGTGTTACACGGATTTAACACTGTAGATCTATATAATAATATACATATATAATATACTAGCTGGGCCCCCTTTCGATGAAAGGAATGATTGGTGCTTTAATATTAACTAAAAGTCATTTGCCTACTATATTTACACTCTACTGGAATGGGGAAATAAATCTTGAGACATGCAAAAAATTATAAGGTCTAGATCTATACTCTAAAAACAAAATGCGCCTCGCGAAATATCACTTCCGGATTTTCTAAAATTACAGAGACAGAAGCGTCGGCCTACAAAAGCGATCGGCGAAATAAAGCAAAACTGTCTCAAAACTGAAAAAACCAAGGCCATCATGCTCTGGAGAATATTTTAAAGAATCTTTTGGCGAAAACCGCATGTTGATCGATGCAGCCATTAAAAAGCCTTTTGAATAGCAAAATTCGGCCACCACAAATAGATTATAGATAAACATATGCAGTATAACACTACACGGATAGCTGAAATT
>NW_004797364.1:436346-437494 GCF_000002075.1 Aplysia californica
ATATATATATATATAATGTTAAACTCGTGTAACACCTATAATCTTCAGCAGTTATACTATAATATAAGTTACATTATTTTATTGCTAGACTGAAACACTATTGAGTCTTAGTTTTAGTAAGAGTTTTACAGCACTTGTAACACAAGAAGGTCATATAAATGCCAAAGATAAGATGTGTTACAAGAAAGTAACAAACACAAAAGGAAAGGAGGAATCAGGAATGCAAATATCCGATATTAAAGAAAGAGCAAACGACACGTACATAGCGCGCCAACCACCCACACTCCACACTACTGAGTCTGTATGATAGTTGAAGTAAAGAGAAGCAATTAGCACAATGCCATTCAGTTGATTCAGGGACAAGATAGACCTACATAAACAGCAGAGAGAAAGAATGAACGTACCCCCCCCGCCCCCCTTTTCACAGCTACAGAAACAAAAGAAGAATGAAAAAAATAAAGCACACGCACGCAAAAACTCGATTTAATCAAAATGACAAAATCATATTATCAAAATTCAGATTTTGAATTTCGAAGAAAGAAAGAGAAGAAAGTTCGACGAACAGAAGGGGAATACGAAATACATGGAACGTTTTGGTGCATATTATGTGTAATGTATTTAACCAGAGAGGGTTTACAGTAATACTACTGTAAACTCTCTGATTTAACTAGAGTTGCAAAGCGATGACCTAATTATTTCGACCTACCGCAAATCAGATGGAAGAACTTCTACGGCTTTTGGGCTGCTCTGCAAACTCCCACACAAGCCCTGAGCGTCAGCGTCGCGTGATGAAAGGTTTCTTCCGAATAATATATCGATATATCAGAGAGAAGGAAGGCAAGTTTTCCATACTTCTTGTTCCTTGTTCCTCCCTCCCAAACCCCTCACCCACCCCTACGCCCCTACCCGTTTACCCTGGAACACAGAATTCTACACTAAGTGTAGAATTCTGTGCCCTGGAATCAAAGTCTGCTTCCAGCTCAGGTTAGTTTCTTTGTGTACATGTGAAAAGAAAAGGGTTTGGTAGATGGATCGATAGATCGATAGATCGATAGATCGATAGATCGATAGACAGATATATAGATAGATAGATAGAGAAAGAGGTAGAGAGAAAGAAAGATAGAAAGGAAGAAAGATATATATATATA
>NW_004797364.1:440879-443937 GCF_000002075.1 Aplysia californica
TTCTTCTTCTTCTTCTTCTTCTTCTTCTTCTTCTTCTTCTTCTTCTTCTTCTTTTTCTTCTTCTTCTCTTTCTCTTTATCTATCATACTCTTTCTCTATATGTCTCCACAAATTATACAGACGTTTGGTAATAATTTTAGAACTCTTCTCTCCGGAGCCATTTCTGAAGTTTTTGGCACCAATACTGAAGGTAATTTCAGTAAGTTAGGCCATACCTTAGACTTGTGCTATTAAAAGTACTTCTCACAACATGTTGCAAATTTCTGTTCAATAAAAACACGAGGGGGAGAAAAAAGAAGTGGATTAGTAAGTTATTCTATTGCCTGCAGAAAAAGCAATTACTGCAACTATCATACCTCGAATTGAAAGGGGGGGGGGGCATCTGAGGATTAGATATATATTCAACATTGTCTCTATCTCGTTCTGTAGACACTGTTCACCTTTTAGTAAGTCCACATATGCCAGCATCGTAGAACTGAGACGGTTGGTCTTTTAGTTATTTTTTTCCGATGCCCCCCCCCCTTAATTTAAGGTATGGTGGTTGCAATTGCTTTCATTTTCTTTAAATTATAAACAAACTTGCATTACTTTTTGACTCCTCCTTGTAATTCTTTGCGCTACTTATAAAGATGCTAAAGGGTTGGGGGGAGACGGCAACCTGCTTGGTAAAGCCAGAAGAATATCCAACCAGCTTATGAGTAGCACGATCAGCAAGACGACCCTTTTCTTGGATCCTGGAGAGGAGGGAAGAGCAGCAATGGCATTTTGCCGCCCGAGATGATACCTATGCTCCAACCAAGTAATGCTAAAGGGAAATAAAGTAAAAAGAAATAGTCGTGGGTAACCCACACATCTCTCTATAGACACTTGTGGGGGCGGGCGCAGCACTGAAGGATGGTACCCTCTTTCCCTGTGGGTAAGTCCTTGGTCTTGGGACACATTGACGAATTGAGGCAATGGTTTCTGGGTCTTGCAACAGGTTCATGTCGTGCTTGTGTGAGATGTTATAAACAACTTATTCGCCGTAAACAGAAAACACGAGGCAGACAGACTGAAGCCCCTGTGAGAAAGAGACAGAAGCAAGACCTGCCAGTGAAGTTCTCTCGTTTTAAAATTATTTTCAATGAGCTATTGTGAAGGTGTTTTTCAAATTTTTTAAAATTGCTATATGTCGGTTCACCAGTTTCCAATAACCATGCAAACTAAGACTGAATAAAATCTTCACTCAAATCCAAGAGAGCACGAAGCACACCGACGCAACAATTAAGTCATTTCAAGACCGTAAATAGTAAGAGAAACACACAGAAACGACGGAGAGAAAGACAAGAAGCATTGCCTGTCAGTGGAGCCCTACAACCACCCTTGCAAACGTATGAAGGCTTATGGATAAACAGACGGATACACAAAACAGTTGTGGGATGTTACGGCGAGCAGAGAGAAATACGACATGTAATAATAATCCCCTGAGCAAGTGTCGGAGCTACGACACTTTGACAGTGATCAGTGTAAATTGTTTACTTTTTAAAATGTAGCTGATCTAGAGTAAGTGCCCAGCGAAGAAATAAGCTAACACCAAGATTAACCTACACATCATCATCATCATCATCATCATCATCATCATCATCATCATCATCATCATCATCATCATCATCATCATCATCATCAACCTTCTCCTCCTCCTCCCCCCTCCTCCGCCTCCTCCTCCTCTTCCTCCTCCTCCTCCTCCTCCTCCTCCTCCTCCTCCTCCTCCTCCTCCTTCTTCTCCTTCTCCTTCTCCTCCTCCTCCTCCTCCTCCTCCTCCTCCTCCTCCTCCTCATCATCATCATCATTATCACAGACCGAACATACCCTCTTTTCTTGAATGTAACTTACAATCGGCACGAAAATCAGGACACGCGACATGAATAAAGAAAAGAAAAAGGAGGTGTTTTACACCCCATTGACTCAGTTCCAGAGCTTTTAGGAGCCGAGCTTCGACCCTGTCGACCAGGGCCAACAGGGTTGAGAGGGATAAAACGACCCAGCAGAAAGACAGATAAACTAGAATCTAGTTAAAAATCCACCCCACTCGGGATTCGAACTTGGGCCTTCTGCACGCGGCAAAGCGCCTGACCACAAGACTACAGACGCTCGTATGATAGTAAAAGATTGTTTCCCCGAGTGCGTTTAACACAACGACACTCTGACCGTCATGATTGTTAATGTTTTACGTCCTCACAAACACAATTAAGGTAATTTAAGAGGCGGGCTGCTTTGTTAGAGTGAGGAGAAATCCCATCGACACAAAAACAACAATCGAGTGTTCGGATAATTGTTACACGGACAGAATGGACAAACCATTTCATCAAAGCCGCACGACCAAGACATATCAGTGGTGATTTCCAATGTGTATTTTATAATGTAGGTGGTTTTTATTCCTACGCGGGTGGTTGGCAGGTGCTCTGGTGTGGTTTGCTCCTTCTTTCCTATGGAAAACTATCCTCCCCATCTCTCCTCCTTCATTTTTGTTTGTTTGTTACTTTCTTGTAACACCTCTAATCTTCGGCTCTTATATGATCCTATTGTGTTGCAAGTGCCGTGAAACTCTTACACAAACTACAACTCACTCCTCCATCGAATGAAAGCTCGAAATCGTAGATCAGTGACAACATCACCCACTTGGCCTCCACATATCAGTTTGAGTAAAGAAGCGCACATTACAGGGCAAGGGCTATTTTATGCGGGGAAATCCAGTGAGACAAACAAAGGAAATGTGGGATAATGATACAAAAAGGCTTGCACTCTCTCCCACCACAAGCCAAGCCTGACGGCCACAGGGACGGTGTGTATATATGTATGTTATGCCCCCGTCGTCACAATTCAGATCATCGAAGAGGCGGGCTTTGACCCTTCATGGAGTACTGTTGGGAGGGATAAAACGCCCCTAACAGAATGACCGAAGTACTCGATAAAAAGGGTCTTGAACTCGTGTTCTCTGCGTGCGACAGCGAAGGGCCTAACCATCACACCACACACACCGCAGAAAAGGAATGGAACTTTTCATTTGAAAAAAGAAGCA
>NW_004797364.1:444037-445865 GCF_000002075.1 Aplysia californica
AGGGGGGTTGGACTATACCATCTTTTGTAAAATAAGGGGAGCCATACTAAGTGTTCCGTTCCGTTCCTGCGCTCGTGACTCGACTCAGCAGTATGTCAAACAAGCCACAAGGTGGTGACAGCGACCGGTGAGTGAATCGGGAATCGTTTGGCGATACTGTTCCGCGTTCCGCTGAAGTGAATCGTGAATCGTGTTCCGCAGGCAAGAGTGGCGATTCAGTTCCGTTCTCGCGTTTTCTCACAATTATCAACTGTCCTTGGAAACTGTTCAGCAATTTCCCTTGACTGCCAACATTTAGTGGTTTTCTTGTCCACCCCACCATTTTCTCTTTCCTCACTTTAACCCTCCTTCCCCCTCTCCCCTGTTTGTTTTTTTTTTTTTTATTAATCCACCCTAACACGCAAAACCTTTGGTTGATATTATTCAGTTCTCCCATGACCATCTATTTAGATACATAGACGTAGATAAGCTGTCTTGTCAGTGAGCCTTATCCCCAACCTCCCCTTCCCACCCCTACCCCCTGTAAACCACCACCACACGCTCAACACATTGCCAATAACTTATGCTTCAGAAAGCCTTCAATCAAAATTATAGTGTACAGTAGAGTCCCCATTTTGTGCCTGTTTTCGCTTTACCGTGTTTTTTGGTATTCATGTTGTTTTTAATCTATTTGATATCACAAGGTGCTTTAGGTGTGGCGTGTGGCATATGTTGTACACTTGTGTCCATAATACTTGTAAACTAATCCTTACTATCGTCAGTTTTTCAATACTTTTTTATATGTGTGTCACTCTCTTGTCAGACTTTGTGCTTTTGAAGCTAGAAAGGTGAGCAGGGTAAGCCTGATTCCCTGTTTGGGCTTCTCTGTTGACATTCACCCCTTGGCACTGATATGATCTTATGCAGTTGGGAGCGTCGTAAAAACTCTACTAAAACTTTTTTTAAATACTTGTAATCTATCATTTTTGGGATTTTGCGGTCAATATTTTATTCACAAGCCTTCAATTCAATTCATTTATTGACCATGTTTTTAATTCTACGTGCCATGAATACGGTGTTTGTGGAGAGAGCGAAACCCCCCCCCAAAGAAACAACAAACGTAAGGGCATTTTACATGTTCGAGTAAAAGACACTTGTGGGTTTCTCAAGTTAGGCAAAATTTAAATGTTGATAATAGCAAGATATAGATCTACATTATTTAAAACAGGCTGTTAAAAAATAATTCTTCTGTAAACTGTTGCTCTCTGGGCGTAGAACTGATGAACACTTCGTCGACAATGCTATGTAGACATGTTCATAATTGTTTCTGTGTCGCACTTGATCTATTTCATCATTTTTGTTTCTGTGGCATCATTTTGTTACCTTAAAACTAGACAGATTTATTTGGCATTTTAGCCGCTTTGAGTCACTCAGGCCATCAGGTCAGAAACCAATTAATGTTCTGTTTGCTCTATCAAAGTCTTCTGATTCTTCAGAGTCGTTATCTAGCTATTCAAAGAACTGCGTTCGGTTAAGTTTGATTTGTTGCTACACTCAAGAATTTGGACGTCAAATTTCTCAAAACTAGGCACTGAGCAAATAGAACTATGTGGTTCCAAAGGAAGCGATCTGAGCCTGTAGTATTATTATACTAAATTTATTTATCCCTTCTTTGAGTGTGGTTTGCAGGGTCTCTGGTGTGGTTTGCTCCTTCTTTTCTATCAAACGTCTATCGTCCTGATCTCTCGTCCTTCATTGTGTGTTCGTTACTCTCTTGTAACACCTCTAATCTTCTGCACTTATATGACATTATTGTATTGCAAGTGCCGTAAAATTCTTACTAAAATAA
>NW_004797364.1:446498-447821 GCF_000002075.1 Aplysia californica
TAGTAGTAGTAGTAGTAGTAGTAGTAGTAGTAGTAGTAGTAGTAGTAGTAGTAGGAGTAGGAGTCGGAGTCGGAGTAGCAGTAGTAGTAGTAGTAGTAGTAGTAGTAGTAGTAGTAGTAGTAGTAGTAGTAATAGTAGTTGTAGCAGTAGGAGTTGGAGTAGTAGTAGTAGTAGCAGTAGGAGTCGGAGTAGCAGTAGTAGTAATAGTAGTAGTAGTAGTAGTAGTAGTAGTAGTAGTAGTAGTGGATGGAGGAAAAAAAAAGAGGGGAGAGAAATAATGAAGGGAAGAGAGGTAGGAGGGCAAGAAAAAAGAGAGGACGGGAAAGGAAAGGAAGGGAGAGAGGTGGGAGTGGAACTAAAAAGGAGAGGGGGGTGGGGATGTGAAGGGGAGAAATGGGGAAAGGAATGAAAGATAGAGGGAGTAAAGAAAGGAGTGATATGAGAGGGATAAAAAGAAGCGGGAGCAAAGAAGGAAGGAGAGGCGTTTTTGGAGGGAAGGGAACCAAGGGAGGATGAGGTGGAGTGGAGGAGGGGATGGAGAGGGAGTGGATGGAGGGAGGGAAGGAAGGAAGGGGAGGGGACGGAGGGAGGGAAGAGAAAGAGAAACTGGAGGTTGGAAATCGAAACAAACTCACCACATAGTCAGCATAGGACAAGAGGATGGGCCACCACCATCACTCACACACACGCACACACACACAACACACACTCACACACACACACACAACACAGACTCACACACACACACATACACAACACACACACACTCACACACACACAACACACACTCACACACACAACACACACTCACACACACAACATACACTCACACACACACACACAACACAGACTCACACACACATACACACAACACACACACAACACACACACACACACACAACACACACACACACACAACACACTCACACACACAACACAGACTCACACACAACACACACTCACATAACACACACACTCACACACAACACACTACATACACAACACACGCACACAACACACACGCACACAACACACACAACACACACGCACACAACACACACTCACATAACACACACAACACACACAAACTCACACACATACAACAAACACACACACACACACTCACACACACACACACAACACACACACACAACACACACACAACACACACATACTCACGCACAAACACACACACAAAAACACACACTCAAAACAAAAAAACACACAGAACACACACATACTCACGCACAAACACACACACAAAATCTCTCTCACACACACACACTCACACAACACACACACAGCACACAGTTGATCACGTTA
>NW_004797364.1:447921-453095 GCF_000002075.1 Aplysia californica
GGGGGGTTAATGATGACACACAGTAAAATATCTGTCGGGTTACAGAGAAGCATATGAGCGTGATAACGACCCATTAGTGTTCGGAAAACATCCGAAAGGCAGTGAGACACTGCACAGGAAATGTAAAGAATCACAGGCGGCCTGAAACCCCTCCAGCCAACACAAAGCAATTATAAAAACAATTTGATAAAAAGAAGCACATTAACATATCAGGCATTTACCTGGATCCCTGGTGATATCATCTTTGGCTCAGAGGTTGATGTGCAATGACCCGCCAGTGCTAATGGTCGCTCGTTGCCGTTTTACGTTTTGTCACACGACCATTCAGCGCAAGCAAAAAGAAAGACAAAAAGCAACAACGGTGGGAAAGAACAGAGTTAGGACCCACCAGTTGAGCTCTCCAACCACCCGCGTTCAAAGTCAAATGTCCTTCAACAAGACATCCCCCCCCCCTCTCCCCTTCCCCGCATTCCCGGTGTGGACGACAGCCACAAAGTGGTGCCCAAAGACTTGAATTATCCTAGACCGGGCACTGTCATGGCCGTGGTTCTTTGCTGTGTATAAAAATTTTGCTGCGCTGATGCTCACCATGGGCGTGCAATTGGAAGACAAACCACCAGTCTCGATATAGCAGAGTGCGTGCACGCTTTCCCGCATTTCCCTTCATTTGGTTCCAAGCAATGTTAAAATGGTGGGCTCCACGGTACACCGGAAGTACGCCAGAATGCATGGCCTTTGATATTATTTTATATTATACAGGTCTATGGTGGCGCCATAGTGATAGCCTGGCGGATACCAGAGAGGCAGGGGGCAGTTGAACCGCTGGACTACTCGCGACCAGTACCTAGTTTTGAGCGATTTGGCGTGAACATTTTTGAGTTTCACAACTTTTCAATCTTTTTTTGATATAATTTTTTGAATATCTTGATAAAGACCCAGAATAATCTTATGACTTTGATAGAGCAGATAGAACATTAAGTTTTCTGACCTAGATCTATGGCCTTAATAACTCAAAACGGCCAAAAATGTCTGATGGAACTTTGTAATTATAAAGTAGCGTACTGCGTCAGGTGAGGTGGCGATGATGGGAAGGTGGGTAGGGGGGGGAAGAGGTTGGGGATGGAACTGGTGATTGGGTGGAAGGGGGATGGGAGGGGTGAAGGGGAGGAGTAAGGGAGGGGGCGAAGGGGGATGGAAGTTGTGAAAGGAGGTAGCAGGGTGAGGGGAGGAGTTGCTGGGATAGGAGGGGTGACGGGGAGAGAGGGGGGCGGGGAAAAAAACAGTTTGAGAGAGGTGAGAACTATGGAACATAGAGGGGAGGGGGGAGCAGCGGGATAAAAGAGGTGACGGAGGGAGAAACAGTCGCTAACTGTGGACGTGACGTCATGCTTTCTATTGTTGCTAAAAGTAGTAACAACGTATTTTGAAAGTTTGTTTATTGGGTCTGTGTTTTTGTCTTGGTCTTTCTATTTGTTGCTGAATGGTAATCCGCTCCAAAATATTCTTCCTCTTTGGCCGTCTCGTCTTCAATTGTGGATGGTTCCCCATCCAAACGTATGTCTTCGTCTGTGGCTATGACGTATGTAGAAGTGTCTTTCTCTGTGTCAGGGTTGTTATTTGTGAGGCTTCGTGATTAAATCAGGCGCTCGTCAGAATAACGAAATCGAAGAAAGAGGCATTTTTTCTCCAGTTTGGCAATTTATATCAAACTTTAGTTGTTGTTTTTTTTGGCTCAACACCATGTTAGTCCATATAAAAACACATTTCCAGGTGAGTGTTGCTGTAAAACGTTGATAAATTGCATACAATATGAGAATCTTCAGTTTTCGAGAATTATTAAGTTATAAAAGCTACCAAACTTGGCGGCCTTTTGATCACTAATTGTACCTCTGTAACCAGGTGACCCCCACCAGGGGGCTCTCGTGGCCTAGAGGTTAAGGTGTTGGCCTCTCATTCAAAGGTCCCAGGTTCGAATCCGGTAGTGACCGAACAATTTTCTTCTCTAAATGTGTCTTCTTTCACCTCCTTTCCTGCTCTCTAGCAATGTTCTGTCATCTGCTCTCGTCTCCTCTTTCTGCCCCCACTCCCTCATCTCCTTTGCCCCCCTCCTCTGGGCTCCTGATTCTTTCTACAACCTTTCTACTGCTACTTCTTGGCTCGGAGGGCCCGTGTGCAAGTTGCGCACGTTAAAGATCCCTTGATGGTCTAAAATCGATAGGAGTAGGCTTCGGCCGCCACCCGGGCAAAATTCTAAATTTCCTACCAACTGAAAAAGTTTAATGTGTCCTGCGCGCTCATATGACCTTATGCAGTTGCGAGCGCCGTAAAACACATACAAAAACAAACAGCAGTAAAAGAAAAAAGACCCCCACCACTTTTTATCGCAAAATATCTCGACTTCAGTTCAAGATAGATGGGTAGTATAAATACACCGAAACAGCAGGGCAAATGAACGAGCTGATAGAAGTTGCAAGCGCCGTAAAACCCTATACTACTAAACTAAACAGAACTAGTAGATAAAACCAAGAACTCCACATGCCCAAGAAATGACGAGCGCCTGATTCCCCCACGTCGTGACACACACTACATGTGCACACGTCATCGTTTATGATGAACGCCCCATCTGTGTCTGCGGCACATTTTTCGTCTGTGTATGTTTGGTCATATGTGAGGCATCGTGGTGAAATCAGGCTCTCGTCAAAATAATAAAATCGAAGAAAAATGCATTTTTCCACCTGTTGTGCAATTTTTATCGAAATTTGGTTTTTTGGCTAAATACCTTTTATGTTCATAAGAAAACACATTTCCGTCTGAATTTTACTGAAAAACCTTGTTTAAGGGTACAGAATATGTAATTTTCAGTCTTCAAGGATTCTTAAGCTATTGAAGTTACCAAACTTTGGCGGCCATTTTCTCATTAATTTAACCACAGAAACCAGGCTACCCCACCTTCTTCAATTGCAAATATCTCGACTTCTATTCAAACCAGATGGATATTTTTTTCACTGAAAGCAAGGCAAATGAAAAAGCTTTCAGGTGATACCAATAACTCCACATACCCAACAATTGACGAGCGCCTGATTCCTCCACGTCGTGACACACACTACATGTGCACACGTCATCGTTTATGATGAACGCCCCACCTGTGTCTGCGGCGCATTCTTCGTCTGCGTATGTTTGGTCATATTATGAATTTTTCGTGTCGTCTATCTCAGGCTCTTCCTATATGTGAGGCAGCGTGGGGGAATCAGGCTCTCGTCAATTTTTGGCCATGTAGAGTTATTGGTATCATCTTAAAGCTTGTTCACTTCTCTTTATTTGGATGAAAAAAAATATCCATTTATCTTGAATACAAGTCGAGATATTTGCAAATGAAGGAGGTGGGGTCACCTGTTTTCAGAGGTAAAATAAGTGAGAAAATGGCTGCCAAAGATTACTTATTTCCTTAGCTTTAGAAACTGTGGTAACTGAACATTTACATTTTTATGCCTTTACTCAACGTTTTTCAGAAAAATCCACACCTAAATTAGTTTTTTAATGGGCATGACAGGTGTTGAGCCAAACAACAAAAATTTGATAAAAATTCAGAAACCTGTGGAAACATGCAAGTTTCTTCACTTTGATTTTTTTGACGAGAGCCTGATTCCACCACGCTTCCTCACATATGTTTGTATTTTCAACCGTACCTTTGACTTCGTCTGCACGTATGACGTCATTTGCACCTGTGACGTCCCTTGTTACTGTGTCGTCCCTCATCACAGAGTCTATCTCTGTGGCTGGGTCTTCATTTGTAATTGTGACGTCATCCGTGGGCGTACAGCCATCTCTCACACTTGTATTTGTGACGTCATATATGCCTATGACGTCTTATGTGATTGTGACGTCATCCGTTACAGAGCCTTCTGCTGCTCTCGAGTCTTCACCCGTATTGTTGACGTCATCCGTACTCGAGGCATCATTTGTGCTTGTGCCGTCCTCCATCACAGAGTTTTACTCTGTTGGTGGGTCGTCATTTGTTACCTTGGAGTCTGCTGCGAACACATTGTCGATCATCACAGAGAGTTCTGTTGTATTTGTAACATCGTCTGTACTTATGACGTCACATGTGGTCGTGGCTTCATCCGTTGCAGAGTCCTCCTCTGTGGCCGGATCGTCGTCTGTACTCGTGACGTCATTTGTAACTGTTTCATCGTCTGTCGCAGAGTCCTCGTCTGTGCTCGAGTCGACATCTGCAGATTTGACGTCATCCGTGATTGTGTCGTCATCCCTCACGGGAACTTTCTCTGTGGCTGGGTCGTCATTTGTAACAGTGACGTCATCCGTGGGCGCGTTGTCTTCTATCACAGAGTCTCTGTTTGTAATGTTGACGTCATATGTACCTATGACGTCACACGTGGTCGTGACTTCATCCGTTGCAGAGTCCTCCTCTGTGACTGGATCGTCGTCTGTACTCGTGACGTCATTTGTAACTGTTTCATCGTCTGTCGCAGAGTCCTCGTCTGTGCTCGAGTCGACATCTGCAGATTTGACGTCATCTATGATTGTGTCGTCATCCCTCACGGACTCTTCCTCTGTTACTGTTTCATCGTCTGTCGCAGAGTCCTCGTCTGTACTCGAGTTGACATCTGTAGCTTTGACGTCATCCGTGCCCGTGACGTCATCTGTGATTGTGTCGTCATCCGTCACGGAGTCCTCCTCCTCTGTGACCGGGTCGTCATTTGTAACCTTGACGACATCTGTGATCGTGTTGTCATCTTCCTATGTGGCCGGCTCGTCCTCTTCGGCGCTGATGTCATCCGCGGCTGTGCTTTCTTCTGCGGCGCAGTCTTCTTCTCTGGCTGGCTCTTCCACTGTTGTTATGTCATCATCGTCGGCAGAGTTGACGTCATCTCTCGCGACCTCCTCCTCGTCAGTTGATGCTTCCTCGTCGTCCATAGAAACCACGCCGACGTCAACAGTGGAGATGACGTCTTCTATTGACGTCAGTTCTACGCCAGATACTGCTGGGGCATCGTCCGCGAGCTCACTCCAGCCCAGTCAATCCACAGGTAGCTGGCGTGTTTCTTTTATGTTTCACACATTCAAGCAGGCACACACACACACACACACACACACACACAAACACACACACAAAAACACACACACACACAAACACACACATACACACACAAACA
>NW_004797364.1:454320-455724 GCF_000002075.1 Aplysia californica
GGTTGTTATTGCTGTCGAAATAAGTTTTTGCTTTTTTTTTTTGTTTGGTTTTTCATGTTTTTTGTGTTTTGATGCTGTTTTTAAATTTCATTTTTCCTGCTTGTTTTAGGTTCTTTTTTTTTTTAGTTTGTTTCTTGTTTTTTTGTATAAACACTTTGTAACAGGACTTGAATCTCTTCAGCCTCTGCCGTCATCACATCGTCCACTGTTGTATCGACGTCGTCTGTTCTGTCCACGGCAACACCTGGTTTGTCATCAGGTATTCCTAGCTTAGATTGTGATTTCTGTTCTGTCGTCCGCTGATAAAACACTTACTTTTTCATTTTAGGGGTAAATTTTTAAAAATAATTCCTAAATCGAAGCCTGGTCAGTTCCCTACTCTTATGAAAAAATCAAAGTGAAACTGTGACTAGGTTTTGAAAAATTAGAATTCAAATTTTGGAAGAACGCATTTTTAAATGGTTACTTACTTACTTTTACTTGTTCATCCTCTGTTGCCGTTAAGCGTCGAGGGGAGATGCAGTTTTCTATGATAGGCCAGCTCCGCAGCTCTTTCAGTTGTGATGTTATGTTTTCTTAGGGTTTCCTTGACACCCTCGATCCACCTTTTCCGTGGCCTTCCTCTTCCTTTATAGCCTGAGTGGGTGGTGTTGTAGGCTCTTAATGGTTACGCCGGCAAAAAAACCCTCTTTTTAGTTGTCGAAACTGGCGTGAATAAACAGTGCGTTTTTGTCACCTTATGTCAGTTCCGTGGCCCGCGTCGTTGTTGCTGGTGGGGCTGGTGCAGGTAGTTTGAATAAAGAGAAGCACATCGATACAAATATGTCAGGCAGCGTGGTGGAATCAGGCTCTCCTCAAAATAATCAAAGTGAAAAAACTTGCATTTTCCCGAAGGTTTGTGAATTTATATCATTTATAAAAATCGGCTTAACACCTTTCATGCCCATTAAAAATCTCATTTCAGTGTGGATTTTTCAGAAAAACCTTGATTAAAATTCACAGAAGATGTAAATTTTCAGTTACCACGGACTCTTAAGCTAAGGAAATAATTAATCTTTAGTGGCCATTTTCTCACTAATTTTACATCCGAAAACAAGCGACCCCCACCTCCTTCTTTCGCAAATGTCTCGACTTGTATTCAAGATAAATGGATATTTTTTCAACGAAATAAAGAGAAGAGAACAAACTTTAAGATGATACCAATGACTCTACATGCCCAAAAATTGAAGAGAGCCTGATTCCACCACGCAGCCTCACATTGTGCGGGGAAAAATAAGCAAGACAGACAGACAGGAACAACAGATGAAAACTAAACGAGTTGGTCCTCTACCAGTGGCACCCTCCAACCACCCGCGTGCTATAAAATACCTTCACATTTAATAACAGATATGTTTAATACCCCCC
>NW_004797364.1:457602-477172 GCF_000002075.1 Aplysia californica
CTCCAACCCCAACCCCCATCCTCCCTCCCCCCCTTCACCCACTGTTTCCCCGCCTTTCCCAGGAGCTGTACGTAGACAAGCGTGACGTGTCCGCCACACGACGTCGTTACGAGAGTGCCGAGGATGACCGGCCGTCTGCCCACGCCGTGGGCTATCTAGGTGTGGCCATGGTTGTCACCACTTTCCTGGGAATATTTCTCCTGGACCTCGGCACTTTGGCACGGGATGCTCTAAAGCTCATCAATAACTGTAAGGGCCAAGACTGAAACTCGTTTACAACTTTGAGAGACGATACTGATATTCATCCTCAACTACAAGGAATGAGGTTGAAACTCAATAACAATTGTATTCCACAATTGTTAGGGATAAGATTGAAACTCATTCACAGATGTAACAGACGAAAATGAAACGTATCCACTGATGTAACAGACGAGAATGAAGCTCATCCACATAATGAATGTAACAGATGAGAATGAAACGTATCCACTGATGTAACAGACGAGAAGGAAACTCATCCACATTTATAAGGAAGAAGACTGAAACTCGTAAACATAATGTAAGGTATAAGACTGAGACTCATTAACATCTGTAATATATAACATACACATTCATTAAAGGGGCAGATGGGGTTTTATGGACCAGTTTTAGGCTCAGACATCAATTTTGAAAGAATACATAAATTATTCTGTCAGTAAATTAATCTTCTTCTCATTCCTCGTAATTGTAAGATGAAATGTAAAGTCCTTAGTATCAAAACTACTGCCGTAAAACCATCCTGTCTCCCTGGCAACGAGCCAAAATAGAATAGAAACGTCCAAGAATGCTTTGTTATTTGACATTCTAAGCAAGTGAAAAACCTCTCTCTATTTTTCTAAATTCTTTTGTTTGTTTTTCAAGATACTGTCTTCAAATTTGGCATGGATGCATTTTAACATATTATTATTATACAATTCACTGACCCATTAAACTTTAGCTACATCTTTATTTTACATTTTATGTAGGCTTTACTTACCCTACTTCTAACATATTTTGGGTCTTCTGAGTTTGGAGATACAATAGCGCTTTAAAAAAGTATATAGATGAAGTATTTTTGGTCAGTGAATTGACATTATAGTAGTATGTCCATATGATTATTGCGAAACCAAAATGGACTTACCATGTCAAATAACAGAAAATGATTAGAAACATGCACCACCCACCATAAAAGGTTAAAAAATCCAATATGGCCGCTGTTTCCTTGGCAACGTGAAGGTTTTCTCAAAACATTAAGTTAAAATATTTATCAGCATGACCCAAGGTATAAAAGAATGCTTGTTTCAGGCTAATTTTCTCAACATGGAGAAAAGTTAGCTCTAAAAGTAGCCTGCCCTCTTAACACCTGTGAGGTATAGTAGTTTAACACTCAAATCCCTTGTATTATGTACATCACCCCTTAATATCCGAAAGATATCAGACTCAAACTCATTAGTTTGTATCTGTAAAGTACAAGACTCAAACTCAGGAGCATCTCCTGTAAGATATGTACTCAAACTCATTATCATCTGTAAGCGACAAGACTGAAACTCATCAAAATCTGTAAAGGGTTCGATATGCGAGGCGTTTTCGAACTTTGGATGGCTGGGGCTGGGTTGGGAGAGCTCAAAACTCTGCCCACTGAGCTCGGCCCCATCTGAGTCCGACGTTGAATTCGGAGATCTCACATTGTTTTGTTTTTGTTTCATTTTTTTTGCATGTTTGCAATTTTGTATGTATGTATGTATGTATGTTTGTTTGTTTGTTTGTTTGTTTGTTTTGTTTGTTTGTTTGTTTGTTTGTTGTTTATTTGTTTTGTTTTGTTTGTTTATTTTTTGTATATTTTCTTGCTTTTTGTTGTTGTTTATTGTTGGGTGGGTGTGTCCATTGAATGAGGACGGTTTGTTCGAAGAAAAGCGATGCCGTCATACGTAAGAATGTTTGGTGTGTATGGATTATGAGAGAAAGGAAATAAGCAAGTAAATATGTTTATTCAGCGTTTTAAGCAATTGGTCCAAATCAGATCATATAAAACATCCATTTGTCACGTCGAGTTTCCATAATGAAAAAGTAAAAAAGACTCTGAATGAGAGCCCATCGAGAGGAAGTTGTGCCCAACATTGGTGTGAGAGAGGATCATTGACATCAGTGTTTGTCAACCTTTTTATAACCATGCTCACTTTTGGCACCTTTATATGGCTTACTTTTTCATACCTCCTGCCTACAAGTATATTCTAGAGAGGAATTAAATAATTATGATTAATCCCTGTCACAACCCAGGTGATCCTCGAACCATCAACCGAAGTTACCAAATCGCTCGGGTTGGAAAGCTCGACTTTACATGACTATTTGTGAGGCAGCGTTGTGGAATCAGGCTCTCGTCAATTTTTGGGCATGTAGAGTTATTGGTATCATCTTAAAGCTTGCACTCTTGTCTTTATTTGGATGAAAAAAAAATCCATTTATCTTGAATACAAGTCGAGATATTTGCAAAAGAAGGAGGTGGGGCTCACCTGTTTTCAGAGGTAAAATTATTCAGAAAATGGCAGCCAAAGATTTGTTATTTCCTTAGCTTAATAGTCCGTGGTAACTGAAAATTTACATTTTTTGTGCCTTTAATCCACGTTTTTTTTTCTGAAAAACCACACTGAAAAGAGTTCTTTAATGGGGGTGAAAGGCATTGAGCCAAAAAACAAAAATTCAAGTTTATTCACTTTGATTATTTTGACGAGAGCCTGATTTCACCACGCTGTCTCTCACACTTTATTACCATTACTGCCTGCATGGAGCATCAGGGGCTAGAACACAGTACACAGGCAAAGTACTTCCCACTTGATATATATATATATATATATATATATATATATATCATACATCGTACATCGTCTATATCAGTGTTTGCCAACCTGGGAAATATAGCAACACCAGTGGACGATGACTTTAGTCATTTTGGTTTGTGGATGGGGTGGGGGGTAGGTAAATCTCCATGGTAATAAATGTATACTCCGCTTGGAAATACATAATGTGGGTGGTATATAAATGTTTGCCTCTTAATGGGGACAGAAGTGGGAGCTGGTTATATTATAAAGTTGACAAGCATTCGTTTATATCGCAGCTGGGATAATTGCCTAAGTGTTTGGGCCCTGCAAGATACACATCGCGTTTTTCCATGTTTCGGGATCAGTCTCACCCGCGCCTGACTGGTGGGAGCTCAAGCAGCTCGCCTCTCAACTTTTCTTAAATGTGAGGCAGCGTGGTGGAATCAGGCTCTCGTCAATTTTTGGGCATGTAGAATTATTGGTATCATCTTAAAGCGTGTTCACTTCTCTTTATTTCGTTGAAAAAATATCCATTTATCTTGAATACAAGTCGAAATATTTGCGAAAGAGTAAGGTGGGGGTCACTTGTTTTCGGATGTAAAATTAGTGAGAAAATAGCCACTAAAGATTAGTTATTTCTTTAGCTTAAGAGTCCGTGGTAACTGAAAATTTACATCTTCTGTAAATTTTAATCTAGGTTTTTCGAAAAATCCACACTGAAATGAGTTTTTTAATGGGCATGAAAGGTGTTAAGCCAAAAAAAACCCCACAAATTGATAAAAATTCACAAACCTTCGGGAAAATGCAATTATTTTCCCTTTGATTATTTTGACGAGAGCCTGATTCCACCACGCTGCCTCACAAATGTGTCTTTGTGGATTTAAACGTTTACAATCAATTAGAAAAAATATGAAACAAAAATATACAAGTCTTATTTCGAAATCTGAACCCTCGGCATTCAGCCGGGATCATAAATTGATTGAAACATGAACTTTCGCCAACGATTGGTGGGTTCACTGGTGCAGTTTGTTTCTTCTATCCTATCAAACATCTTTCCTCTTTCATTCCCCTCCTTCTTATCTTTGTAACTTTCCATCCAAACCTCATATCTGCAGCCTTTATATGACCTATTTTGCGGTACAAATGTCATAAAACTCGTTTTTCTAAACCTAACATTAGACATGACCTTTCATAAGTTGACCGAGATTTTTAATCAGCTGCACCACTTTGGTCTGCGTCGCTTTCTTGCTTTTTGCCTCCCTGTCATATTTTCTAGTTTTAGTAAGTATTTTACAGCACAATTAGGTCATGTAAGCCCCAAAGATTTGAGATTTGCAAAAGAGTAATAAACACAAAAAAGAAGGAGGAATGGTGAGGGAGATACATGTGCGATAGGAAAGGAGGAGCAAACCAAGCCACAAGCCTTTTTCTTACAGATGTGTATTTGGTACAAAGTGGCGCCCCATTTAGCATGAAGTGAATCGAGACTTGGACACTTCGCTACCCTAGAATTACAAAGTTAAATGTGAGGCGGCGTGGTGGAATCAGGTTCTCGTCAAAATAGTCAAAGTGAAGAAACTTGCATTTTTCCGCAGGGTTGTGAATTTTTGTTTTTTTGGCTCAACACCTTTCAAGCTCAATAAAGAACTCATTTCAGTGTGGATTTTTTTTAATGGTTGATTAAAGGCGCAAAAGATGTAAATTTTCAGTTACCACGGACTCTTAAGCTAAGGAAATAACCAACCTTTGGCGGCCATTTTCTCAGTAATTTTACCCCTGAAAACATGTGACCCCCACCTCCTTCATTCGAAAAATATCTCGACTTGTACTCAAGATAAATGGATATTTTTTTCAATGAAATAAAGACAAATAAACAAGCTTTAAGATGACCCCAATATCTCTACAGGCCCAAAAATTGACGAGAGCCTGATTCCACCACGCTGCCTCACATATCAGCTCAGTACCTAGTTTTGAGAAGTTTGACTTTAAAAATGTTGAGATTTCACAACCTGTCAAGCTTTTTCAAATAAAGTACTATGAATATCTTGATAACGACTCTGAATAATCATTTATTGATACAGCAAATAGAACATTTAGTTTCTGACCTCATGGTTTTGGAAACTCAAAACGTCCGAAAATGTCAGATGGAATTTTGTAACTCTACGGTAACGATTTTGGTATACTAGTTTTCAGTGCTTTATAATTCGATAATTATACGTGTCAATGCCTCGTCGTCCATCAAGTCTTTTACATACAGTACAGCAAGGGTCTTTGATATTGCGGTTAGACGCTTCGCCGTGGCACACAGGAGATTTGAGTTCGATTCCTGAGAGGGGAGATTTTCTTATCAAAGATTTTGTTTTTGTGCTGAAAGGTAGTATCCGTATCACCATGTGCTGGCGCTGACAGGCAGATTCGAATCCCTCCAAATAAAGGCAGTAAATGTGAGGCAGTGTGGTTGAATCAGGCTCTCGTCAAAATAAAGAAATCGAAGAAAACAGCAGTTTTCTCCTTGCTTAGCAATTTTTATCGAATTTTTGTTTTTTGGCTCAACACCTTTTATGTCTATTTACAAACACGTTCATTTGAGGATTGCACCGAAAAACGTTGATTAAAAGCACAAAAATATAAATTTACAGATTTTACTAAGTTAAGGCTGCCATTTTCTCGCTAATTTTCCCTCTTAAACCAGGTGGTCCCTACCTCCTTCAATCCAAAATATATCCACTTCTATTGAAGATAGATGGATATTTTTTCATCCAAACAAAGACAAATGAACAAGCTTTAAGATGATACCAATAACTAAATATGCCCAAAAATTGACGAGAGCCTGATTCCACCGCGCTGCCTCACAAATAGAGCCAATGGGAGCGTAAAACATCTAGCCTACACAATTAAAAACGAAACAAAAACAAAAAGCATCAACAAATTCCAAGGAGTTCGCAGCTCTTCATGCCAGACAATGTGGCGGCGCTGGTGCATACTATTATTATTAGTAGAAGTGACACAACTTTCTGCAAACTCTGTGATACCATGACGATACTGCTGTATACCTGTAACTATCATAAACGATTCATCATGTGTTGTTGTTCACTGCAAGGATTGTTTGTGTTAAGTGTTTTTTTTACGTCAGAGTTTGTTGTAAAGTGAGGAAATACCAAATTATTTTCGAAAAAATGTCCTCACCTGTTCTCATATTTCTATTTAGTATTTCAAACTTTTGTACACAATTTCTACATTACAAAGATATTTGTAACGAAAAAGAAATTATAACTTTAATGAATCCGGCGTGCAGCCTACGTGTGCAATATAATGTGAACTGAGTAATTCAGATGTACTATTCTAGTTTTTAAACCCTTATTTGTAAAGAATTGAACAATAATTAATTATCCTCAAGTAAAAGAGAGACAAAACGAAAGATAATGACGTTGACCAATAAAGTGCTTACCTCTGCCCAAAAGTGCAAGGAACGTTGTTCTCCTCGGCCCAAGAAGAAGAAGAAGAAAAGATACGTTGTATGTTTTAATTTTTGTTTGATAACTTGCACGTCTCTTTTTGTGTTTCATATTATCCATGTAAACGTACTTTGCATTACCTGTTACTTAGACTCCACCTTCCATTTTGATTTGTCTGTACACATGTACACACGTGCATGCCCCCCCTCCCCCCACATACAAACAAACAAACAAACACACACACACACACACACACACACACACACACACACATATTCAATATTATATGACTTAAGCCAATCGGCCGGTAATAAAAACTTCAGGTCCCTTTGGACAGGTTGTCACAATATTACGACAGTCCTGTGCTTTCATCGACAAAGTAGTTCAGTTGTACACCCAATACCTGTTTGAAAAGAATGCGTTTCCTCGAATTGTTAATTAACTATGGACGCTCTCAACGTGAGGAATATTTTTATTCTATCTAAGTAGTCAACTAGACTTTACCAGATACACTTTGTATGCTATATTTATACTCTGCACATTCTCATTGAGACTGCACTTTACTCTGTTCACCCGAATGACACAATTAATGAAGGGACGAGTGAAAGGATGAATAAAACGACATACTCATCTGTGTGTTCTTTTCCCCCTACAAGACGTATGAAATGATATACAAGGTGATCCAAAAAACAACAACAACTGCACAACTTGTTTTGTATATATCTTCGTCCATACTGGACTTTTGCATTAACAGATTTGCACATAATATTTGGAAGCCAAAAGGAATTTGTCTGATAATAATTTTTAGATAAGTCCATTGAATGGTCTTGCTCTCTACGGAGCATTTAAAAAACAACTCTTTTTCAACCTTGTCTCTATTTTCTAGCATGACGCACAAGTTCACGTTAAGCACACCATTAAACGTTGCAATAATCGCGCCATATTGCAAGCTTCAGCGGTCTGACACGTCTACAGAAGTTTACATGTTTAATTTTCCCAAATTTCGTTTGCCTGCTAGAGTTCATGGTCAAGTTTAGTAAGGAGCAGAGAGCTTTTGGTATTGAACATTACCTCTCCACAAACTCGCCATCCCTGACATTTCGTAAGTTTTGCCCACGGTAGGGAAAGGATGCTTACGTGCCCTCAAGACCTTTGCGTGTCACGAGGAGAGACGTTCCGTCAGTTTGGATCAAAAGTGCATCAAAACTAAAAATTTCAACAACAAAAAAACCCACTTCAAATTGAACACGCATCATGCGCAGTCCCTTTAATGTCACCAGGCTGCAGATTTCAGAAGTTGAGTCCCATGGGACGTCTATCCGTAAATAATCTGCAGCTAAGACTTTTCAACACATCAACAGTCTGCTTTCTCATGGCAGATCTTAACATACAACTGTACTAATGTTCATCTTTGCAATGCCGAGATGGCATGGATCAGAGCATGGCAATGTGTTCTCGATTCCTTGATTGTCTTGAAAAGCGGGATAATTTCCTCGATGACATTTGGTTTAGTGCAAAGCCCTATTTTCCACCCTGCAGGATATTATGCTAACTTAAAAAATGCTGCATAATGGGCACCCAACTCCCTATTGTCTATAAAACCACTTTATTCTGAATATATACATACATATACATATATATATGTGTGTGTGTGTGTGTACGTGGCTTTAAACACTCGTGGTTTAGCAAGTATTTGTGTGTGGGCGCCTTTGAACATTTCGGAAGAGGCGTTAAAAATGTGTCAAGTTCAAAGTAGGGCACGTAGAGCGCTGCTTCTAGGAATTCCAGAATGAAATCGTTAGTTTTTTTTTTAACTCTGTAAAAGAAATTAGATATCGTTTAAATGTTACAGGGATGGAAAATTAAATGTCAAAGAGAAAAGAAAGAAAAAAGTCAACCAATCTTTCCACGACTTCCTTTACAAGATTTTTTTTTAAATTGGTGAACTTTGTAATTTTGGGTGCTTTTTTCTTTTAACCATTTCCGTTTTCTAAATAAGTTTCTCCTTCGTTGATTTTATGTCAAACAATATCCTTTTGAATGAATTATATGTTCCTATTTACAGCATTCTAGAATATTTTTGTGTGCGAGATATTCAGAAAAAAGTTGTACAGTTGTTGTTTTTTTTAATCACCCTGTACTACTCCTCTGTATGATCTTACCCCATACAAGTACACACACACAAAATGATATTTCCTTCAATAATAACCCTGGCCCCACTGTGAACTCAAATCAAACTTGACTGTGATACACAACTGTATAATATAATTCATCACAATAATAATTGTTCACCATTATACACTGCGTGAAATAAAAGGTTTACCTCAGAAAACTGGATTTAACTTGTTCTTTGTTCAAGTTTTGAAAAAACCCACATTGGCATTGGTAGTCTAGTGGTTAGGCTTTCGGGCTTGCAACCGAAAGGTCATGGGTTTAAACCCTGTCATTGTGTTTTTGGGAAAAGCACTGTATTCGACTTTTCCTCTCATCAGTGGACAAGCCAAAACAAAAACCTTGCCAAACAATGTTCCAATGGAAGCACGGCCGGACAAATTCTGTACTTACGTCCATAACAAGGTTGTCCGAATTCGGCAAGGATTAGACTCAGAGAACAAGACAAGTAACATCACAATGTCTGAACCATTTAATGATGAACCTCTTGAAACGTTCAAGTCAGTTAGTCGTGAATTTGTGAAAGACACTGTCATGGCATGCCCACCTAAATCCTGTCATTTAGACCCAATGCCAACTGACTTATTGCACAGTCATATTGACGATGTTATTAATGTTATAACTTCAATTGTGAACACATCATTAAGCGAGGGTACAGTTCCACCATGCTTCAAAACAGCATCTATCTCACCTCTGATTAAAAAGCCTGGCCTTGACCCTAATGACCTCAAGAACTACCGTCCAGTATCAAACTTACCTCTTCTTTCCAACGTTTAGGAAAAAGTTGTTCTTGCACAACTTAGAGATCACCTCACAAAGAATAACTTGTTTGAGCCATTTCAGTCGGCATACAGAGAAAACCATAGTACTGAGACTGCTTTGCTCAGAATTGTCTCTGATCTACTCAATGCTGCAGATGAGGGTTTGATATCCATTCTCTCACTTTTAGACCTGTCTTCAGCATTTGATACTTTAGACCACAACATCATGTTGAGTCGTTTGTCGGATGTGTTCGGAATATCTGGCACCGTACTTGAATGGTTTCGATCTTACCTCAATGATAGATCATACTTTGTTGTTGTTGAGGGCATGCAATCCTGTCATCAATTGCTGGGATTTGGTGTGCTCCAGGGGTCAGTACTAGGACCTGTGCTGTACACTATGTACACCTTACCTCTTGGTCGTACCATCAGACACCATTCCATGCCCTACCATATGTACGCAGATGACACACAACTTTAGAAGTCAGCAAACCCAACAAAATTCAAACTCTGTTAAAAGACACCTCAGAATGTTTTGAATCTGTAAAAGCATGGATGACTGAAAATAAATTGAAATTAAATGATGACAAAACAGAAATCATGCCATGCTCAACCAGCTCAAAGATAAATGCTCTTGATGTAAAATGTCTCGCCATTGGCAAAGGTACTGTCGCTTTTTCAAACAAAGCAAAAAATTTAGGAGTAAACTTAGACAAAGACTTGTCCATGGAGACCCAACTTAACCCTCTATGTAAAATTTCATACTTAGAAATGAGAAGAATTGCTCACATAAGGAAATTTCTTCGCACTGATGCCACCAAAAAACTAGTGTTTGCCTTCATTTTGTCACGCATTGAATATTGCAATTCACTGTTCGCTGGCCTACCCGAAGAAAAAATTGCAAAACTCCAACGCATTCAAAACATTGCTGCCAGGCTAGTATTAAAGCAATCAAAACGTCATCATGTGACTCCCTTACTTAAAGAGCTCCATTGGCATCCACTGAAAGCGAGAATTGAATTTAAGTTAGCCCTACTATGCTTCAAAGGTCAAACTAACCAGTCTCCCACATACATTCAAGAACTCATTGTGCCATACACACAATCACGTGAACTAAGATCCAGTGGCTCTAGACTAATTTCAACACCTCGTGTGTCACTGAAGAAATATGGTGAGAGAGCTTTTTCTTTTTCTGGGCCAACAGTTTGGAACAATTTCCCTCATGATTTGAGAAGCGAAATAAAACTTGATACCTTCAAAAGGGGACTCAAAACACATCTATTTAAGAAATATTTTAATTAATGGACAATGCCTTTGCCTTTTTGTATGAGCATTTTTTATTGTCTGAAAGAATGTTGTTGTCAAAAATTGCGCACATGATGAATGTGTATGGTGTTAGTATGAATGCGTTTTTCATCTCCCTGGGCCCATTCCGTGGGGAAAGGCGGGATACAATTAATGCTCTTGTTATTATTATTATCATTCAAATGGGAATTTGTACCCGGATGTTGTCGGCAAGAAGAATTATGGCCTGTTCAAGAAGACACCAATTATTCAGTATTGAATATTGTGGACTGGGCGCAAGATGACTGCTAAACTGACTTCAAAATGCCTACCCCGTGCCAACAAAGACTACATGTACACTAACACATTTCCAGATAATTACATACTAAAAGGGGACGGATTAGTCATTTACGACTTAAGGCATACTAGACAATTCAAACTAGCTTCCCCAAACTAAGTTAAAATATGTCTTGATTTAGACGGCCTGTTTAAAAGCCAGAACACCAACCGTCAAAACCATGTCTTGGTATCAGTATTCACAGACTTTTAAAAAGCGTGCAAGACTAAACCTATTTGGAAAAAAAATCTCCATAGAAAGAAGCAAGGAAGCGTTGGCCGTAGTGACGTTTAAAATCTGGCAATCACTGTATCATGGATCGACAATCAAGGTTGGGTAACTCTTACAGAGCATTGTCAGCTATCCTAATCTAAATCTTTTTATGTGTGGGGAAAATGAAAGCCCCTTTCCAATCCAAGCCCTCCGACATAATTTACCTCCCCTTCTATTCTCCCAATCTCAGCTCTACCCCCGACCCAAGCCTCCTCCACTTTGCACCCCCTGTTGGTCAGACTCACCCCCACCCTCCACCACAGTGCTCTGGTCAGTGGTCAGTCCCCTCTCTGTCCGCCGACACCCAGTGTCCTCTACCTTCTCTCCGTAACAATTAGGAGGGGGGAGATACACATACATAAAAACCACCTAACAATATATTTTCTTTGTGCTTCCATCAGTACTTATGACAATGCTGTGTTCCTGTCTCTGGACAGTACTTACGACAATGCTGTGTTCCTGTCTCTGGACAGTACTTATGACAATGCCGTGTTCCTGTCTCTGGACAGTACTTATGACAATGCCGTGTTCCAGTCTCTGGAGCTATCACTACAAACTGTTGCATTGTTGTTGTGTTATCAATTGCATGTTTCCACTGCAGGAACCCCTTAGGACTCTCAACCGTTAAGTCGTGGGTTCGAATTCCGTTAGGGGTCTGACGTTGTGCTCTGTGGAAAGCCACTTCATATGTGTCTTCCTGACGTTTTCCATTTTGCAATGGGAATTATTTGTATTATTATTATTATTGTTATTATTATTATTATTATTATTATTATTATTATTATTACTATTATATTATTATTATTATTATTATTATTATTATTATTATTATTATTATTATTATTATTATTATTATTATTATTATTACTGTTCCTATTATTATTATTATTATTATTATTATTATTATTATTATTATTATTTTTGTCATTATCATTATTATTATTATTGTCATTGTTTTTGTTATTGTTATATTATTATTATTATTATTATTATTATTATTATTAATTATCTATTATTATTATTGTTATTATTATTATTATTATTATTATAATTATTATCATTACTGTTCCTATTACTATTATTATTATTACTATTATTATTATTATTATTATTATTATTATTTTTGTCATTATCATTATTATTATTATTGTTATTGTTTTTGTTATTGTTATATTATTATTATTATTATTATTATTATTATTATTATTATTATTATTATTATTAAAATCAACATTATCATTGTTATTATTATTGTTATTGTTATTGTTTTTGTTATAGTTATCATCATTTTATTTTATTTATCATTATTATTATTAGTATTATTATTATTTATTATCATTATTATTATTATTATTATTATTATTTTTATTATCATTATTATTATTATTATTATTATTATTTTTATTATCATTATCATTATCATTATTATTATTATTATTATTATTTTTATTATCATTATTACTATTAGTATTATAGTATTACTGCTAGTACTACAGTATAATGTTATAATTTTTTTCTCATTGGTTTTATCATTATAAACAACAAAAACACGCACTCACTATGGCACCCACATTTGCACACAGACAAGAAAATGAAAGCGCCCAGAACACACTACACTGCGAATAGGGGAGTTGTTTTTATTTCCAAAATGTACAGACATAAAAAAAAAAAAATCGAAACATAGGGTGAAGTCTTGTGAACGACACAGGCTTCAGAGCTGAGTTCCTGTAGAGATCTCTCTCAGCCCACGACGATGTCAGCCTGTCAGATATGAAAACAAAAGCATGAAAGGAACATATTTGTGAGGCAGCGTGGTGAAATCAGGCTCTCGTCAAAATACTCAAAGTGAAGAAACCTGCATTTTTCCGCAGTTTTATGAATTTTTATCAAATATTTGTTTTTTGGCTCAGCACCTTTCATACTCATCGAAGAACTCATTTCTGTGTGTTTTTTTCTGAAAAACATTGATTAAAGGCACAAAAAAGTAAATTTTCAGTTACCACGGACTCTTAAGCTAAGGAAATAACTAATCTTTGGCGGCCATTTTATCACTAATTTTACCTCTGAAAACCCAGCTCCTTCGAAATGCAAATATCTCGACTTGTATTCAAGATAAATGGATATTTTTTCCATCCAAATAAAGACAAGTGAATAAGCTTTAAGATGATACCAATACCTCTACATTCCCAAAAATTGGCGAGAGCCTGATTCCACAACGCTGCTTCACAATTATAGCTTGTTCAGTTTCGTTTGTCCTTGTTTAATGATGTACCAATATGCATGTAACTTTCATAACCACCCCCCCCCCTCTCTCTCTCTCTCTCTCTCTCTCTCTCTCTCTCTCTCTCTCTCTCTCTCTGTCTCTCTCTCTCTCTCTCTCTCTTTCTCTCTCTCTCTCTCTCTCTCTCTCACACACACACACACACACACGAACACACACACACACACACACAACCCCATAGTAGGCTAGCGACAAAACAAAAACATTTTTAAAATCTTGAGCCGGTAATTTCTTTATTTGGGCACAACATTGACCACCTCCCTTTTGGGTTCATACATGGGGTTACTACAATAATAATTGGTTTACAGCAACTTAGCTTACGTATTTCTTGATTTTGCGACACTGCCACCACTCTACGCTCATATTTAAGAGTAAGTAGTTCTATTTACCCCCCCCCCCCGGTCACTACCCCACCCCCGGGGCGCCTGTTAAACCTGGATAACTTTCGTCTGCCTGCGGTCAAAATGGGATAAAAACAAATCGGGAGTCTAAAAGTTACCACAGAATTTAAAAGCACTTGGAAAATAAGAAGAAAGGTTTCTGTCTTCGGCCTCTCGGTTGAAATTATAAGATATTATTTATCAACATTCAAAAAGCACGTTGCCGGTTTGAAGAAACCTTCCAATACAGCTAGATCTACCCATTGTTGAGGAGGAAGATTGTTTTCTTGGACAGTTGCAGCCTCGTATAGTGTATATTTTTTCATAAAGATCGGAAAGGGGGAAGTCGGAGTGGTTATTTGTACAGGTGATTGTCTTAGACAGTAGGCCGTTAGAGCAGATTCCGAGACTTAGAATGCTATTAAAATTTATTGCCTTATTGATTAACGTTTTTCTGCAAGCCTGTTGTGAGGCAGCGTGGTATAATCAGGCTCTCGTCAATTTTTGGGCACATAGAGATATTGGTATCATCGTAAAGCTTGTTTACTTGTCTTTATTGGATGAACAAAATATCTGTTTATTTGAAATACAAGTCGAGATATTTGAGAATGAAGGATATGGGGGTCACCTGTTTTCAGAGGTAAAATTAGTGAGAAAATGGCCGCTAAAGATTATTTATTTCCTTAGCTTAAGAGTCCGTGGTAACTGAAAATGTACATCTTATGTGCCTTTAATCAACGTTTTTCTGAAAAATCCACACAGAAATGAATTCTTTAATGGGCATGAAAGGTGTTGAGCCCAAAAAGCAAAAATTTGATAACATTTCACAAACCTGCGGAAAAATCCAAGTTTCTTCACTTTGACTATTTTGACGAGAGCCTGATTCCACCACACTGCCTTACGTATTGTCAGAGGAGGAAACAGATGCTTCAGGGGAGGGGAAAAAACCAAGACAACAGCAACAAAAAAACAACAACCCAAAACCAAACAACAAAGCAACAAGATCAATATCAATAAAGAACAAAACTGACCGAGATTTGGACAAGGACTTGTGCGTCACTGGAAAATGCAGGAAGTCCGTTGTCAGTTGCACAAACTGTAAAGTTTACGTCCCTTGAAGTCAAAGCAGAGACGACAGTTATCTGCCCTGTGTGGTCGTCAATGGCGAACTGCAGAGATGCCCCGTCGTCTTTCAAAGAATATGTGATCATTCCATTAGCCCCCATGTCAAAATCTGTCGCAAAGACCTGGGAGATAGAAGTTGATTGACTTGACGTGAGGGGGAGGTAGAGGTGTGTATATATCTCCCTATTTATTTTATGAACGATTCTTGAATGATTATGCAACATCATACTAATTATGAAATACGTTGAATTGTATATTCCAGCTTTCAGTTTAAGGCCATGAGTTGATAAAAAAAATTAGATCTACTTTTCCTATGAATAAAACGTAAAATGTGTAAAAGGGCATGTAAATCCTCCAATTCGGGAGAATACTGCCTGTTCATTTATAGTTAGATCAATAGATCGTTGAATAATCCATTTTTAGAAGTCAGCTCAATTCATTTTTGTCCCATGAGTAAAGAAACACAGTATGAAGACTTTTAGTGAGAAAGACTGTATTGTCTATGCATTGCTACTTGTGCTTGTAAAGTGCTCTAAGCTTGTGTTCTTCATTCGGGGTAGAGCACTCTATAGACGTCATATAATAAATTATTATTATGTTCATTATGTTTATAATTATTTCTTTGACGTTATTATTTATATTAGTATTAATATTTTTGTTCTTTTTCTTGTTCTTGTTTTTGTTCTTGTTTTTGTTCTTTTTCTTGTTCTTGTTCTTGTTCTTGTTCTTCTTGTTCTTCTTGTTCTTCTTCTTCTTCTTCTTCTTCTTCTTCTTCTTCTTCTTCTTCTTCTTCTTGAAACGTACCTTCATTCAACTTGATAAACCGAATTATACTGAACGTTTAAGACAAAAGCGTACTAACTTGTCCTATCCTTGTTCCAATCGGAGCACGATCCGACAGTACGAACATGTAGTTGGCAGCAGAGAATATGGGTGCGTTGTCGTTGACATCCTGAGAACAAGAAAGACAAAAATGTTTATATGTTCCAGAACTGCGTTCAGATCTAAGGTTTTACTGAGATGTTTTGACATGTCGAACAATTAAACAACTTTTACTGATCTATTTTTTATTTATTTATCAATGTATTTATTATTGTAATGTATGTTTTATAATGTTATTATTTTTTTAAAATATTTTTTTTTGGGGGGGGGGGGATTTTCAAGATATAGGCTTACTATAGTAGGTCTTGCCCGCGAAATGTAATAATGTGATATAAAGACAAGTATCTGCATGTGTTTTAGTGAGTCGCAAAGCATGATTTCACTTACTTACAAACAAGGTTGTATGCGCATCCATTCTACAGTAGAAGTCTCTGTGTCTAAATAAAGCACAAGGGAAAAAATATTTAAATAGAAAAGCACGGTGAAGCTTTGTTGGAATAAATGTGAGGCAGCGTGGTGGAATCAGGCTCTCGTCAATTTTTTGGCATGTAGAGTTATAGGTATCATCTTAAAGCTTGTTCCCTTGTGTTTATTTGGATGAAAAAAATGTCCATCTATCTTGAATACAAGTCGAGATAATTCCGAAAGAAGGAGGTCGGGATCACCTGTTTTCAAAGGTAAAATGAGTAAAAAATGACTTCCAAAGATTAGTTATTTTCTTAGCTTTAGAATCCGTGGTAACTGAAAATTTACATTTTTTGTGCCTTTAATTAACGTCTTTCAGAAAAATCCACACAGAACTGAGTTCTTTAATGGGCATGAAAGGTGTTGAGCCAAAAAAACAAAAAGTTCATGAACCAGCGAAAAAATACAAGTTTCTTCACTTCGATTATTTTGACGAGAGCCTGATTGCTCCTGGCTGCCTCACATATGTAATGTAAATGAAGGGTTTTGCAGCTCAACTTTCTATATTCATTTACATTTACTTCAAAAAATTGTAAGAAGTTGACAAAATCTATTCTCTGAAAACAGAAGTAGGAACGAAACGCAATTTTATAATGCTAAATAATTACGAGGAAAACAGTGTATTTTGATTTTTTAAAATTATTCTGACGACTTTTTAAATTACATTTGCATAAGATTATAGGATGGACGGGGCATATAGGAAAGGCCTGGCCATCTGGCGTACAGTGTATGCTGCAGTGGAACACTTCCAGTGTTCATGAATAGAAATGGTGCAATTACCCATTACCATTATCGATGAAAGTATTAATACTAATCAATCATTATTGTGATGATGATGATGATGATGATGATGATGATGATGATGATGATGATGATGATGATGATGATGATGATGATGATGATGATGATGATGGCGGCGATGATAATGATGATGCTCCTGCTCCTGCTGCTGCTGCTCCTGCTGTTTGTACTTTTGCTGCTGCTGCTTCTGCTGCTGCTGCTGCTGCTTCTACTGCTGCTGCTGCTGCTGCTGCTGTTGCTGCTGCTGCTGCTGATAATGATAATGATGATGATGATGATGATGATGATGATGATGATGATGATGATGATGATGCCGAACCGGTACTGACCACTATATTGATGTTTACTACTGCAGATGCAGATCTAGAAACAGGTCCTAAATCAGCTGCAGAGACGGTGAGGGTCACAGAATCTTGAACCTCACGGTCAAGAGCAGCTATGGAAGTTATCTGTCCAGTTATTGAGTCCACAGAAAACAGATGTGACGGGCCACTGTTCAGTATGGCGTACCTTAACATACCATTGGTACCCGAGTCCCTGTCCGTGGCTTTCACCTGCATTCATTCAAACCGTCATTGTAATACGTGAAATATAGACATTGTGAGGTGTGCGAGAATTTTAATATCTTGTTATAAAGTACAATATTTTTGTTTGTCAAGACAAAATTATTTTTTCGTGCGTGTGTGCGTGCCTCCTTGTATGTAAACATGCATGTGTGTGTGTGTGTATATATGTGTGTGTGTGTGTGTGTGTGTGTGTGTGTGTGTTTATGTGTGTGTGTGTGTGTGTGTGTGTGTGTTTGTGTACATGTTTGTATGTGTGTGTGTGTGTGAGAGAGAGAGAGAGTGTACGTGTACGTGTGTGTGTGTGTGTGTGTGTGTGTGTTTATTTACCATGCCTCAGTAAATTTCTTTGTGTTGAGATTCATCAAATGTTATAACTCATAATATCACATACATAGATTTGGGTTTTGCCATTGGTTTAAAGCCATTCACTTAAACAAGCAAGTGACTCAATATATGGGAAGTTGCCATAAAAAAGTCTCATCAAATCAGTACGTAGTTTAATTAATGCAATATTTGTATGCAGGCATTGAAAAGTTACAGTTTGTAGAACTGGTGTACGCCTACCGCTGTCTGTGGTATAGTGGATATGCGTTTCACTGTTGAACGCAGGACACTAATTTAGTTCGATTCCCGAGATGGGGGAATTTCTATCGAGTTCCTCAGTCTTTTTGCTTAGAAGTTGAATCCCTTTCGAACCAGGTAGGCAGTGTCAACCCGTCTTTTATGTAGTCTAAATGGTATAGGTGGGGGCAAAACAACACTATATTTACATTGAAAAAAGAATTGTGAGGCAGCGTGGTGGAATCAGGCTCTCGTCAAAATAATCAAAATGAAGAAACTTGTATTTTTCCGCTGGTTCGTGAATTTTTATCAAATTTTTGTTTTTTGGCTAAACACCTTTCATGCCCATTAAAGAACTAATTTCTGTGTGGATTTTCCCCGTTGATTAAAGGCACAAAAATGGAAATTTTTAGTTACCACGGACTCTTAAGCTAACGATATAACTAATCTTTGGAGGCCATTTTTTCACTAATTTTACCTCTCAAAATAGGTAAACCCCCACCTCCTTCTTTCGCACATATTTCGACTTGTATTCAAGATAAATGGATATTTGTTTCTCCCCAAAAAGACAAGTAAACAAGCTTTAAGATGATAGCAATAACTCTACACGCCCAAAAATTGACGAGAGTCTGATTCCACCACGCTGCCTCACAATTAATCATCATTGTTGGCCTGAAAGTAGCAACAACAGACTATTTAAAAGGGGTGCATGTTTAAAAAAAAAAAGATTCAATGTACTGCAGGTTAAAGAAAAGGATCGAGTATGTTTTTAAAAAGTAACAATTTTGTGAAATTATTTTTTATTGTTGTATTATCTTATACAATGCACTGAATAGCAAAAAGTCAAATAAAGGATACTATCAATAAGCTGCTCAACAGTTTTAAGCCAAGAAAGGAAATGCTTCCTCCAGACAGAAAAGTTTTATTTTTATTTTTTATTAAACCACTAGTGTACCAACAGTATGTATCTTTTCTTGATTGTAATATTACAGATGGTAGAGCTTACAAAGTACAAAGCTTGTTGTTGAGGGGCGGGGCACAGGGATATACATGTAACAAATTATTATGTATTTATAACTTACCAGTCCAATAATTGATCCTATTGGCAAGTTTTCCTGCACTGCAAACGTGTAATTTGCCTGGGAGAATATGGGTCCTTCGTCGTTGATATCCTGGAAACGGCCAAGAAAAATGTGAGGTATCGTGTTGAAATCTGGCATTTGTTAAAATAATGTTCAAGTTCTTATATGTTTGAGTAAAGAGAGCACATCGACACAATAATAGTTACTTTGTGTGAGGAAAAATTGAAACAGACACGCCTAAATGGCCGGCGGAGTGAAAGTGAAGAAGAAGAAGAAGAAGAAGAAGAAGAAGAAGAAGAAGAAGAAGAAGAAGA
>NW_004797364.1:478866-480237 GCF_000002075.1 Aplysia californica
ATTATTAATATTATAAAAATAATTATTATCAAAGGGGCTCTCGTGTTCTAGAAGTTAAGGTGTTCGCCTTTCATTCAAAGGTCCCGGGTTTGAATCCGGGTTAAAAAAAAGTAAAGTTGTTTCTGCATCCGATCCGGACATTGGGGATTGTCTTATTTGTGAGACAACTTCCTGGACCTTTGGCATATCGTGGTAGGGTTGCCAGTTCCTTTCCACGCCACCTTTACTTCCCCAACTCGAAATCAGGTACCCATTACTGCTGGGTGGGCAGGAGGGGGCGAAAAAAATCCGTGTCCGAACCCAGGCTTGAACCCGGACTTTCCGCTTCGGAGACGAGCGCACTAACCGCCCCGTCACCGCACCCTCACCCGAATCCGGGTAGCGACCGAAATGTTTTCTTCTTTAAAATTTTCTACTTTCACCTTCCTTCCTTCTCTCTTGCAATATTCTATCGTCTGCTTTCGTCTTCAATTTCTTTCCCCACCTCCTTACCCCCTTTGCCCCCTCCACTGGGCTCCTGACTCTTTCTGAAGCCTTTCTACTACTACTCCTTGGCGGCTCCTTCTTACTGCTGTCTTTCAGCCACACCTCTGATCGTCTGGTAGGAAAGATCTACACCTGGCGTTCTCGGAAAAAAATACAAACAATTTTACTCCGTAACCGGTGTTTATTTGTCTGGAAATTCATAACTGCCTATCATTCGAGGTCTACCTCTTTCTCTGCAGCCTAGGTGCTTTATGTTATCGTTCACGTAACTTTATTTTTACACTGAGAAAAATCCAGATGTAGGTTTGAACCAATGCAGAATTTGCAACATTTGTGAGGCAGCGAGGTGGAATCAGGCTCTCGTCAAAATAATCAAAGAGAAGAAACTTGCATTTTTCCGCAGGTTTGTGAATTTTTATTAAATGTTTATTTTCTGGCTTAACACCTTTCATGCCCATTAAAGAATTCATTTCAGAGTGGATTTTTCTTAAAATGGTTGATTAAAGGCACACAAAATGTAAATTTTCAGTTACCACGGACTCTTAAGCTAAGTAAATAACCAACCTTTGGCGGCCATTTTCTCCCTAATTTTACATCTGAAAACAGGTGACCCCACCTCCTTCATTCGCAAATATCTCGATTTGTACTCAAGATAAATGGATACTTTTTTCAGTGAAATAAAGACAAATGAACAAGCTTTAAGATGACTCCAATAACTCTACATGCCCAAAAATTGACGAGAGCCTGATTCCACCACGCTGCCTCACATATTATTATTTCGATATTCGGCGGTGAATACTTACCTGGGGGCTCTCGTGGCCTAGAGGTTAAGTTTTTGGCCTCTCATTCAAAGGTCCCGGGTTCGAATCCGGGTAGCGACCAAAA
>NW_004797364.1:480590-483311 GCF_000002075.1 Aplysia californica
ATAAGAGTAGGCTTCGGCCGCCACCCGGGCAAAATTCAAAATTTCCTACCAACTGAAAATATTAGGTGTGTCCCGCGCGCTCATATGACCTTGTGCAGTTGCGAGCGCCGTAAAACACTTTACAAAAACAAAAACAAAAAACAAAAACGAATACTTACCTCACCAATGACGGTTCCCAGTGCTGCTGCTTCAACGACAGAAAAAACGTATATAGCCCTCTGGAACACAGGGCCAGATTGGTTTTCCTGCTTGTTAGAGAGAAAAATACAGATAGCACACTAAATTCATTTTCATTTTAAAAACAACAACATTACATCAATTCATCTCTTTCACGATCAGCCAACTTAATTTTGAGAATTTATGTTTTTTACATACACCCCCCACACACACACACACAATTGCTCTGTCAAAGATACAGCTTTCAACAACACGGAATTGAAGTTTAATCCTCAGGTCTCCTTGTTGGAAAGAAAAATAAAGATACCAATCAAAATTAATTTTTTTAAAAACAACAACACTACATTATTTCGTCTTTGTCGTCGCGACAAGTCCACTTCATTTTGAGATTGTTCGATTTGTACACCATCTCAAAGCTCTATCAAAGCTTTTAATAACGCGAAATTGAAGATAAATCTTTGTGAGGCAGCGTGGTGGAATCAGGCTCTCATCAATCTTTGGGCATGTAGAGTTATTGGTATCATCTTAAAGCTTGTTCACTTGTCTTTATTTGTGTGGACAAATATCCATTAATCTTGAAAACAAGTCGAGATATTTGCGAAAGAAGGAGGTAGTTATTTCCTTAGCTTTAGAGTTCATGGTAACTGAAAATTTACATTTTTTGTGCCTTTAATCAACGTTTTTCAGAAAAATCCACACAGAAATGAGTTCTTTAATGGGCATTAAAGGTGTTGAGCCCAAAAACAAAAATTTGATAAAAATTCACAAACGTGTGGAAAAATGCAAGTTTCTTTTCTTTGATTATTTTGACGAGAGCGTGATTTTCAGTTATCACGGACTCTTAAGCTAAGGAAATAACTAATCTTTGGCTGCCATTTTCTCACTAATGTTACCTCTGAAAACAGGTGACCCCACCTCCTTCTTTCGCAAATATCTCGACTTGTATTCAAATTAAATGGATATTTTTTTTCATCCTAATAAATACAAGTGAACAAGCTTCAAGATAATACCAATAACTCTACATGCTCCGAAATTGACGAGAGCCTGATTCCACCACGGTGTCTCACATATAGGCAAAAATAAAACCCCTAAAAGAAAAGACGGCGATGAGACCAGCATTAAGAAAAGACCAGAAATAATTAACTCGTTCGCATCCGGCATTTTACATCTTGCATTTTACACCCGTCATTTGACTTCCGTCAGAGTCGAACAGGTATGTCAACCTTCAAAAGAAAACAAACGAACCAACATATTAAATACAAACAAATAAACAGACTGACAGACACGTAAACACAGACAGACAGACAGACAGACAGACAGACAGACAGACAGACAGACAGACAGACAGACAGACAGACAGACAGACAGAGAAATCCATACCTTGTTTTACATTTTATTAAAGTTATATAAATTCACCTGCTAATTTGAATATAACATTTATAGTTATGTATTATTTACATTCATGTATTATTATAATCATATAAATTCAAATTGTCATGCTAATTTAGCTACAATATTAATTACAATTAGAAAAATTCTGATGCATGTCAAACGTTCCCATTGAATTTGAGACGTAATATGTGAGGCAGCGTGGTGGAATCAGGCTCTCGTCAAAATAATCAAAGTGAAGAAACTTGCATTTTGCCGCAGCTTTGTGAATTTTTATCATAATTTTGTTTTTTGGCTAAACACCTTTCATGCCCATTAAAGAACTCATTTCTGTTTGGATTTTTCTGAAATACATAGATTAAATGCACAAAAAAGTAAATTTTCAGTTACCATGGACTTTTAAGCTAAGGGAATAACTAATAATCGGCGACCATTTTCTTAATAATTTTACCTCCATCATTTGCAAATATCTCGACTTGTATTCAAAATAAATGGATATTTGTTTCATCCAAATAAAGACAAGTGAACAAGCTTTATGAAAATACCAATAACTCTGTATGCCCAAAAATTGACGAGAGCCTGATTCCACCACGCTGCCTCACATACTCATAATACTTACAATTGTAGAAACACTCCCAAGCAGGATTATGAACAGGCAGACCGTGTTCATTGTGCTGGCTATATTATAATCAAGTGTAAACGACGAACTTACACTGGAGACAGTCAAATCTGTGCTTGCTTCTGGCGAAACAGCGGAGTTTATATAGCAGTAGATAGGACATAGCAGTAGATAGGACACAGAGGGCGTGGGAAATTCGTCAGAAGTTGACCCGGATCTATTCTGCCTTACAAAGAATCCGCCAACGGACTGTGAACAATTTTGTTTTCTTTGTTGTGTGCATAGGTGTGGGGATTGTCCAACTTTGGGGCTGTCGTGAAAACGAAGAATATTTTTGTGCAGTGCAGTCTTTCATTTTTTCATTCATCATCATCATCATCATCATCATCATCATCATCATCATCATCATCATCATTTTTTGGTAAGCAGGGTAGGAGGGAGAGTCTTGTTTTAATTTTAGACAAAAATAAAATAACAATATAAAATGTTTAAATTTGTTTAATAGCTCAACGTTTCGCTCTGTGGGCTTCCTCAGG
>NW_004797364.1:487700-489524 GCF_000002075.1 Aplysia californica
GAGAGAGAGAGAGAGAGAGAGAGAGAGAGAGACTGTTTCATTCCTTCAAGTTTTGCACTTACATTATATACTCTTTGTCCGTTTTAGAATTAGGATTTTCACAATAGATCTATATTTATCGAGCACATGCAACCAATACCCCAGATTAAGAAGCTGAGTTGAAAAAGAAACCCCAACTGATTCAACATCTTCAGCTATGGATATCTGAACCGTCAAGACACGAGATATTACCACACCGCTAAACATAGAACAGAGAATGGATGGTTTCATAGACTGTGAGTTGAGAACCAGAGAGAAGTCCTGCTGTACTGGCAATATTACATGTAGCGGAGAAAACTACAACTCTAAGGCTAATTAGATTCGAGTCTGACACGAGTTAATCAAGTACGTAATTAGCTGCATAACCTTGTGCTATTGTTGAACACTGACATGGGTGTTCTGCCCTGGTCACGCGGGGTGCACGGAAATGAGCGTGCTGATGAACTTGCCGGCAAAGCAGAACCCAATGGCCGAATCATGCTCGCCCCACCAATGGTGATCGCCAGATGCAAGGAGAGCCTTCACAACCAAGAGGAGACAGACTCCCACACACTCAGCACAATAAAAGAAAGGTGTGTGCGGGGCACAGCGAAAAAAAGTTTGCTCCGAGGAGTGGTCAGGCGTGTCTCAAACCAGCTCCTCATGGAGACATTTAGCAGGAAGACCCTGAGGTGGACGCTGGAAAGGAGAGATGAGCAGCTATGGACATGTGCCGCCTGCTATGATTCTAGCTCTGGATCCAATTAAATCCAAGTAACTTGAAAACGTGTTGTGTGGACATGGGGCATTGTATATGAATTTTTTGCATTATAACTACGAGTAGCTTAGTTTCAGTTTAAATGACGTATAGAAAAAGAATACTGGTTCTGTAATGTGATGGCAGAAGACAGAATGGCCACAGACAAAGTGGAAATCTTCACGTGCATTTTGCTATCACTTTTTGAGCTGGTGTTTTTTTTTCCAATAAGGTAGTTTTAAAAAACATGTAATAAAATGATGAATCCATTTTTTAAAAAAATTGCCATTGAAACAAAAATATCAGATTGTGCGTGGAACCCATAACTTGCTTAATAAATTGATTGCTTTGCCTCTAACAAAAGAAATGTCTAATCACGCTTGGCGTTGGCAAACCCCTGCTGCAATATATGGCCGCAATTAACGACGTAAATATTCGCGTCAGTTCATGAAGATAATTTCTTTAATATCCTGAAGAAAAACAACAACTCAACCACACACAGGAGTATATTCGAAATAAGCAGGGTCGATTTTTCAAAACTCAGAAGCGTTTAGATAGACACAAATCGTTGAAAAGCGTTTCAACAGTTCTTTGTCAAGAAAGTAAACACTTTCAGGAGAGAGAAGAACAGTTTTCATTCTTTTCCCAATTGTATTCAAATTATATAGATCTATAATTTGTGGTGCTTTTTTCAATATTATGTGAGGCAGCGTGGTGGAATCAGGCTCTCGTCAATTTTTGGGCATATTGATTTATTGGTATCATCTTAAAGCTTGTTCATTTGTCTTGCTTTCAATGAAAAAATTACCCATCCATCTTCAATGGAAGAACAGATATTTTGGATTGAAGGATGCGGGGGTCACCAGATTTAATAGGTAAAATTAGCGAGAAAATGGCCGCCAAAGCTTGGTAAATTCCAAAGCTGGAGAGTCCATGGAAACTGTAAATTTATATTTTTGCAACCTAGGGGTTGCAGGAAAAAGTACAAGCCTTTCTGGAACAAGAACATCAAACAAGCTGTCCAAGACAGAGAAAATGCTCGAAAAACT
>NW_004797364.1:493479-502102 GCF_000002075.1 Aplysia californica
CACACACACACACACACACACACACACACACACACACACACACACACACACGCACACACTGTAATATACTGATATGGTAGGTTACACACACAGACAAAGAAATAGACAAAGAAACACACACTTCTACATCACAGACCATGATGGCTGCTTGTTGAACCATTCTTAAATGCGGAGAAGATTTCATTTTCCCCTTTTTTTTGATGATGTAGCCTTTCATGTAATAATAGTATGTGTGATGTTCTTCAGCACTTATCACCATAAACATGGTTCAAATAGGCTCACTTTTATGAAACGAAACAAAAACGTACTCTTAATAAATAAACTGTCCCTTCTGTACTGGCTTCTTTTTGGTGAGTTTGATATTCAATTGTTGGTAGAGCTACGATGGGAATCGCAGAAAACTGAGAATGAGAGAAAGAACCAAACGTGTTTTGAATTAAGTCCTGTTGACCAATATCCAACAGAGCTTTCGGTCGGAGGGAGAAAGCTTGCATACCCTGGTTCAATCTCAGCCTGATTGGGGCTGAAAGTCATGCCCGTGATCGCAAGAAGATGGAGGACTGCCTAGTGGTCAGTGCTGGCGCCCACAGACTGGCAATTTAGCAGGGCACGTAGCGCAAATACTCTTGCTTTGATGAGCTGCTAATCAGAATGGTTCTCTGCTAAGGGCGCGTTCTCATTGCTGTAAAGTAGTGGCCATCAGTGAGCAAAATGATGAATGATGGGATATCAAATCATTATTATGAACTTAATTTTGTGGCTATATTCACTGCAGGCTTCACTATAAGGCAAAACATTAATTTAGTTCTGTGTTTTGTTTCAATTGGAAAGTAATATGTGAGGCAGCGTGGTGGAATGAGGCTCTCGTCAAAATAATCAAAGTGAAGAAACTGGCATATTTCTGCAGGTTCGTAAAGTTTTATCAAAATAAATTTTGTTTTTTGGCTCAACACCTTTCATGCCCATTAAATAACTCAGTTCTGTGTGGATTTGTCTTAAAAACGTTGATTAAAAGGCACTAAAAATACTTTTTTTTTCAGTTACCTCGGACTCTTAAGCTAAGGAAATAACAAATCTTTGGCAGCCATTTTCTCACTAATTTTACCTCTGAAAACAGGTGACCCCCACCTCCTTCATTCGCAAATATCTCAACTTGTATTCAAGATAAATGGATATTGTTTTCCTCTAAGTAAAGACAAGTGAACAAGCTTTAAAATGATACCAATAAGTCTACATGCTAAAAAATTGACGAGAGCCTGATTCCACCACGCTGCCCCACATATGAATCTTTCTTTAGTACAGTCTTCTCTTTCTCCTTTGTTTTGTTCTCCGAACGTTGTGCATTTTTGTTCAGTTCTGTTTAACATCCCCCCCTTCTCTCTCTCTCTCTCTCTCTCTCTCTCTTTCTCTCTCTCTCTCTCTCTCTCTCTCTCTCTTTCTCTCTTTCACCTGCTCTCTCACACACACACGCTCTCTGTCTCTTTCTCTCTATCTCTCTCCCTCTCTCTCTCTTTCTCTCTCTCCCTGTCTCTCCCCATCTCTCTCCATTACTCCCTACCTCCCTTCCAACTCTTTCCTCTTTCTAACTCCCTTCCCCCCCCCCTCTCTCTCTCTCTCTCTCTCTCTCTCTCTCTCTCTCTCTCTCTCTCTCTCTCTTTCCCCTTTTATCTCCCCCCTGTTTATGTGAGAGTGCTTATGTTCCAGGAATGTGGATGCTGAATGTCTCCCACGTACGATCTATGTTCTTGATCTTTCACGAAGACCCAGTTCTCTTGTTTCTGCTTGTCGATGAAATATTCGTTTCTAAATCCTCTGCAGTTACTATAAAATTGGGCAATAGACTAGTCGAACGTGTGTTGCGTAAAGTAGTTCGTTATTAATAGTAACAAGACCGCCTGATGACCATTGGCTAACACGGCTTTAGATTGACTATAATAATAATTAATGGTTCACGACATAGTGGATTCCGGCGTGCGTCGATTTTTAAGCTTATGGAGGTATTGGCACAACTTTAACTCGTTGAAGACGCTCTGTTTCGGAGTACATACTTAAAAAATATAGAGGCATAGTTTTGTTTTTCGAGCAGATTTGTTCATTCTGTTTTCTTTGTCTGAATCTTTAATGAGGCATGCAAAAATGTATGCATGCTATGAAATATGCAAAGTGACATATTAGGTTTGTGTACGATGGCTCGAAACGTGCTGCAACGTCACCTTTGGTCTCTTACTGATTGCTGGTCGGACACATACGACCGCTTCGTCCTTAAAGAGTTATAGCCTGTGCAATTGCCTTGACTCTGATGGTGAAAAGAATATCCATTTTTCTTGAACAGATGTCGAGTAAAGTTAGCGGGACAATTGCCATCAAAGAAAAGATAGGTTTCCAAAGCTAGACAGAAGAGAGGGAGAGCGGAGTAAAAGAAGAGAAGAGAGAGAGAGGGAGAGAGAGAGAGAGAGAGAGAGAGAGAGAGAGGGAGAGAGAGAGACAGAGAGAGAGAGAGACAGAGAGAGAGACAGAGAGAGAGAGAGACAGAGAGATAGAGAGAGAGAGTTAGAGAGAGAAAGATGCATTTATCAAAAGACTTAATATTATAAATTTCACTCCACGTATATATACTAATGCTCCTAAAATACGATGGAAAGTTCAGGTTTAGCTGGAATCGGGACCTGAACACACCCTAGTACGCCCAAACTACCGTGGACATTGGAGATCACGGAGTCACAAGTCGGCTGGCCACCATCCGATAGCCCCAGATTAGCCCAATTTGGCCCCTTTTGTGGACGCACTTTTTTCTAGACAAATTTGCGGAAGCGCTGCAAGTCAACGAGTTCTAGCAAAGAGTTGTCGTCTAGGAAACAAGAGAGTCTCAATGGCGGCTCTTGTGTCAACGTGGGTGAGTCGACAAGTGGAGCAGAGAAGTCTTTGTTGAGCATACTGCTCAAGGGAAAGTCTGTCAACAGTGCTCCGAATGGACTTTCCGTTTCCCAGAACCAGATAAAAACAATGACCTTGCTCCAAGTTTAGGACAAGTATAGATGTAACGACACTGTATGATAATGTGTTGTTTGCTTTTCTTTTGACGACGAAATGTTAGCGTTCCCTAGCGGACGACACATAGATAATTTCCAAGCCAGAATACAGCTGATCCTACCCAGGGCGACCGCCAATTTTACCGGATAATCACAAAATTGTATCTGCTCAAAACGTAGTTTTCAGAAATTTAACGTAAAAAAAATGTTGAGTTCCACAACATGTCAAGCATTTTCGAATACAATCCTTCGAATAATCTTACAATTTTGACAGAGCAGAAAACATATTTGATGTCTGACCTCATTGACCTCATTGACCTAGAACGGCCAAAAATGTCAGAAATAACTTTGCAATTTTGAGGTAGACAATCGTCGGGGAGCGAAGTAGTCATCCCACACAGTTGGTCTTATTGGACAGTATCATTATATGAGTAATGGTTTTAAAAAGCACAAAACGTCCTGATTTTTAAAAAAAATTAATAGAGCCCTGCCAACTCACCATGAAATTGGGCATTTCCCCAGCTTTTTTAGGGTAATTCCAAACCAATGATTTCTACACACAAAAAGGCAGCTTATAACAATAATGAACAAATCTCAGCCCTGATGTACAAGGAGCAAAAATAGAGAGTTAAAAATGAGCTAACCAATAAAAAATTAGGATTAAGTAATGTAAAGAAACAAAAAATATCAGGAGACCTCGTGGATGCATCCGGGCAAAGGAGCAAGAAAGACTCTGTGTTGCCTACACTCATTAGGAGCTGGCACAAGAAGAATTTTAAGAAGACTTAGTTTTGATATGCAAACAGCGCAATTATAAGCATATTGCGTGTGTATATTCATTCTTCATTTTAACTTTCCTTGTCAACTACCAGAAACCCCCCCCCCAAAAAAAAACAACCCCAACCCCCCCCCCCCCCCAATCTTACCGTGTGTGGTTGGAGGTTGCTTTAGTATTGTTTACTTTTACCATCAAACATCTATTGTCCTTTTCTTTCCTCCTTTTTTCTACATGTATTTGTGACTTTCTTGTAACACCTCTAATCTTCAGCGCTTATATGTATATCACCTTATTGTGTTGAAAGTGCTGTAAAACTCTAGCTAATACTAAAACTATAAATAAAAAACTCGACGAAAACACTGAGTATCGGTACCATAATCCATTCTATCAGAACGGGGTTTTCGCTAATCACAGTCGTTGTTCATGTTCCCCGGCTGTTAGTTCCCGATCCTACGCTCCTATTCCATGTCAGTGTGGGTGCCCATTACTGTATACTGTCGGATCAGGAGACACCCCCCCACCCACACACACACACACACACACACACACACACACACACACACACACACACACACACACACACACACACACACACACACACACACACACACACACACACACACACACACACACACAGAGCTTCCTTTTCTATTCACGCTTTTCTGCGGAGAAATATCCCCTTTCATTATTTCATCTTCACTATCACCACCACCATTCCTCTCAACAAACTCCATCTTTCAAAATATGTTTTTGTCTGTTTATCATCATCTGTGATGCAGCGTGGTGAAATCAGGCGCTCGTCAAAATAATGAAAGTGAAGACACTGGCATTTTTCCGCAGGTTTGTGAATTTTTATCGAATTTTTGTTTTTTGGCTCAACACCTTTCATGCCCATTAAAGAACACATTTCTGTGTGGAATTTACTGAAAAACTTTAATTAAAGGCACAAAAAGGTACATTTCCAGTTTCCAAGAACTCTAAATCATTGGAAAGTACCAGGCTTTGGCGGCCATTTTCTCCCTTATTTTACCTCTGAAATCAGGTGACCCCACTTCTTTCAATTGCTAATATCTTGATTTCTATTTCAGACAGATGAGTATTTTTTTCATCCAGAGATAGATAAATAAACAAGCTTTAAGATGACACAAATAACTCTACATGTTCAAAAATTGACGAGCGCCCGATTCCACCGTGTCGTGACACATTAGTTACGATGTTACAAGCAAATTGCAAGCAGCAATGATAAGTCCAAAAAGTAAAATTTAAAAAAAAAATGTTTTAGCAAGAGGTTTACGGCATTTTAAACAGTATTAGATCGTGTAAGTGCCGAAGACTAGAGGTTTTACCAGAGAGCATCTTATACAGATAAAAAGGAGGAGAGATTAGTAACGATAATATCAATATATAAGAAGGTGCAACTCATACCAGTATTCCAACAAAATACATGAATATTGAAAATTGCAAACAATATTTGTGCGGCAGCGTGGTGGAATCAGGCTCTCGTCAAAATAATATAAGTGAAGAAACTTGCATTTTTCCACATGTTTGTGAATTTTCATCAAATTTTTGCTTTTTGGCTGAACACTTTTCCTGCCCATTAAAGAACTCATTTCTGTGTGGATTTTTCTTAAAAACGCTGATTCAAGGAACAAAAAATGTAAATTTTCAGTTACCACAGACTCTTAAGCAAAGGAAATAACTAATCTTTGGCGGCCATTTTTTCACTTATTTTTCCCGTGAAAACTAGTGCCCCCCACCTCCTTCATTCACAAATATCTCGACTTGTATTCAAGATAAATGTATATTTTTTCAATGAAATAGAGACAAATGAACAAGCTTTAAGATTACCCCAATAACTCTACATGCCCAAAAGTAGACGAGAGCCTGATTCCACCACGCTGCCTCACATATTGAAAATTGCAAACAATATTTTAAGTTTAAAAACAAACTTTTGTTGTCTCTGACGGAAGGAACATCACCAGCTTTAGAAAAGGCCAAAGCTTCTTCCTGCTTTTCATTCTATCCAGAGCACATTTAAATGGAACACCAGACACACAAAACAGGCGAATTAGAATGATTATTTGAATCGACATATTGTTAGATCCAGGCCAGGGTGACATTCTCTCATATAAGCAGGACACAAAGGGGATTATGTCTAGAAATATGGCAGGTCTCATACTTTCTCAGCCTTATTGGGTAATGATCCGCACATCTTCAGATTCTGTCTGAAGGCTGATGCAACCAAAAAGGACCCCCCCCCAAAAAAAAAACAGATTTAAAAAATTAAAAAATTAAAACATTGGTGTTGGAAAATTAGTGTTATTTAAGTCATAAACACAAAGTAATTGAAAACGGCAATTGTGTTTTTTAGTTTCAGTTTTAACAACAGTTTTAAGGCACTTGCAACACAATAAGGTCATATAAGTGCCGAGGAATAGATGTGTTACAAGAAAGTAACATACACAAAAAAAAGGAGGAAAGATAAGGACAATAGATGTATATAGGAAAGAAGGAGCAAATCGCACCAGAGCACCTGCCAACCACCCACGCAATTGTCTTTGAGATTAAGTCTCCTTGTAAAGTCGGTGGCCTAGAGGTTAGGCTCTCAGACTGGCAACTATAAGTTCGTGGGTTCGAGCCTCGTCAAGGGCCCGATGTTGTGTCCTTGGGAAAAGCACTTTACACACATTTTCCTCACTACAGATCAAGAAAGATTTATCAGTGTGTTAGTATGTATGTATGTAGTATAGGGTTTTACGGCGCTCGCAACTGCTAAGGTCATATGAGCGCGCGAAACACAAGTTGTTTACTTTCGCAAAAGTTCACAGCACGATTGGTCAACTAATTTACTTTAAAATGCTAAAGTTAAATCCACTTTACGGCAAAACATGTTTGAAAGGAAAATATCCTATTTTTGCTGTATTACTTTTGTGACAATCAGTATCAAAACTACTTATTTCTGAATAGATATGAATTTAAAATGTCGAATTACGATAGTAACTTTCAGCGAAATATTGGTGGGTGGCATTTCCTTACACGACGGGAATTCAGACTCTGAGGTAGGCAGTTACAGAAGTTATTTTTGTTTTAGAATTTACCCTTAGTGGACGTTTTAGAAGTTTTTGAACTGAAGAAAGAAAGCAAAAATGAGTGAAAGGAGGAAAGGAAGAACGCGAGTGTATCATGAAACCAACGTTCCCCAGCGATACGTTCACCACGGGATCATGCGTTTGTTTACCCATGGGAGAAACTGCAAATTAGTGGACACCAATATCCAAATATCCACGCGTTACTGTAGTCCCTCTCGGAGTTTGCACGGAAAACCAAAGAGCTGTAGGATGTTTGTCCAGTAAAACCGTGCTCATGCATGCACGTGCTTTGTCCAGGGCTGCTTTATCTGACCCGTAGTTCCCACTCACCCCCCCCCCCCCTCTCTCTCTCTCTCTCTCTCTCTCTCTCCCCCACCCCCTGCTGTCCGCCAGTCTTTTGCTATTGTTGTCCTTGAGAGCAGCCATCCCTTCCTTCTTGTGAAACGAGACAAAGCGTGTGTGGGCCTGAGGCTATTGGGTTCCTGCTAACTAACGAAATAAGCGTGGACAAAAGACTTCGAGAACAAAGTTTTATCTCGACCACGAAGCGATAGTGTGTCATTTCACTGTTATCTCCTCCTTCCTTTCACTCTTTCTTTCTTTCTTTTATCCCCCTTAAGGAAGCGATTGAAGGTTTCATTCGTCATTTCTCTTTATCATTATCTATATTATCTTTGTTGCCGTATTTTCGATATTAGCTTGTGACCTGGGCACCACTAGTAGTTCCTACATCATCTCTATCACTCTGTTCTTTCTGTCTGTCTGTCTGTCTGTCTGTCTGCCTGTTCTTTGTTTATCTGGCTGTTTGTCTATCTGTCAGTCTGTCTGTCTTACATTTTCCCCTGCGAAAAATGACCGTTCATGTGTCGACTTGCTTCTCTTTACTTAAAAAGAAAACCTCAAATACCAAACTGCCGTTTTCTGTTTTAAATGTATAAATGTTACTGCACCCATGTTTCTAAAACAATTCCTGGAATTCTATCATTGACCCTTAGATCAGCCACACACACATCAAAAAAAAAATGTTTTAAAAAACGACAAAACCTACGGCGGGCGTTCCCTTTTCTTCTTTGGTCTCCATGTACGGAACGGACTTCCATGTCAAATTAGAAGTGCCCCTACAATTCAAATTAAAAATTATAAAAAACAGCTGAAGAATTTATAATAAACAATGCATACCTGTCAAAACAATGAACTGTTACTTGCATTTGTATGCCTGGTTGTGAGAGAGAAGGAGAGAGAGAGAGAGAGAGAGAGAGAGAGAGAGAGAGAGAGAGAGAGAGAGAGAGAGACGGTGAGAACGAAAATGTTTTTCTGTACTTTGAGACCAACTGTTTTATTGAACGTTATGTCGCGTCTATCATCATCATCCAGTGCCAGATCTGCGACAGACATCGGCGATCATCGTTTTCCATTCATTTCTTTGCTTGGATGCTCTCAAAAAAGCTACGTTTCCCTGATCTTTCCCTGTTACCCATTTGTTTAGGTTCTCTAAGTAGGTTGTTCTGGGCCTACCCCTGCCTCGCTTGCCCTCAATATTCCGTCTATAACCATTCCAATTTCAATTCTTCTCTGGCCGTTAGTGAGTTGTAATGGCATTCTATAGTTGTTGTTTTTTTACGTGGACGCATAGCCAGGCTCTTTGCGTGACTATTTTTCACATGCATTTTTTTACACACACACACACATACACGCACACATACACACACATAATATACATATATATA
>NW_004797364.1:503551-505514 GCF_000002075.1 Aplysia californica
CCCCCTAGCTTACTACCCACCCCTGAACACCCCAGTCTCTCCTCTGTAACGTCCACACATCTCCCAAGTTGTCTAGGAACTGTTCCCTAAAGTTCCATACAATATGTGGTGTAGCGTGGTGGAATCAGGCTCTCGTCAATTTTTGGGCATGTACAGTTATTGGTGTCATCTTAAAGCTTGTTCACTTGTCTTTATTTCTATGAAAAACATATCCATTTATCTTGATTTCAAATCGAGATATTTGCCAATGAAGGAGGTGGAGGTCACTTGTTTTCCGAAGTAAAGTTGGTGAGAAAATGGCCACCAAAGATTGGTTATTAATTTTCTTAGCTTAAGAGTCAGTGGTAACTGAAAATTTTCATTTTTGAGCTTTTAATAAACGTTTTTAAGAAATCAGTTCTTTAATGGGCATGAAAGGTGTTGAGCCAAAAAACAAAAATTTGATAAAAATTCACAAACCAGCGGAAAAATGCAAATTTCTTCACTTTGGTTACTTTGATGAGAGCTTGATTCCACAACGCTGCCTCACAATATCTTTGTATGTCTTCGTGGCGAAATTAGACTCTCGTCTAAATAATTATAGCGAAGAAACCGGGATTTTCCCGATTATTGGACAATTCTTATCGAATTATTTTATTTTCTGTTTTTGATTAACACCTTTTTTTCCATTACAAAACCCACATTCGGTGTGAATTTTAATTTTAAACAAAAATTGATGAAAAGAAAAAAACATGTAATTTTTATGAGTTTTCAAAGACTCTCAAGCTTTGGAATTATAAAACTTTGCGGACATTTTCTCGCTAATTTTCCTCTGACACCATGTGACCCCACCTCTTTTAAACGAAAATATGTCGACCTCTAGTCAAGATAGATAGGTAGTTTTCTAATCAAAAGCAAGACAAATGAACATGATTTCCCAAAACTCCAGATGTCCTGAAATTGAGGAGCGCCTAATTTCAGCGCGTGTCTACATGACTCCATCACTCTCTCTCCAACACTCTCTGCCTCCCTCTCTCTCTATGTCACTCTCTCTCTTCTCCTTTCTCTCCATTTCTCTCTCTCTCTCTCTTTCTCTCTCTCTCTCTCTCTCTCTCTCTCTCTCTCTCTCTATCTCTATCTCTTTGTTCCATTTCTCCCTCGGTCCCTGTCTCTTTTCGTCCAATTCTCCCTTCTCCCTCCATCTACCTCTCTATTACTTCCTTAATCCTCACTCTCCTTAGAGCAGTATCAACAAATTTATGTCGACTTCTCTTCGGAAAACCAATCAGTTAAAATGCTCTAGGCACTCAAAAAAATTTTGTGAGGAAGATAGACATTTAGCAGCCCCCATCCATCACTTTACCCCCACCTTCCCCGGAACCCCCCACCCTTCTTCCCACATTAAACAGAAAAAAAGAATCCAACATAAAATAACACGCAAAATCAAACTTATAAACAAATCAAGCTAACCCCTCCCAAAATCAAAGTGACTTGAATTCTTATCTGATCTTAATAATAATAATAATAATTGCATTTATAAAGCGCATATCCATGCTCAAGAGCATGCTCTATGCGCTTTACAACTATTATTACCCCCAGCAGACCCTCTGAGAACACTCAGAAACATTCTCGGATTCCGAGGAAGCATCTTGGCAATGAAACTGTATCACTTGTCTTGCTGCATGTTCTCACCAGATTAGCACGACATTTTTTTATTTTGTTTTGGGACGTCTTTGGTAAGCAAACAGAAAACCAAACAAACAAAACAAATACAAAAAACCCAACAAAATGAAACAAACAAACAAGTAATATAAATAAAAAGACGAAGAAAAGACGGCTTGTAAATTTTTGGAGCAGCATTCGTGTAAGGCAAGGGTTTCTTTTTTACTTTTGGAGACCGCCGGCCTATAATATCATTATATTTGCATTCGAACAGTAATAAATTCCGTTTATGCCTGAAACCCAATGCCTAAGTGGCAAACAA
>NW_004797364.1:505614-508306 GCF_000002075.1 Aplysia californica
AGAAATACGACCCCCCCCCCCCCCCACTCCCCCAAAAAAGAAATCGCAACACGTTTCACAAGCCTTTAAGAACACCTATCTTGTTTGCCCTGAGAGCCGCCTGCAGACGCATGCTGGTCAATGATGAGCTGTAGATTCTTGAGCCCCCCCCCCCCCCCCCCCCATTATACACCGCCCATCCCTCTTCCTTCTCTGGCCAAGGTGTAAAAATATTTGCAGTGATGAAGCGCCGTCCATCTTTCCATGTGGAACGTGATATTTGTCCGGGTAATGGGGCTAGGATGTTTAGCCAGGCTGAAACAATGTGTGCTGGTCACGTGGCCTGAGGAGGGGGCGTGGCTTGGTCACCTCTGGGGCTCCCGGTGCGGTCAACGGGAGATGAGGGGAATGAGGGATGAAAAATGAGAGGAGAAAGGATCGCAAGGGTTGAGCTCAGTAGCCTCGATGAAAGCTGAGGAGAGAGAGAAAAGGAGAATGTGAGTGAGATAGAGAGAGAGAGAGAGAGAGAGAGAGAGAGAGAGAGAGAGAGAGAGAGAGATTGTATGAATAAGTGCATACATTTCACACCTATTATATAAAAGAAGAAATGAAATAAAAATATATAATATGAGATCTACCAATCTATCCATCTGTCTCATACTCAGTCTTTCTCTGTCTCTTTTCCAACCTCCTTTTCTCTATCCCTTTTTTTTCTTACGAGCTCCTTTCTCTCCCCCATCCTCACTCATTTTCTCTAATTATTCCTCTCTCTCTCTCTGTGTTTCTCTCTCACTGTGTCTTCATTCTCTCTTTTTCGCTCTCTCCCCCCTCTCTCTCTCTCTCTCTCTCTCTCTCTCTCTCTCTCTCTCTCTCGCTCTATCTATCTATTTATCTATTTGTCTGTCTGTCTTCCTATCTATCTATCTATCTATCTATCTATCTATCTATCTATCTATCTATCTATCTATCTATCTATCTATCTATCTATCTATCTATCCCTCTCTCTTTCTCTCTTCCTCACCGTCTGTATACTTTTTCAAGCAACTGACAAGTCGTAGCATTACAGATTGATATGGAATGGTAAATGACGGAGTTTAAAAGAGTTCCTTCAGTGGTACCAAACCCCCATCCTTCTCAACTTTAACCATTAACAACATTTTAAAAAAAACAAAGGCCCACCAGCACGCCTGGAGTACACTTCTTGCTTCCGTTCAGGGCACCAAAGCCGGTGGCCTAGTGGTTAGGCTCTCGGACTCGCAACCGTAAGGTCGTGAGTTCGAATCCTGTTAGAGACCCAACGTTGTGTCCTTGGGAAAGGCACTTTACACGAGTTTTCCTCACTTCACCCAGGTGGGAATGGGTACCCAGCTATAGACAGTGAAAGATCTTGTCAGTTTGTTAGTGTTTGAGCGCTTAGTCAGCTGCTTGCACTGTATGCTTCCCGGGAAGCTGAGAATGTTTCTGAGTGTTCTATGGTCTGCTGGGGTAATAATATAGCGTAAAGCGCATAGAGCCTGCTGTTGATCGGGGATATGCGCTATACAAATGCTGTTTATTATTATTAGTATTATTATTATTATAATTAAAATTATTATTATTATTATTATTATTATTATTATTATTATTATTATTATTATTATTCTTTTTTAATTGGGTGTTTTGAAGCAGTTTTGATCATTGAGGAAGAGGGCTTCAACTCTGCCTGTCAGGTTCAACCAGGGTTTAGAAGGATAAACTGACACTGCAGAAAAGCTCCGACACTCGATAAAGAAATTCTACCAATATGTGAATCGATCTCAGTTCTTCTGCGTGTGACAATGAGGCGAGCAACGGCTGCACCACAGACGCTGGTACCTTGAAATATGAAGGCTGAAAGGGACACAACTTTGTAAAGAAATTATAAAGCCGCCTGAAGAATAATGACAATGGCCATGACAGTCTTTATTCATCTTGCAAGGTCACAATGTGCACTTTCTCATCATCATCATCATCCGGTGCCTTGCCGACTGGCGTGGGCGAACATGGACCTCCACTTCATCCTGTCCTTCGCTGCATCAATGGTGTCTGTTGTTCTTGCTGCTCCCAACTATGTTGTCATCTTGTCCAGTATCTTTTCCCTCTGTCTGCCTCTGCCTCTCTTTCCATCAAACTTTCCTGTTGTGACAATATTCTCTAATGCTTCTTTCCGCATTGTGTGTCCTAAGAAATTTGCCTGTCTTTTTCTTATATTCGTGATAAGTTGTTTTCTATAATTTGCTTCAACCAGGACTTCTTCGTTTGTTTTTCTAGCTGTCCATGGGATACGTAGCATGCGTCTTATGAACCACAACTCTGTCGCTACTTTCTCATACACATAGGAAAAAGGGCATCAATATGACATGTACTAAACAGTGAAACATCTCTGCTCCGTAAACATTATCTCCCTCTCTCTCTCTCTCTCTTTCTCTCTCTCTCTCTCTCTCTCTCTCTCTCTCTCTCTGTGTCTGTCTCTCTCTCCCTCTCTGTCTCTCTCTCTCTCTCTCTGTGTGTCTGTCTCTCTCTCCCTCTATGTCTCTCTCTCTCTCTCTGTCTCTCTCTGTGTCTCTTTCTCTGTCTCTCTCTCTGTCTATTTATTTATCTTTCTATCTCTCTTTCTATCTATCTATCCATCAATCAATATATCTATCTATCTATCTATCTATCTATCTATCTATCTATCTATCTATCTATCTAT
>NW_004797364.1:509237-515995 GCF_000002075.1 Aplysia californica
GAGGGGGCGAAAGACAGAAAAACAAAAAGAGAGGAAGAAAGAGAGAGAGAGAAAAAGAGAGAGAGAGAGAGAAAGAGAGAGAGAGGGAGAGAGAGAGAGAGGAAGCGAGAAACAGAGAGAGAGAGAGAGAGAGAGAGAGAGAGAGAGAGAGAGAGAATGGTTAACCAACAAATAGAAACCCGACTTCGAACATTTTTAAAAACTGCTTTATGTGTACAAGCCCGTTTTATTGCAGGTGGTTGAGTACGAGTATCGTGTGTGTCCCTTAAATGCTAAGCCATTCTTTCGAAAAGTAATTCAAATGCATTTTCTTTTCTTGCGAGTTCAGACATTATTATTTCAATTTTTATTGCAAAAATATGGCAACAAATTACGACTCCAGTCCGAATCCAATCCAAGGTACGAGTCACTGCGACCGGAACAGGAAAGTGGGGATCTCAATTTGTCTGCGCATGCCCAACACGTTAATCCCTGCCAAACATGATGGCCAATGGAAAGATTATCATGGTTTTCCTGTTGTTTGCTTGTATTTCCCAAACGTTTCCATGGTCCCCGGGGGTTAATGACGTTTTGGTTAGTTCTAAACCTCGCATAGAATGCCCAAAGATTAATTCGAAGCCAATGGATTTATGCCCAATAAACTGAGTGGCTACATTTCGCAAGAAATCAATAATTCATTACAGAGGCTAATTTTGCCATACAGATGTCAGTAGAGTTTTTTTTCGTAAATATCGTAGCCCATATTATTTTCATTCTTTTCGGATGTTTTCAAACAATACAGTCAAATGAAAACGACACATTGTCGCCCAAGTTGACTCGTGTGTTTTTTTAGTCATCGCAAACTGCTGGAGTTGTACTGTTGGTGGATTTTTTGTTCTTGTTTCTGTTTTGTATGTTGCACTTAGTTTAACTTCAATTTTTCATTTGTTAATAATTAGTTGCTGCGCTTCACCAATGATTAAAAAAGGAAAACTGAGTATACCTGTCCCCGTAGTTTTATGCAAAGAAAAGTTCTGAAATTATGCAAACTGATCCCAAAAATGGGAAATTTTGCGATTCTGTTAATTTTAATCAAGAATGATAAAGGAAAATAATCATAAATTATGCAAAAAATGATCAAATTTTGCTAAATTATGCGGGGTGCATAAAACCATGGGGACAGTTATACAGAAGAAGAAAATCTGATCGTAGATGGTGTCTAAAAAAGAGGACATACTTCAAAGGCAATAACTCGGTCATTAGTGATCCAATTCTATCAAAATGTTGGACAAATAAAATTTTTATTCAACCAGGAGGTACACTGAGTTTGTAAATAAAGCACCCATTGACGCCACCCTGAAATATCAAAGTTTGAAAGCGTTAACTAAATTTTGGTAAAACGCAAAGTTCTCTTCTTAGAAGCATTTAGCTACAGAGGTGTGATCTGCCGGTTCTGGTTTCTGGACAAGGACGGTAAACCACAACAGTCCCATCAGATGGATACGTCACCGTGCTGAGAATGTTTGGGAGGAGAAGTGTTATGCTGTAGCGTAGAGGCCTGGTTCCAGTGGGATGCCCCCCCCAACCCCCCCCAAAAAAAAACACAACAACAACAACAAAAAACAAAAAAACAAAAAACAAAAAACCAACGAACCAAAAAAACCCCACCATGTTTAGAGTGATCCGTGTATGGTTTTAAGAAAGGTTCTGGAAACGCCTTAAAAGACATTCAGAGCTACACGCCGCACCTTTCCCTATCCCTCACACCAACCCCCACACCGCCCAAAAACAACAACCCCCTACCCCCGAGACGTAACCGTAACAGTAAACTATACAGAACATTCCTACGACTACTGCAAACCTGTACTTACCCACCACTGCATGGCATTGCACTACCTCAGTATTATAATAATAAAAAATAATAATAAATTACACTTTTATTTGTCCCAGAAGGGCACTTTGTTTTTCAATGGCAAACATACATACATAAATACATAATTATAAATACGTACATACATAAATACATACATACATACATAAATACATACATAAATACACACTATTACACAAATACAGAACAGTTTACAAACAATGCCACTGTCGGTCCCCACCGTTCAGCGCCCTGTAATTTGAGCTAGGGTTGTCGTGTCTTGCTCAAGGACACACTCCAGTGACCACCCATCTGATCCCCGTGTCATCGACACTTGCTTGACATTGCTTGAGTCAAAACTCACTACTCACTTAGCAACTGGAGCCCCCAGACATTCTATCAGACATGTTTGTCCGTTTGGAGTTCATTAGAACATGAGGTCAGAAATCAAATGCTCCATCTGCTCAAGAAAACTTTAAAAATTGTTCAGAGTCCTTATCAAGATATTCCAAGAATGGCCTTCGACAAAGCTTAAATAATGTAAAACTCAAATTTGTTTAACGTCAAATTTCTCAAAACTAGGTACTATCTAGGTAGATAGAACTCTGTAATTCCGAGATAGCGCAACAGAGCCTCGAGAGCAACAATAGAAAAACAACAACAGCAACACCAACAACAAAGAATTCTGATACCTAAATGTGAGGCAGCGTGGAGGAATCAGGCTCTCGTCAAAATAATCAAAGTGAAGAAACTTGCATTTTTTTCCACAGGTATGTACATTTTTATCAAATTTTTGTTTTTTTGCTCAACACCTTTCATGTCCATTAAAGAACTCATTTCTGTGTGGATTTTTCTGAAAAACGTTGGTTAAAGGCACAAAAAGTGTAAATTTTTAGTTACCATTGACTCTAAAGCTAAGGAAATATCTCATCTTTGGCAGCCATTTTCTCACTAATGTTACCACTGAAAACAGGTGACCCCCACCTCCTTCATTCACATATATCTCGACTTGTATTCAAGATGAATGGATATTTTTTCCATCCAAATAAAAACAAGTGAACAAGCTTTAAGATAAAACCAATAACACTTACTCTACATGCCCAAAAATTGACGAGAACGTGATTCCACCACGCTGCCTCACAAATGTAATCGTCACTGCATTGTGAGAACAAACTCCTTTTCATGTTTCAGTGAAGACAGGAAATACCGACATGCTGGAGTTTGTGTCATGTTCTGATGAGAGACGTAGAAAAGCCAAAATCACAAGGGTCTCAATAATATGGCAATGGAGACAATAATTTATTTTCAGTTACTTCTTTTCTTCAACCTTTCCATTATCTCTTTTTTCTTCTTTTTACTTCTTCATCGACCTAAAAAGTGTTGATGAGGTGTAAAAAACACGTACATGAATAAAACAAAGCGTCTTGGTCTGTCGTAATACAGTGAGGTTTGAATATGTTAGCAGCCCATACATAACTGTAGTCTCATAAAAACTATTTCCTTCATTTTGTATCGCTTTAGATTTCATCAAATTCAAGGTATGTACATAAAGAATCTAGTACACAGAGTTGTCTTACTAACAAGGCAATCCTCGATGTCCGCATCGGATGCGGGAACAACATTGCTTTTTTACATAAAGAAAGCAATACGTAACATCAGATATGATAATGATAAGATAAAAATATTTATTGTCAAGACGTAGAGAAATTGGTTTGGTGTTTCACAGCGCGCGCACACACACACACACACACACACACACACACACACACACACACGCACACACACACACACACCCACGCACGCACATACACACAAACACAAACACACACACACACAAACACACACACACACACACACACATACACACACACACAAGGACGCATGCTCGCGCCGTTCACTCGCTTGCACATAAAAATATAGATCTACACACATACTTTTTCACAGTCACATCCACTCTTCTAAACGCACGTACACATACCCGTAGCACACACATACATAGTTGTATTTATGCTTACTTTCGCAACCAGCTGCTGTCTCGAGGACAAAAGAACTAGATCTCTTTTTACAGGACAAAACTATGACTAAAATCATGTTTTCTTATACTTCTTTTTATCTACAGGGGCACTAACTGACTTTTCTTTGCCGCAGGCTTTCGAATAAACAGCCAACTTGGTGCTTTGGGAGTCTACAGTAACGCTAAACGCCTGTTCTCCTTCCCCTGGGATGGGGTTCTAATGGACGCCTATTTTCAGGGGCTTTGTTTTACTGGTCGATAGTGGTCTGTGATTCTACGAGTGGAAGTGGGGGTGAGTGAAGGTCAAGCTGTCGTGAATGTGTCTGAGAACAACGCAAAAAAGGAGAGGGCTTGAAAATGGGTTGGGGAATTAAGGCCTGGGTAATTCTCTTCTACCTCTTTCCCTCTCGGCGTCTCTTTATCTTTCTCTCTCTCTCTCTCTCTCTCTCTCTCTCTCTCTCTCTCTCTCCCTGTCTCTGTTTCTCTCTCTCTCTCTCTCTCTCTCTCTCTCTCTCTCTCTCTCTCTCTCTCTCTCTCTCTCTCCTCTTTGTCATGTATCCCTCTCGTTTTCTGTGATCTACAGTTATCTGATACTCTGACACCCTATCCTCTGAAATGTTAAAAAAGACCACTATCTCTTCTTTATTCGTTCTGCATTTTTGTTCCACGTTTTTCTTTCCTTTACTCTCCACAATATGTGAAAGAGAGAGAGAAAGAGAGAGAGAGAGAGAGAGAGAGAGAGAGAGAGAGAGAGAGAGAGGGAGAGAGAGAGAGAGAGAGAGAGAGAGATAGAGGAGGGATTTATAATCAACCTCCTTCTCTTCTCCCCTCCTCCTCCTCCTCCTTCTCATCATCATCATCATAAGCGAATAATGTTTAACAAGCTGTTTAAACAGGGAGTGTGTTGTGAGCTTACGAAAGAACCCCACCTGTATAGATAGATAGATGGACAGACACATATATAGATAGATAGATAGATAGATAGATAGATAGATAGATAGATAGATAGATAGATAGACATACTTTAGTTCTAAGCCTTGGGCTTATTTCTCTACTGGGTTTTAACGGTTTTTACGCTCTTTATGTGAACCAAAAGCTGGAATCATTTCTCTGAGTAAAGAGAAATGGTTGATGTGAATTATTTATTGAACGGCGTCTTTGGGGTTCTAGTATGGCGTTCGGGGTTTAACCAATACGGACTGAGATCCTGTAGGGATCGATTGAGAAATAGGAAGGTTGCGGTTGGTCAGTTTTTTGCTGTCTTGTTTTAGCTGGTTTCATGTGTGCGCATGCCTGTAATTTTACGTCTATTGAACAAATGTGAGGCAGCGTGGTGGAATCAGGCTCTCTTCAACATAATCAAAGTGAAGAAACTTGCATTTTTCCGCAGGTTTTTGAATTGTTATCAAATTTTAATTTTGGGCTCAACACTTTTCATGCCCATTAAAGAACTCATTTCACTGTGGATTTTTCTGAAAAACGTTGATTAAAGGCACAAAAGATGTAACTTTTCAGCTACCACGGACTCTTAAGCTGAAGAAAGAACTAATCTTTGGCAGCCATTTTCTCACTAATTTTATCCCTGAAAAGAGGTGACACCCCATCTCATCCAAATAAAGAAAAGAGAACTAGCTATAATATACAACTAATAACTCGATGTGCCGAAAAATTGACGAGAGCCTGATTCCACCACGCTGCCTCACAAATGTTTAACACGTGTACATGTCTGTCCATTCAGGTGTTGTAAGCAAAGGTTCAGGTTGGTGCTGTTCATTTGATTTATTTCAGAATATCCGTTTTGGCAGTTTCCAAATTGGCATGTGTGTGTGTGTGTGTGTATGTGTGTGCATATGTGTGTTGGTGTGTGTGTGTGTGTGTGTGTGTGTGTGTGTGTGTGTGTGTGTGTGTGTGTATGTGTGTGTGCGTGCCTGAGAAAATGGTTCATATGTGTATTTGTAAACTATTGCGTGTATTCATGCATATTGCATTTCTACACAGAATTACCTTTATTGTCCCTCATCATTTTATGAATTCAGTTCTCAAATATCTCTACTGCTTTTTAAGATATGGTCACCTTTCTGAGTGAAGGGTGCTCCAGTTACCTCTGAGTCAAACAACTTTAAGGTTTTGTGTATATCAAACTGCAAGAGAAATCTCTTCAAAACAAACAAAACTTTACAAAAAGATCTTATACAGCAACCCTGTTAAAACAAGACAGGCAGATGCTACATTGTAAAACGATGAAGTAAGGACAAAACAACCACACTGGTCCCTTCTAAAGCAGAAATAAAGAGTAGAAAGATTTTTCGGAGGCCCATAAGGAATTTCAACACTAGATGTAGTAACCAGATTGTTGTGGATGCTCATTGTGTCCATTTCTTCTCAGATGATACGACCTAAATCAATGCGCATAAACTTTTAGCAGATAGGGCTGTGAACAAAGAGAATAACGGTATACTGTAACATGTTGCTGTTCGCGAGGATCCTAGGCAATAAAATGGTATGTTGATATATAGATAAGATGATCAATTAGTTAAAAATCAAAGTCACTTCTTCGTGTTAAATTGTCATAATGCGTGTGTTTTTAAAAGCTTTTAAAAGTATACTTAGAAGAAGAATTTGCGTAAAATAATTTACCAGGCTGAAGTAAAATTGTTGAATGAGGTGATATCTTGTCACAGTTTGTCCAGTCCTGGATTTGAAGCTGGACAGCAAATAGCCAAGTCAAGGGTGACGCCAGCAGAGCTAACGAAGCTCTCAAATCGTGACGGAGTGTACCGATGTCTCAGTGGTTTTGTTCTCTTTATAATAGAGTATCGTGGAAGGAAAAGAAATCAAATGAGGTAGTGCTTGATGAAGCCCACGTGGGACGCTCAATGTTAAAAACAATCAGGA
>NW_004797364.1:516617-529683 GCF_000002075.1 Aplysia californica
TGACGATATCTCATCTCTGGAGAGATCGCTCCCCTCAGCACACACAAATTTTTCAGCGAGGGACGTGCACTTCGCCCACTGCTTGTATAGGTTTTCTTCTACAGTGATCCTCGATGCTACCTTCACCTCCTCCCCATGGATAGTTTCTGGTCTGTCATCTCCCTCTCTGTAGTTCGCTGTACATGATCAAAAACCTATCGGAAAACTAAGCGATAGTTACATCCTGTCCCTCCCTCAACGGGTGAGAGAGAGAGAGAGAGAGAGAGGGGGGGGGAGGGGGAGGGGGCGTAGTTTGGGTGGTAACAGCTGCTTCTTCTGAAGAGAAACGCATTTGCAATCGTTTTTAACACACCCCCCCCTCCCCCCGCCTCCCCTCCCCAACAGTATCCATGCTTTAGGCACACGTATCAGAACTCCATTCTTGAGCTGCATTTCCCCCAGAATTAAACGCTCGTATTATGATATGAGAACATCAACCACCAGCATATTATTCTCCTGCGTTTTGACACGCGTATGGATACACCCAATCCGGTGATTGAGTGAAAAAAGTCCCACTAGAATAAGCTGTCACATCCCATCAGGCTGCTCTCGTCTTCCAGTCGCATCCTATTTTGAGGGAGATCATTAAAATTACGCAAATATCGTCCGTAGAGATCGGTCATTTCATGGGGATTTCCCGGAAATAGTTAATAATGTCTCGACACGGGCGAGTCATCTGATGGCTGCTAGCGTCAGTGTTAGGGACGTCTTGCCGAGCGCTTAAGCCTTGTGCACATTCTGTTGTTCTTCCGAGAATAATCTGCCGTGATAGCAATCCCCAAAGCGTTCCCCGACAAGAGCAGGAATACTTTAATCCACACCAGAAGCTTCGCAGGAAGAAGAGGAGTATTTTGTTTTGTTTTATCAAACCTGCTGGACATTTTTGTCTTTTGTCTTTATGTCTAATTAAGGATTAAATATTTTGCATTTTAATTCTTTTCCCTCTTTTGAATTAGACGAGAAAAAATCTTTTAATGTTATTAAAATCAGCAAATATTACGACTAGCCTTTAAAACGTTATAATTTGTCTTTGATTCCTCTCCCAATCTCCCCCTTCTCTCTGTCACTGTCTCTGTCTCTGTCTCTGTCTCTGTCTCTGTCTCTGTCTCTGTCTCTGTCTCTCTCTCTCTCTCTCTCTCTCTCTCTCTCTCTCTCTCTCTCTCTCTCTTTCTTTCTTTCTTTCCATCCCCCCCCTCTCTCTCTCGTTTGCTTTGTATGCATGCGTGTTTGGGTCTGTACACGTGTGAGCGTGTGTGAGGGATATGTCATTGGGCATATTTTTACGAGTATGTGTTTTTGTGCATGTGAATATATTATGTTTGTATTTATGCAATGATATGTATATATGTATGTATGTATGTATGTATGTATGTATGTATGTATGTATGTATGTATGTATGTATGTATGTATGTATGTATGTATGTATGTATGTATGTATGTATGTGTGTGTGTGTGTGTGTGTGTGTGTGTGTGTGTATGTATGTATGTATGTATGTATGTATGTATGTATGTATGTATGTATGTATGTATGTATGTATGTATGTATGTATGTATGTATGTATGTATTTATGCTAGTTGACACATCTGTGTTCATGTTTACCAGTCTATCTCTCCCTCTATGCACGTTCTTGCATTTGGGAGGTGGGGGGGGGCGGGAAGGTATGAATGTGTCTGTGCGTGTGCATGTGTGCGTGCTTGTGCGAGCGCTTGTGCGTGCACTTGTGCGTGTGTGCGTACACGTGTGCGTGTGTGTGTGTGTGTGTGTGCGGTTTTGCGCGTGCCCACGTTTGCAAAGGCGTGTGTATGTGGGTATGTGGGGATGCTTTATGGTTGGCGTGTAAATTTGTTAGTTTGTTATGTTGGTTTTTGCTTGGGGGGGGGTTGGGGTGAGGGGGTGGGGTGTTAGGGGTGGGGTGTGAGGGGTGGGGTGTGAGGAGAGTAATGAAGGTCGGTGGGACAAGAGGAGAACATCTGTGAATCAGTTCTGGTTTCTGTCCATGTCTACTCCGATTCCCCAAATTGATATAATATGGAAATTCTATTGTTTGAATGTTAGGTTGTCTTGACATGACGATTCTTTCTTTTGCTAAATCAGCATCCCCTGTTGCATTCATTGGTGTAATTTCATGATTCCGGAAAATCCCACTGCGGGCACCATGGAATATTTTTTTGCCCTTTATCAACGAAAATACTCTCTACAATTTATGTGTAAGTTATTTGATGTATTTCTGTCTCCGCTCCCCCACTCTTTCTCTTTCTTTCTCTCTCGCTCGCTCTTCAACCCCTTCCTCCTCCTCCTCCTCCTCCTCCTCTTTCTCTCTCCCCCCTTCTCTCTCTCTCACTCTCTCTCTCTCTCTCGCTCTCTCCCTCTCTCTCTCTCTATCTCTCTCTTTCTCTCTCTCTCTCTCTCTCTCTCTCTCTCTCTCTCTCTCTCTCTCTCGTTCTGCGTCCTTTGTTTTTCTCTGATCCCCAAATATGTGGACGTTTGTATCTTTCTATTTTGTTTAGAAGTTCCTTCTGTCTGTTTGTCTGTCTGTCTGTTTGTCTGTCTGTCTGTCTGTCTGTCTGTCTGTCTGTCTGTCTGTCTGTCTGTCTGTCTGTCTGTCTGTCTGTCTGTCTGCTGGCTGTTCGGTCTTGAGAGAGAGGGAGAGAGGGAGAGAAAGAGAGAGAGAGAGAGAGAGAGAGAGAGAGAGAGAGAGAGAGAGAGAGAGAGAGAGAGGTGGGGGTGGGAGTATAAAGATAGAGACAGACAGGGACAGGCAGAGACACACAGTCAAGCAGACAGACAGGTAGAGACGAAGAGACCAGAAGATAGACAGACAAAGAAACATACGGACATGCGATGACAGATAGATAAATAGATGATATCCAATTATTTTGTCTACATCTTCCGTGAATCGCTGAAACTCTCTTTAAGCCTGGGGTCATTGCTTTCACTTCCTCTTTTTTTTCAAAGGAAAATGTTCATGTAAAGAATAATAACAGCGGCGAAATAACCCCCCCCCCCAAATCCCCCCCCCCCCAACAAACAAACAAAACAAAACAAACGAACAAAAAACCCCACCCAAAAACAGAACTTCGAAACACATTCCAGATCACCCAAGACAGAGGCAATAAATAATGAAATGCAAAAGTCTCGTTTTTACGACAGCAGTTCGTTGAGGTTTGACCCAGACGCATCAACGCTAATGCACGCGCGTCTGCATAATTTATGAGTGCATTAAAAGCTGTGCGATTTGTGGACAAGGGTGAGTGAGTGAGAGGCGGGGGGTCACCCAGTTAGCGGTCGAGGTGTGAAAAGGATTTGTAGTCAGCTTACGTTTCGGACTTGACAAGTCTGGACATTTTTCAGCCACACGTCACTTTGGTTCTGCTCAGTTTCAGATTTCATTCTGTTCGTTGGGACGTCAGTATTTTGGCTTAATGCCAAATCCACCCCTTAGGAATAATAAATAGAGACTTCTTATTTTTTGAAGATTATTATCTACTTTTTTTTCAAATCGAATTGTATATGATCATTCATTATCTTGTTTTTATCGCACCCTCTCTTATCAGCGTCTGTGGTGTGTTGGTTAGGCTCTTCGTCGTCATTATGTGGGAGACCCGAGTTCAATTCTCGCAAAGGCAGAATTTTATCAAGTACAAGTATTTTGGTATTTTTGCTGAGTTGTTGTATCCCTCTCCTGATTTGCCCTAGCAGTAAGGCTCGAAACACGTCTTCTAAATAATCTAAACTGTGTCAATGGTGGCATTAATTACTTATTGTGAAAAAGATGCAGTCCTATCTTAGAGCATGCTTAAGATATAAGCGTTTCAGAATTACAGGAAGAGAGAGACAATGAGAGAGAGAGAGAGAGAGAGAGAGAGAGAGAGAGAGAGAGAGAGAGAGAGAAAGAGCGAGAGAGAGAGAACGAGAGAGAGAGAGAGAGAGAGAGAGAGAGAGAGAGAGCGAGAGAGAGAGAGATATAGAGACACAGACAGACAGACAGGCAGAGAAAGACAGACAGAAAGAGAGAAAGTTTGTGTGTCTCTTTGTGTGTTCGTGTGTGTTTGTGTGTGTGTGTGTTCGTGGGTATGTGTGTGTTCATGTGTGTTTGTATGTGTGTTCGCGTGTATGTGTATGTATGTAAAACAGAGAGAGCAAATGGGAGAGAGAGAGAGACAGAGACAGAGAGACAGAGAGACAGACAGACAGACAGACAGACAGAGAGAGCATAAGCGAGAGGAGAGAGACAGAAGAAGGATCAGTGATATCTTCATTTCAGAACTCCCAGAGTTCCTCTGTCTCCAGCAATTGCTTCCCCCGCACGGCAGACAAGCAAAACACACACAGGGCAGTGAACAAATAAACCCACTCTCCACACGCCCTTTGCTTTGGTTTCCAGTTTCTGCTTATCAGTGCATCTCTGCTGCCGTTTCTGTCTCGTAGAACTCGTGGTCGCTCTATGATATCAACACGTAATTACGCTGTTGGTGTCTAGTAACCGCCGAGAATTTCTGGGAGTTGCCTCAATGATACGTTAAAGAAGACTGGTGTATTTCGTCGAAGTTTATTTTTTAAGGCAGGGGTCATGATGGGGAGTGAGTATGATATTTTTTAGACTCAACAAACGCAGATGAGTCACGACAAGGTGGAATCAGGTGCTCGTCAATATTTAGGCATGTGGACTTATTAGTGTCATTTTAGAGATTGTTTGTTCATCTTTCTATGAAAAAATACCCTTCTCTCTTTAACAGAAGCTGAGATATTTGCAATTGAAGGAGGCGAGGATCGCCTGGTTTCAGATGAAAAATTAGCGAGGTAATGGCCGCCCAAGTTAGGTAACTTCAGTACTGTGAGGGTCCTTCAACATTGAAAATGTACATATTATTATTTTGTGCCCTTAAAAATATTTTCAGTAAAATGCACACGCAAAGGTGTTTTGACATGGCTATAAAAAGTGTTGAGCCAAAAACAAAGAAATAAAAAAAAATTGCCTCCCTAACTGGCGGGAATATGCCGGTTTCCTGGACTTCATTATTGTGACCAGCGCATTATTTCAGCATGTTGCCTCACACGTGGGTTAAATTCAGGAGGTGATAGTTACAGTTTTAACATCATTTTTTTCTCCCTCGAATAGACTAAGATTTTGACTATAGGATTGGAATCGAATTCAAGCATAATACTAACTGACTGGTCCAATGGTGTGATCGTGGGAGGATTGAATTTGTGAGGGGGGGGGGGCTTTATGTTGTAAGTTCTCCTTGTTAACCCCTTGTTGCTCCTGTTTTGACTTACCGGCGAACGTGGTGTGGGGCCTCTCGTGGCCTAGAGGTTAAGGTGTTGGCCTCTCATTCAAAGGTCCCGGGTTCGAATCCGGGTAGCGACCGAAAAATTTTCTTCTCTAAAATTGTCTCCTTTCACCTCCTTTCCTGCTCTCTAGCAAAGTTCTGTTTTCTGCTTTCATTTCCACTTTCTGCCCCCACCCCCTCACCTCATTTGCCCCCTCCTCTGGGCTCCTGACTCTTTCTGCAGCCTTTCTACTGCTACTCCTTGGTTCCTCCTTACTGCTGTCTTTTTGCAACACCCCTGGTCTTCTGGTAGGAAAGATCTACACCTAGCCTTCTCGGACAAGAGCGAAAAATCTCGGAAGACCCGTGTGCAAGTTGCGCATGTTAAAGATCTCTTGGTGGTCTAACATCGATAAGAGGAGGCTTCGGCTGCCACCCGGACAAAATTCAAAATTTCCTACCAACTGAAAATATTAGGTGTGTCCCGCGCTCTCATATGACCTTATGCAGTTGCGAGCGCCGTAAAACACTTTACAAAAAAAAGAACGTGGTGTAACTGTTAGGCACTTCACTGTCGCTCGCAGAGACCCGGGTCTGATCCCGAATGGGGATATTTTTACGAAGATGCGTGTCGTGTATGGAACTAACTGCAGTGATAACATTTTGGTGATTAAAATTCAAAAGCGGATTGATGGACGTTGGAGATGACCACCGTCGTGGCAGCCCAGTGGCAGCAATAACAGAAGAGCATGTGTCGAAAAATATCAAGAAACTTGTGTTGTCTGATAGGAGGGAGACAGTCAAACGTTTGAGATAAAAAACTAGGCTTAACATTGGATCAGTTGATCGAATCTTAAATGAATATCTGAACATGACTGAGGTTTCTGCCAGATGGGTATCGCGTTTATTGACTCCTTCTCAAAAAAGTGCATCGTGTGCATAGTTGTCAAGAATTGCCTGGTCTGTATGAAAAGGATGAAAGTACATTTTTTGACAGACTAGTTACCATGGGTGAGACATGGGTTCACCACAACGATTCTGAGTCAAAATCTGCATAAATGCTGTGGAAATCGCCTTCGTCTCCTACACCAAAGAAGGCAAAGGTGTAGCCATCAAGTGGAAAAGTGATTATAGCAGTTGTTTGTTTGTTGTTGTTGCTGTTGTTTGTTGTTGTTGGGTTTTTTTTTTGGGGGGGGGGTGGACAAGAAGGAGTGATTATGACAGACTATCTAGAAAATGGACATACCATCACCGGAGACCATTATTCTAACCAGCTAAACAAAACAAAAAAGCAACTACGAGAGGTGATAAAAAAAGCACAGAGAAAAGATCCAAAAAGGCATTTTGCTGCTTCACAAAAATGCACATGCACACACTTCAAGAAAAGCTGCAGAAACTGCGAGAGAAAGTGGATATGAAATTTTGCCGCATCAACCCCATTCTCCATATGTGAGGCAGCGTGGTGGAATCAGGCTCTCGTCAATTTTTGGGCACGTAGAGTTATTGGTGTCATCGTAAAGCTTGTTCAATTGTCTTTATTTGGATGAAAATAATATCCGTTTATCTTGAATACAAGTCGAGATATTTGCAAAAGAAGGAGGTGGTTGTCACCTGTTTTCGTAAAACTAGTGAGAAAGGGGGCGTCAAAGATTCGTTATTTTCTTAGCTTAAGAGTCCGTGGTAACTGAAAATTTACATCTTTTGTGTCTTTAATCAATTTTTTTTCAGAAAAATCCACACAGAAATGAGTTCTTTAATGGGCATGAAAGGTGTTGAGCCCAAAAACAAAAATCTGATAAAAATCCACAACCCTGTGGAAAAATGCAAATTTTTTTCACTTTGATTATTTTGACGAGAGCCTGATTCCACCACGCTGCCTCACATATTTGCCCTGTCCGCCTTTTCTTTAAATCCCCATAGGGAAAAGGGATTTAAAAGGAAGTTATTTTGAAAGTGATGATGGAGTGAAGGAAACTGTAGAGGGCTGGATTTCCGACAAAGAGAGGGTCTTCTATTCTCAAGGACTTTTCAAGGTCATACACAGATAACAAAAATGTATAACTATGGGAGGCTATTACACAGATAAAGGTTACAGCCAATACCAAATTTCAGCTTTCTACCTTTATTCCTGAGGTAAAAAGCTTTTGGTACGCCCATCGTATATAAGTGCACGGAAATACAAAATGTTGTTCGTCCAGTCTTCCGAAAGATTCTTCTTCTCTCCTTTTCTTCTGCTCGAAACACAAAAATCACTTCAAACAAAACTGCTCTGGAAAAAAATATGCAGATACATTTTAATATCATAATAAGTCTAGGTGAGTGTTTATATATGTCTGTCTCTCTCTCCCCCCCCCCCCCGCCACAGCCTGTGGAAGTCTCTCTCTCTCTCTCTCTCTCTCTCTCTCTCTCTCTCTCTCTCTCTCTCTCTCTCCCTCTTTCCCTTCCCTCTCTTTGTGTGTTTCTCTTCTCCCCCGCCCATCTGTCTTTCTTTCATCTGCTACGTTCTTTCCTCCAACTATATAAACCACGAGAATAGGCAAATATGTAAATTCACCCCCCCCCCCCACTCAAGGTATTAGTCTGTGGCCTGCAACAGTCCGTGTTAACAAATCATTACCAGAAACCGCACAACAACCCGCCCCCGAGGGGATGAACCATCCAAACATATTAGCTTCACTCCCAGACGCGTTACATCTTCAGTAACATGTACCAGCTGATGAGTAAACACGACCGTAAGCCAGGTTCAAACGGAAGTGGAACCTTCGCCTTAAGCGTTATCTTAATAGGAAGCTTCTCCTTTTGACCGTCTTAGATGTGCCCTCCCCCCTTCCTCCTGCCTTTCCAACTACCCTAGACCCACCCCAACCCCCATTCTGCTGTCTGCAAAATCTCACGCCCTTTACAGGCTCCTGACTTTAATACCCCCCCCCCCCCCTTTCCGACGTCAAAACCACCATCACTGATTTGAGATCATTATTACTAAGTTGATTTACTCCAATACTCTATTCGCAGCACGTACTATTATCATCCCACCAATACTTACTTTACTTTACTTTTACTTTTTCATCTTCTGTTGCCGTTAAGCGTCCAGGGGAGATGCAGTTTTCTATGGTAGGCCAGCTCCGCAGCTCTTTCAGTTGTGATGTTATATTGTTTTCTTAGGGTTTCCTTGACACCCCCGATCCATCTTTTGCGTAGCCTTCCTCTTCCTTTATAGCCTGAGTGCTTGGTGTTGTAGGCTCTGGAGGCTGGCTGGTCAGGTGACATACGTAACAGGTGGCCAAACCATTTTATCCTCTGTCCTTCTATGTAACGCAGACAGGACTCAGTGGCGATAGCTGCTCTTACTTCTTCATTTCTCTGCCTGTCTCGTCTTGTGATGTTAAGGGTTTTGCGGATACATTTCATTTCGCATGCGGTGATTTTGCTTTCATGGGTTTTGCTTAAGGTCCAGGTCTGGTACTGATAGCCCACCAATACCAACACCAACGCCACCATCATTAACTAGCACTACAACAGCTGCCCCTATTACCTCGACCATACTCAACAGTATCATCACTAATATTTTCTCTGTTCCCATAGCAAGAGTTTATTTTTTTTCCTTTTAAAGGATGGTACGTACGCCCTCATTGACACAATTTAGACAATTGAGGAGGCGGGCCTCCGACCCTGCTTGTCAGAGCGAACCCAGGCTGACAGGGCCCATCTGACAGACTGAGATATTCGATAAAATGGTCTCCTCAGTCGGGATTGAGCTCGGGTCTCATATGTACGGAAACAAAGCTCACCGTGGGCGCTGGTCAACCACATTTATGCTTCCGCGGAAACTGAGAATGTTTCTGAGTGTTCTCAGAGGGTCTGCTGGGGTAATAATAGTTGTAAAGCGCACAGAGCAGGCTCTTGAACATGGATATGCGCTATATAAATGCAATTATTATTATTATTATCATTATTATTATTATTATTATTATTATTATTATTATTATTATTATTATTATTATTATTATTACATTTAACAACTCTAGCATTATTGGGATAATTACCACTACTGTTATCGTCACTACCACCACAACTGCTGCCACCACCACTACACCCACCACCACCACTACACCCACCACCACTCCTACCCTTGTTACTTTCGCTTCTGTTGTCACCACTATTGCCAACACTATCGCTACCGTCACATTTACCACTGCCAATTCTGCTACTTCCACGACCACATCCTCGACCACCACCAATATGACTCCAACTTTCATAACCACTACCATCTCGGCCACGTCGCCCATAATATGGTGATTTATGAACCCGACTTAGACATAATTTTGAAGTACTGAGGTTCGAACCTTCGCGGGATAACAATATCGTTCTCTTGCGTTTTCCATGGTCTTTGTTTGAGCTTGTAACTCAGTAATTATTCCACCCCGTTTTCAGGCCACATTTTTGCATGGCCTGCAAGTAAATCTCAAAGAACTGACGGAGTGTGTCGCTGACGGGTTCTTTGGTGTGGCTTGCTCCTTCTTTAATATCAGACATCTGTCGTCCTTATATCTACTCTTCCCTGCTTATGATTGTTACTCTCTTGTAACACTTCTAATATTGCAAGACAGTAACAAACACAAAAAATAAGGAGAAGTTATAAGGAAGATAGAAATTTGATAGGATAAGAGGAACCAAAGTACCCATCAACCACCCACGCAGCAGGACTAAAGATGTGGTACGTATGAAAACAATGTTCACCGTCTACCCCAGACGAGCTCTGTCACTTCTAGTTTTACTCACAGAAAAAGGGAGTCGTTGTCTCGCTTTGTAGGACAGTGAACGACCTACACGACGTTGATGGTTTGGGGGTCAATCTATTTTAGAGTAGCCTGAATAATGTAGCACATTTCACCGGAGTCCCTATCTTAAAATTACGAGCATCACGGAGACTTCGAAATGGCCTGATTTAGAAAGCACATTCCGCCAGCGTCTCTATCTCAAAATTCCCAGCAACACGAAGACTTTCTTGCGAAGATCAAGAAATACCAAGGTGACTCTGAATGTAATTCGTCAAGGGCGAAAAGGAAATTAGCGTCCGAGAAATGCTCACGGCAGGAAGCCCGACAGCGCGTAATTGAGTTAAACTGTTAGGGCCAGGCGGCCGGAGCAAAGCAGAGAGCTAAATGGGCGCCACACTTCGCAGCCATGACCACATTAACTGGACAGCGCTCCGTCTGAAGCGGCTGGAGATTACTGGGGAGTTGTTTACTCTGACGTAAAGGAGCTGCCAGAAGTAGTGCTCTTTAACTGTTGATGGACTTCTCTCTTTTTATTTTTTGGTTAGTGTTTCACGGCGCTCGCAATGGCATACGTCGTATGAGCGCGCGGCATGCATAAAACATTTTTCAGTATGATAGGAATTAATTTTGAATTTTACCTGGGTAGCGGCCGAAGCCTACTTTTGTCGATTTTAGGATCACCAAGGGGTCTTTAACGTGCACAACTTGCACACTGGACCTCTGAGATTTGTCGCCTATATCTGAGAAGGCTGTAGGTTAGATCTTACCTACCCTGAGATCAGGAATGTGGCTGAGCCCAAAGTAGGAAGCAAAACAGTCAAAGGAGCTTCGGGGAGTAGTGTTCTATAACTGCTGATGGATGGACTGTGCGACGCTGAGAATTTCTCACCATCAGCGTTTGCTGTGTAGCAGTCAGACTCTTTGTGGTCACGCATAGAGGATCCGAGTTTGATATCAATACGGGGATGATTTTTGTCCAGTATCTCAGCCTGTCTGTTGGGAATATGCATCCCTCTCTGTCCGGGTTGACTCTGACTGCCAACGTCAATGCCTGCCTCCTAAATGATTTCGGTTTTTTTGTGGAAAAGGGAGTGGGGGGGGGGGGGCTTATAATACATTTAAAACAAGAAGCAAGAAGTTACTACTACATGCATTGCGGATAACATTCATATGAATACACAAACTCGATCACACACACACAAATACACACACACACACAAAAGACACACACACACACACACACACACACACACACACACAAACCCCACCCCCACATATTTATTACACCATACGCTTATACTGAACAGAAGACTCTCACATTAAAAAATAATGTAGGCATTTTACGCCCCCATCTAAACAGTTATTGGGATCATTTAGGCCGTCACAACCAACCCGAGCTGAGAGGGACGTAACATCGTTGCTGAAGGACTGAGTTACTCGACAACAATTTTGGCCACGCCCGGGAATCGATCTCGGGTCTCTGGACGCGACAGAGAGTCGCCGATTTGCTACGTCGCTGACACCGGTACTATTGTACGGTCAAAAGTTTGTGGTGCAACCGATCCTCCAATATCTCTTTAACGGGTGAATCAATGTTGTCCATACTTTGCACAGCTGTTTGTATCTATTTGTCTTAATTAATTAAATCATATTTTTCCTGAACAATTTGGGCTAGATTTAACATCCCTTCTTCATAGATTTATATAAAATACTTGGAATCTCTGTCACACGTAAAATGGGACTATTCACACCTCTCTCCGCTTCTCACACACATTTTGATTGCGCATATGGCCTACGTCACAGCTCATTAATTTCAAGTTTTATTGACTGAACCTGTTACAAGAAAGTAATTTCATAGTGAACACATTTTTTAGCACTAATGGCTCTCAAAACATGCGTTCAATAAGCATAATGTCCCGATTAGAAAAAAAATGACGAACTTGCTATTAAAAGTAATATTGCCCCCATCTGTAAACATTTAAAAATCTGGAGGAACCACCCTCTTAGATTTTTCTAAGTGTTTAGTAAGGAGTTTTCTAGAATAAAGCAAGCAGGTGTTTACAAAAATGTTGATCTGTTAAGACAAATTGATACAAGTCATTGTGCCAAAATGGGAAAATCTATGTTTGATAGTTTAGGAGATATTTGACAATAATTTGGGCCACGAATTTTTAACCGCACTATAATTAATTCGTTTAAAGAGAAGAAAAAAACTAAAATTGGAAATCAATGGCTCAACTCGTCATCCATTAGTATCAAAACCTGTATTTTTTTAAATTTCAAAGTTCAGAATTATAAAAATGCGGCTACGTCACATTCTTATGAATGGTGAATGCCACCTTCTTTTACATTGTCAGATCTGTGAAGTGTGTGGTTTCTTGTAAAAAATGACTCAAATGTCAGTGCCACCAGACAGATTTCCATAGATCTAAACCTTAGCCTTAGACTCAGAAGACTTGTGTAAGCATCAATAGGGGTAAAGAAATATACCCGTGAAGAGATAACCGATGACATTTCTGAATAATAGGATTGTCTAAACAAATCGCTTCTCCGTAGAAACTGGATAAAAAAAAGTACTAATGACAGCGATTTCTGAAGCTATAGGCTCCCACATTCATCGCATAGAAACCATCGTGTTTTGTAAGTCTCATGTAAAGGTCAAATTGACTAGAATAAACCCAGAAATGAATATACACCTTAAATAGCTATGTTACTAACATTCAATCGAGATACATATTCTAGAAACAATGGTAGAAAGCAAGAGAGGAAGAGGGAGACATAACAGAAAATGGGAACAGGACATAGAAGCCAGGTTCAGAACAAAAACAACTTACACAAGAAGAATGGCAAGAGACAGCGTTGGTTTATGGCAAAACAAGTTCCAGGACAGGACGTCCAGCTGCTGGAAAGGCTAAGAAGAAGCAGAAAACTTCTCTCTCTCTCTCTCTCTTACTCTCTCTCTCTCTCTCTCTCTCTC
>NW_004797364.1:532863-537448 GCF_000002075.1 Aplysia californica
TGGAATGAACTCAGTTGCCTGAAAAGGGTAGTTTGAACATGTGTGGCCTAAATAAGCTAAACCCCCCTCCCTTACCTTATTTAGGCCATATGTGGCCTAAATAAGCACTCCCATATTTTATATTTTGTTATTTGCACTTTCCTTTTCACTGTTTCTACCAAGGATAAGATTAACTCAGTTGAAATCCTGCTGGACTATGGAGCGCATAACCCCATTTTGAATCTTAGATTTGGGCATTTTGAGTGGTGAGCAGTAGTAGTAACCGGTGAACTGTGGCTGAGGCCAATTTTCAGTAGAACCCGGGAGCAAAGAAAATGCCCAGACCAATGGTCGAAAGCCATGGTGGTCCCATTATGGGAGAAAGGCAACACACGCGACTGCACAACATAGAGAGGCATCTCCTTGTTAGGCCACACAGGGAAAATATACGCCAAGATATGTGAGGCAGCGTGGTGGAATCAGGCTCTCGTCAATTTTTGGGCATGTAGAGTTATTGGTATTATCTTAAAGCTTGTTCACTTCCCTTTATTTCGTTGAGAAAATATCCATTTATCTTGAATACAAGTCGAAATATTTGGGAAAGAAGGAGGTGGGGGTCACTTGTTTTCAGATGTAAAATTAGTGAGAAAATGGCAACTAAAGATTAGTTACTCCCTTAGCTTAAGAGTCCGTGGTAACTGAAAATTTACATCTTCTGTGAATTTTAATAAAGGTTTTTCAGAAAAATCCACACTGAAATGAGTTTTTGAATGGGCATGAAAGGTGTTAAGCCCAAAAAAAAATGGATAAAAATTCACAAACCTTCGGGAAAATGCAAGGTTTTTCACTTTGATTATTTTGACGAGAGCCTGATTCCACCACGCTGCATCACATATTAGAACAGCGGATAATACCTACTGTTGAGAGAGTTGGATTCCGAAAGGGATGATGATGCATGGATGCTGTACTCCCATTAGGACAGATATACGAGAAAACAATCGAACACAATAACGAATCCCACATCGTCTTCATAGACCAGGAGATGGCTTTTGACAGAGAAAACTATGGCAAACTCTGGAAGACACCTGAAAAGTATGGCGTCACAGGACAAATGTTAGATAATGTCTTAGCTCTATATACCAGCGGCAGAAACACAGTAAGAACGAAGGAAAGCAATACACACTGGTTCAAAGTAAGATCTGGACAACGACAAGAATGCGTTTTATCTCCCCTCCAGTTTATAATATATATGGATTCAATCACGCAAGACGCAAATCAAAGCCCAGAAAGCCTAAATGAACTTCTATTCGAAGACGACCAATGTCTTATTTATCCAAAGCAAAAAAGCCTCCAAAATCACACTACCGAACTGAACAACAGCAGTGTGGAATTCAATTTGAAAATAAGCACATAAAAAACAGAAGTTATGGAATTGAGCCGAAACCATAGTCCCCTGAACATCCATGTCAATAGTATACAGCTGAAACAGGTGAAGGAGTTAAAATATCTTGGTAGCACTTTTTCTGAAAACGGGTCCATAGACAGAGAAAAAGAAATGCGAACTCAAAAAACCAACGCTGTCACTAGCTCGCACCCCTCATAGCTCATCCAAACATCTCCATGGACGCAAAGCGACAGCTTCTCGCCTCAATATTTTTGTACCAACGTTATGCTACCAGTGCCAGACCTGGACATTAAGTAAAACCCAAGAAAGCAAAATCACTGCTAGTGAAATGAAATGTTTCCGCAAAACCCTTAACATCACAAGACGAGACAGGCCTAGAAATAAAAAGAGAGCAGCTGCCTGCATTACAAAAAAAGACGGAGAGTAAAATGGTTTAGCCACCTGTTTCGTATGTCACCTGGCCAGCCAGCTTCGAGATCTTACGACACCAAGCACTCAGGCTATAAAGGAACAGGAAGGCCACGCAAAATGTGGATTGAGAGTGTCAAGAAAACCTTGAGAAAACATAATATCGACGCTTAACGGCAACGGAGGATGAAAAAGTAAAGTTAAAGTAAGCAGCAGCAGCAGCAGCAGCAGCAGCAGCAGCAGCAGTAGCAGCAGCAGCAGCAGCAGTAGTAGTAGTAGTAGTAATAGTAGTAGTAGTAGTAATAGTGGTAGTAGCAGTAGAAGTAGTAGTAGTAGTAGTAGCAGTAGTAGTAGTAGTAGTAGTAGTAGTAGTAGTAGTAGTAGTAGTAGTAGTAGTAGTAGTAGTAGTAGTAGTAGTAGTAGTAGTAGTAGTAGTAATAGTAGTAGTAGTAGTAATAGTAGAGTTGCTGTAATTCTTATTGTTATGGTTTCATCATACGAAAGCAATAGATAAATTGTATGTGTGCTGTTTATCCAAGTGCAAGAGGCACGAAAGAGAATCACCAACGCAGTGGGGCAATATGAAGATCTACTGACCACAGTGAAGAGACGAAAACTAAAATGGTATGGGCATGTCACAAGATCCACAGGACTTGCCAAAACAATCCTGCAAGGAACCGTACAAGGAAAGAGAAAGAGAGGAAGGCAGAGAAGGAGATGGAAGGACAACATTACAGAGTAGACAGGAAAGACGATGGGTGACAATCTGAGGAGAGCAGAGGACAAACATAGATGGCGAGAGCTGGTTTTCCAGTGCCGTGGTGCCCCAACGGTTGCCCCAACCACGGGATAGAAGAAGAAGAAGAAGAAAGAGATATACACGAAGGTATGTCGTCGAAAAGTTCTTAAAAAGTGTGCAAATCCCATAAGAAGCAAAAAAAAAAAAAAAAACCAGAAGAGAGAGGTAAAAAAAACCCTTTCAGAATTATTTTTTGTTGTAAACTGTTTCTACATTATATATCTTTTCTTTGCTCGTTCCTATATTTTGAATTAGAATTTTGACAAATTACATTTTTTGTGCACATGCAACCAATATTATACTGATAATGAAAATAAAGTGGTAGACAATTGTTAAGCTAATTACATATGAACACTCAGAACAGAAGGCCGACGATATGAACAATCACTCAACAAACTAAGAACATAGCGCATTGAACTTTATGTCGTTTGTTTGTTTGTTTGTTTGTTTGTTTGCTGAGGGGTTTTTTTTCTTTTCTTTTTTTTTGTCCTACCATTCCGTGTGCTCCACGACACCCTTCTGGGAAAAAAGTGACCGCCAAATCTTGCGATTTATCAGTGTTCACGATCGACCTCGTACAAACAAAGAGCTTGCGCACGCTAGGCGGATTTTCTGGCCCGTGAAAAGCTTCCAAGGGATGAATAATTTATTACCTTTCGCGGTTATAACTCTCAATAACAGAGCCGGGAAGTGAAATTAGCTGCCCATCACATTCTCCGTGGCCGAGCAACAAAATGTGTGAAGCCCCTCGAGGATTGGAGCCCTGGCATGGCAGGTTCGTCCTTCACGGATTTGTTGCTTCCCATCCCCAGACCCATTCCCGACGCCCATATCCCGCCCATTCCCTGAACAATTGATACTTTCATTTGTTTTTCCAGGCTTTTTCTAAAAGAACAATCCATTTATCTCTTTATATCTTTATCATAACGACCATTTTTTCTCAGCAAAGGTTATCTGATGAGACGGAGGTTTTGAATAGGCGAGTCGCTCTTATATGTGAGGCATCGTGGTGGAATCAGGCTCTCGTCAAAATAACCAAAGTGAAGAAACTGGCATTTTTCCGCAGGTTTGTGAATTTTTATCAAATTTTTTTCCTGGCTCAACACCTTTCATGCCCTTTAAAGAACTCATTTCTGTGTGGATTTTAATTAAAAACGTTGATTAAAGGCACAAAAAATGTAAAATTTCAGTTCCGACGGACTCTTAAGCTAAAGAAATAACTAATCTTTGGCGGCCATTTTCTCATTAATTTTACCACTGAAAACAGGTGACCCCCACCTCCTTCATTCGCAAATATCTCGACTTGTATTCAAGACAAATGGATGTTTTTTTCATCTAAATAAAGACAAATGAATAAGCTTTAAGATGATACCAATAACTCTACATGCCCAAAATTTGACAGGGCCTGATTCCACCACGCTGCCTCACATATGAAATACGAAGGAGCATCCACATTATGTGCTAAAATGATATATGAGAGGCCTAACAAATACACACAATCATACTCAAAAGCTACTCCGTAAATGTTTACCCGCACCAGCCTACGGATTAATAGTGTTACTTCGTTGGACTACGAAAACAAAACCCTCCCCCCCTCTCTCTCTCTCTCTCTCTCTCTCTCTCTCTCTCTCTCTCTCACACACTCTCACTCTCTCTCTCTCTCTCTCTCTCTCACAAACATAATGTCATATGTGAAATATACAGTGCAATTTGAGCACTGACTAAAACACACACACACACACACACACACACACACACACACACACACACACACACACGCGCGCGCGCGCGCACACACACACGCACAAAAATACACACAGATGAGCTCATATCTAAAATATTCGTTACCGTTGAGCACTCATCATCATCACCACTACCAAACAAACATCAACAATAGAGGCGGTGGCCCTGGTGAAGAGCACGCTCTTCGGGGCTCTAAATTTTAAAAATAGATAGGCTACCACACACACACACACACACACACACACACACAC
>NW_004797364.1:537683-540183 GCF_000002075.1 Aplysia californica
CACATATATACACACACAAACATTAAGGTGATTTCGATAAAAGAGGACATTTAGCTGAACTTCAATTCACAAACTGAATCATCGCATTTTAAATGTTTTGGCAAGTAACAGAAAACAGAACAGTATACGTTTCTAGGAATTAAATCTCCGAATCAAATCTCCATAGGGAATACTTTGCCTCCCTGAAGGCATTAATGAGCCGTTAAGATCGTCAACACCTCTCACATAACTCAAGAAAAATCGTTAATTATTAAAAGAGGGAATTCGCAGGCAGACCATTATGATTCTAACGGCCCACCAGAGACATTCTAGAACAGAAACATTGCGCTGTCTAGGCCCAGGATCCATGCAACTATAGAAAAAAACGACACATGTTTTGGGAGTACTAGCATTATCATTTGTTTTAAAAGACTCTTTTCTGCCTCAAGTGTTAGAAATAAGCGATTATGATTCACTCTCACTTTTTGGCCCGGATAACCAGTCGCCAATTCCCATAGCCGTGTCCAGATAACTAGCACCCCCCCCCCTCACCTTATCCGTGTCCGAAAAACCAGTCGCCCATTCCCGGAAAACCAGTCGCCTGTCACACAGCTGTGATCAGATAACCAGTCGCCCATTCCCGGAAAACCAGTTGCCTGTCACACAGCTGTGACCAGATAACCAGTTGCCTGTCACACAGCTGTGACCAGATAACCAGTCGCCTGTCACACAGCTGTGACCAGATAACCAGTCGCCCATCCCCAATAGCCGTATCCGAACAACCAGGCGCCCATCCCCAATAGTCGTGTCCGGATAACCAGTAGCCTTTCCCCAATAGCTGTGTCTGGGTCACCCGTCGCCCATCACCATAACCGTATTCGTCGGCTGGTGTTCCCCTCCTTGCAACAGCAGACCTTTATCTTCCCCAGTCTCTGCTTCGACGGACAGTTTCATGAAGTTGTAGACCAATGTACTCTCCCCGTGGTTTTATGCACCCCGCATAATATAGCAAAATGTGATCATTTTTTGCATAATTTCTGATTATTTTCCTTTATCATTCTTTGTTAAAATTAACAGAGTCGCATATTTCACATTTTTGGGCTCAGTTTCTATAATTTCAGAATTTTTCTCGCATGAAACGATGGGGACAGAATGTAGGATTTTACGTTTTTCATGTGTAATACAGGTAGCCTTCGCTTATTTCTCGTTGCCTCTATTCTACTCTACAGTTCAAAAAGGTCCGTTTTCATTTGCTCTGATGCTGGCAGAAAAAAGATCCAATTTCCCCACTACCAATCTGTTGTAAATAAGCTATTTATAAACTACCTCAGTCTCTTTTGCGGTATATTTTTTCCATTGAAAGATAATGTTCACTGACAACTTACACAGGGAAAGAGGAGAATGGGAGAGCAGTGAAAGAGGAGAATGGGAGAGCAGTGAAAGAGGAGAATGGGAGAGCAGGGAAAGAGGAGAATGGGAGAGCAGGGAAAGAGGAGAATGGGAGAGCAGTAAAAGAGGAGAATGGGAGAGCAGGGAAAGAGGAGAATGGGAGAGCAGGGAAAGAGGAGAATGGGAGAGCAGTAAAAGAGGAGAATGGGAGAGCAGGGAAAGAGGAGAATGGGAGAGCAGTAAAAGAGGAGAATGGGAGAGCAGGGAAAGAGGAGAATGGGAGAGCAGTAAAAGAGGAGAATGGGAGAGCAGTGAAAGAGGAGAATGGGAGAGCAGGGAAAGAGGAGAATGGGAGAGCAGGGAAAGAGGAGAATGGGAGAGCAGTAAAAGAGGAGAATGGGAGAGCAGGGAAAGAGGAGAATGGGAGAGCAGGGAAAGAGGAGAATGGGAGAGCAGTAAAAGAGGAGAATGGGAGAGCAGGGAAAGAGGAGAATGGGAGAGCAGTAAAAGAGGAGAATGGGAGAGCAGTGAAAGAGGAGAATGGGAGAGCAGTAAAACGTGATCAAAGCACATTGCCGAACAACATATTTCATTTGTTAGTGGTCTAAAGTGTCGAAGTGCGACTTATATTCGCATGTGACATAGAAAGCGGTGAACTGTTATTCCTTACCATCTGCAACATGCTCAAGCGGCAAAAATCTGAAAATTGTACGCATTGAAAAGAACCCAGCCCCTGTAGATGCTGTTTGATGTTGATTGATGCTGTTTGATGTTGATTGATGCTGTTTGATGTTGATTGATGCTGTTTAATGTTGATTGATGCTGTGTGATGTTGATTGATGCTGTTTGATGTTAATTGATGCTGTTTGATGTTAATTGATGCTGTTTGAAAGGTGTGATGTCACTTGCATTCATATAGTTGAAACAAGGTTTTTCAAAAGACTGTAGTATGTTTCCAAAACGAAACAAAATGTTTCTATTAGAATCAGTGAGGACGTCTACAAAATAAATTTCCACTAACAGTCCAAAACGTGAGTTACTGTAATATAAGTACAGTCTAATCTTGAAGTGTCTGATTTAAGTGTACGTAATTCTTTTTAAAGAGTAATTTTGTTATAATATCTGCTATCAG
>NW_004797364.1:545183-547804 GCF_000002075.1 Aplysia californica
AAAGAGGGGAGGGCTTAGTGAAAGCCGCGAGAACGGTGTTCCCTGATGTACTGGTGTAACTACAGGTTTTGATGGGCGATGGGAGAGTGATTTTGTCTTCTGTTCAACACCTATTTCAGACGCCGTAAGCACCTATCAAAGAGAAATACGGAGACGAGGTTCTCTCTGTGTGTCTGGCTCATGGATTCTTTTATTGCCTTCCTGTGTCTGTCTGTCTGTCTGTCTGTCTGTCTGTCTGTCTGTCTGTCTGTCTGTCTGTCTATCTGTCTGCCTGTCTGTCTGTCTGTCTGCCTGTCTGTCTGTTTATCGGTTTGTCTGTCTGTCTGTCTGTATGCATAGCTGACTGCCGGTCTGTCTGGAAAGCATGCCAGTCCTTGATTTGCATACAAAAGGAAGAAATACTGAACAACACAAGCTGAATTGACACTTTAGAGGGACTATCTCTGCACCACTTTAAGCAAAACCCATGAAAGCAAAATCACCACTTGCGAAGTGAAATGTCTCCGCAAAACCCTTAAAATCACAAGACGAGACAGGCAGAGAAATGAAGAAGTAAGAGCAGCTATCGGCATTGAGTCCTGCCTGCGTTACATAGAAAGACAGAGGATAAAATGGTTCGGCCACCTGTTACGTATGTCACCTGGCCAGCCAGCCTTGAGAGCCTTCAACACCAAGCACTCAGGCTATAAAGGAAGAGGAAGGCCACGCAAAAGGTGGATCGAGTTTGTCAAAGAAACCCTAAGAAAACATAACATCACAACTGAAAGAGCTGCGGAGCTGGCCTTCCATAGAAAACTGCATCTCCCCTCGACGCTTAACGGCAACAGAGGATGAAAAAGTAAAAGTAAAGTAAGTAAGAGGTTAAACATTTTCATGCGGCTCACCTACCTGCATTTCCGAGCGGGTCATTATCTGTGTTATCCCACATCTGTGTGATCCCACCACACACCAAAATTACCCAAACACCCACTTCTGGGTGGCATGGCCCAGGTTGCCAGACACTAGAAAAGACAATAAAGTAGAAAATTTTTTGCGTCTTTTGAAGTACTGATAACACATGTACTGTCTTATGAGATTACTTTCATTACCATTGAATTTTTCTGGCTTTGATTACCATTTTATGTGAGGCAGCGTGATGGAATCAGGCTCTCGTCAAAATACTGAAATCGAAGAAAACAGCAGTTTTCTCCCTGCTTAGCAATTTTTATCAAATGTTTGTTTTTTGGCTCAAAACCTTTTATGTCCATTTACAAACACATTCCTTTGAGGATTTCACCGAAAATGTTGATTATAGGAACAAAACTATAAAGTTACAGTTTCCATGGACTCTCCAACTTCGAATTTATCAACCTTTGGCGGCCACTTTCTCGCTAATTTTACCTCTTAAATCAGGTGACCCCCACCTCCTTCAATCCTTCTATTGAAGATGGATGGGTAATTTTTTCATTGAAAGCAAGACAAATGAACAAGCTTTAAGATGATACCAATAACTCAATATGCCCAAAAATTGACGAGAGCCTGATTCCACCGCGCTGCCTCACATATTTATTATATCATTGTGAGAAACAAACGCCCTTCTCGTCTTTGTTATATCGCCTGTTGCATGACTATATTGCTTTTGTCTAATGTTTCTCTGACCTCTTCTATCCAGTTCGTCCTGGGTCTGCCTTTTTTGGGGCCGAAATGTTCCTGAATTTACAACGTCTATCCTTTTCAACCATTGGTGCCAAAGTAGGTAGTGTCCCATCAAAGTAATGTATACCACTACGTCAGCTAAGACAAGCAACGTTTGATTCGAGTCACAATCCTTGGAAATAATATGTGAGGCAGCGTGGTGGAATCAGGCTCTCGTCAATATAATTAAAGTGAAGAAACTTGCATTTTTGCGCAGGTTTGTGAATTTGTATTAAATTTTTGTTTTTTGGCTAAACACCTTTCATACCCTTTAAAGAACTCATTTCTGTGTGGATTTTAATGAAAAACGTTGATTAAAGGCACAAAAAATTTAAAATTTCAGTTCCGACGGACTCTTAAGCTAAGGAAATAACTAATCTTTGGCGGCCATTTTCTCTTTAATTTTACCACTGAAAACAGGTGACCCCCACCTCCTTCATTCGCAAATATCTCGACTTGTATTCAAGACAAATGGATGTTTTTTTTCCATCCAAATAAAGACAAGTGAATAAGCTTTAAGATTATACCAATAACTCTACATGCCCAAAAATTGACGAGAGCCTGATTCCACCACGCTGCCTCACATATGTTACTGCTCCGCCCGCTGGCAAAATGAGTTAATTTTTAGTATTTTAAACAAACGGACACAGACAGATACATCAAATCTATAGGTGTGGTTTGTATAATCATGATATGAAATGATAAAATACTTGTTTAACTTGACGAAATGCCATCAGTTGACAAAGTTTAAAAATCGGATGGGTCTATTTTCCGCAGACAACTCCATACGTGGTTTGCAAGATGTATCTCGTCTTGCCGGCACACCTCACAACTTGTACAAACACTCATATCATCAGCAAACTGTTCAACTGTTTTATGTTAGGACAACACAATTCCACAACAACACCACTATCATAAAGCTAGTTGAAAACAAACAAACCCCCCCC
>NW_004797364.1:547904-551978 GCF_000002075.1 Aplysia californica
AAGCACTCAGGCTATAAAGGAAGAGGAAGGCCACGCAAAAGGTGGATCGAGTTGTCAAGGATCGAAACCCTAAGAAAACATAACATCACAACTGAAAGAGCTGCGGAGCTGGCCTACAATAGAAAACTGCATCTCCCCTCGACGCTTAACGGCAACAGAGGATGAAAAAGTAAAAGTAAAGTAAGTAAGAGGTTAAACATTTTCATGCGGCTCACCTACCTGCATTTCCGAGCGGGTCATTATCTGTGTTATCCCACATCTGTGTGATCCCACCACACACCAAAATTACCCAAACACCCACTTCTGGGTGGCATGGCCCAGGTTGCCAGACACTAGAAAAGACAATAAAGTAGAAAATTTTTTGCGTCTTTTGAAGTACTGATAACACATGTACTGTCTTATGAGATTACTTTCATTACCATTGAATTTTTCTGGCTTTGATTACCATTTTATGTGAGGCAGCGTGATGGAATCAGGCTCTCGTCAAAATACTGAAATCGAAGAAAACAGCAGTTTTCTCCCTGCTTAGCAATTTTTATCAAATGTTTGTTTTTTGGCTCAAAACCTTTTATGTCCATTTACAAACACATTCCTTTGAGGATTTCACCGAAAATGTTGATTATAGGAACAAAACTATAAAGTTACAGTTTCCATGGACTCTCCAACTTCGAATTTATCAACCTTTGGCGGCCACTTTCTCGCTAATTTTACCTCTTAAATCAGGTGACCCCCACCTCCTTCAATCCTTCTATTGAAGATGGATGGGTAATTTTTTCATTGAAAGCAAGACAAATGAACAAGCTTTAAGATGATACCAATAACTCAATATGCCCAAAAATTGACGAGAGCCTGATTCCACCGCGCTGCCTCACATATTTATTATATCATTGTGAGAATCAAACACCGTCCTCGTCTTTGTTATATCGCCTGTTGCATGACTATATTGCTTTTGTCTAATGTTTCTCTGACCTCTTCTATCCAGTTCGTCCTGGGTCTGCCTTTTTTGGGGCCGAAATGTTCCTGAATTTACAACGTCTATCCTTTTCAACCATTGGTGCCAAAGTAGGTAGTGTCCCATCAAAGTAATGTATACCACTACGTCAGCTAAGACAAGCAACGTTTGATTCGAGTCACAATCCTTGGAAATAATATGTGAGGCAGCGTGGTGGAATCAGGCTCTCGTCAATATAATTAAAGTGAAGAAACTTGCATTTTTGCGCAGGTTTGTGAATTTGTATTAAATTTTTGTTTTTTGGCTAAACACCTTTCATACCCTTTAAAGAACTCATTTCTGTGTGGATTTTAATGAAAAACGTTGATTAAAGGCACAAAAAATTTAAATTTTCAGTTCCGACGGACTCTTAAGCTAAGGAAATAACTAATCTTTGGCGGCCATTTTCTCTTTAATTTTACCACTGAAAACAGGTGACCCCCACCTCCTTCATTCGCAAATATCTCGACTTGTATTCAAGACAAATGGATGTTTTTTTTCCATCCAAATAAAGACAAGTGAATAAGCTTTAAGATTATACCAATAACTCTACATGCCCAAAAATTGACGAGAGCCTGATTCCACCACGCTGCCTCACATATGTTACTGCTCCGCCCGCTGGCAAAATGAGTTAATTTTTAGTATTTTAAACAAACGGACACAGACAGATACATCAAATCTATAGGTGTGGTTTGTATAATCATGATATGAAATGATAAAATACTTGTTTAACTTGACGAAATGCCATCAGTTGACAAAGTTTAAAAATCGGATGGGTCTATTTTCCGCAGACAACTCCATACGTGGTTTGCAAGATGTATCTCGTCTTGCCGGCACACCTCACAACTTGTACAAACACTCATATCATCAGCAAACTGTTCAACTGTTTTATGTTAGGACAACACAATTCCACAACAACACCACTATCATAAAGCTAGTTGAAAACAAACAAACCCCCCCCCCCCCCCCCCCCAAAAAAAAACACCCAACAGAATTCAAGTGTGCTTCAGTAAAAGACACAGAATAACGTCGTTGCCACAGGCAGTCCGCTTAAGTCCAAATTTTTAGAATGTTCTTTTTTACACCTTCCCAGAGCTCTATCAAAGACGAACCTTTCAACATCACCAAAATGCAGTTCAATATTGTGATCAAGGCTTACAGGTTTCTTGCTTCTAATGATTCCTGATAGGAACGACAAAACACAAACTTATTTTTGTCTCTGATATAAAACGTACCCAAACGGATTAAGGCGGTTTGCTTGCGATGCCGACAATAATCCCTCTCAGCTTTTCTTTGTCTCTCAATCCCTCCGAGTCCCTTTATTTGACGTTAACGTTATTAATCTGTAGCCTTGAACTTGAAGCTGAGCGCTTCCCTCCAAACTGATTTCCCTGTTCAAACACTTTGCGCCGACTTCCATCCCGCTTCGTGAGTCTGCTCTTGCAACGGATATGCATTTTTTGTCTCTAAATTGCATGTTACGTTAATTCTGGGCACGAAGTAAATTAGCAAGAAAATTTCTTGGGCAAATTTACAATCCCAAAACTCATTATATCGTTTCCAGAACTTGGAGAACCTAATGAATGACTCAGCGATTGCTGGGATGCTCAGCGTCAACCTTTGATTTTTTCAAACCTCGATTCGATTTGACGTCTTTCTTCTATAGTTCAGATTTGCAGATATCTAATTTGCACAAACATGAAATTCTTTCGTTTCGTTGCGCCTATAGCATTGTGAGTGGGGAAATATAGAAAGGCGGGGAGCTTAGCTGCCTGTGATATCTTGAACAAATGTGATTTTAGGTGCATACCCAGACCCTGGAAAAGAAATAGATACACAAGCACCCGTTCTTATATACACACACGCGTGCGCGTGCAATTACACACACTCAAGTACACACACACAAACACACACACACACACACACACACACACACACACACACACACACACATACACACTCACAGATGTGCATTCACATACACACACACACACACACACACACACACATACACATACACTCACAAACACACACGCACACCATAAGAATCTTCACCAGGCAGCTGATTACGCAATGTGAAAATGATTTCTCTGTAAGCTCGGTTAACTTTCCTATTTTTTCATGTAACCCTATCCGTACGTCGTGTTTTACTATCGTATCCATACGACGTGGAGATCTCTGTGCCACCACTTTCCAAAGAGGAAATTTACTCGTTAATCCGGTCCGTACGTTTTGCATAGCTGTCTGTCAAAATGATTTTTTGAGAAATACTGAAAGTTTCAAAGAGATTTTCGTACTAGAAGTATTCTAAAATATGAAAAATACAACCCCGGGGGTACTAAATGACTCCAGGGCACACGGATAGGGTTTTTAAAAACCCCTACTTTTGGTGTAAACCAAATTCTAATATCCTTATGTCACTTCGGATTTTCCTCAACATGCTTTTTTGGGTTGCTCCAGGCAAAGATCGTAGGTCAACATAACAAGACAGTTCACTCAGCCAAAAAAGTGTCCGCGGAAGTCCGCGCATTGGTTCAGATGAGGCTGCAGTCTTTGTTTCGGAGCTCTCTTTCGTTTCTCCAGAAGAAGAATAGGAATAGCACAGTTTGTTAGTTTCGCTTTTATTTATTGTTTTTCACACAATAAGTAGGGTAACTTGACCGATCGCAAAGTCCGCACATTTTCGAAGAGGGCGCCACCGAATTTTGAGGACTCTTTTTTTTAAAATTGGCTCAAAGAGAGGAGTGAACTATCTTGTTGTGTAAGATCTTTGCTCGAGGTCACAAGAGGTCACAAGAGGCCTCATTCAAGGGGTACATGTCAGGCAGCAGCGAGGGCGAATCGGCCAAGGAAGTCTAGTGTGCAGCTTAATACGGGGTGCCCACTACGGATGGATCGGGCCGATCGCCCGACTCGGTCGTGTGAAACTGAAAACAGACACGTTTGTTTTTGAGGCGATCGAGTCAGGCGATCGGTGCGATCGGCTGACCCCATCGGTAGTTCTGTCCCCGTGGTTTTAAGCGAAAACAATTCTGAAATTATGCAAACTGAGCCCAAAAATGTGAAATTATGCAATTCTAGAT
>NW_004797364.1:563149-566393 GCF_000002075.1 Aplysia californica
CAAAGGTACTTTGATTACCACCCAGTATTGATTCATTTAACGAAGTACTCACTACCTTTAAGCCTAGGCTCCCAGATTGTGTGCCAAGCACTCCTTGAACGTAACGTTAGGCTGGTTTTCTCTCAATCAGAAATGTTATATCTTTCCGTGAATTTCTGTCGAACCTAAGAATCCGCTGGTCGATGCAAATTTCCCTGACTCATTACTTTTTCACATTAGTGCTTTTCATAAGTTACATTTATTTGAATTATCTCAAAAAGCCAACTAATAATTACCGGCATTCACTTACGTTAGCAGACTAAGGAATTATGTGGGTTTTTTAAAAGCGAAAACAAACATTTGATACAACATTCAAATGAGCTTAGTCGACAAGACCTTTCTGGGCTTTTTAGCAGTATGTCCCGATTCTATACCACTTTCGCCTAGGTATTACATAAAACCCGTGCTGCAATCGTTCGGATCTTTTCTTTCCTTGCACTCAGAGGAAGTTAGTTAAGTTCCAGTGGTGGAGTGGTTTAGAGGGGACTATTCCCACTGGGGAGCAGAACTCGGGTCTCCTGTGTTGGACAGCCAAGCACCTAACCGCTAAACTACAGACGCTGGTACATGTATAATAAAACCCCTACAAAAATAAAGGGAAAGAAGCTGTCTACCGCAAAACCTTGACCAGTCTGGCGCCGACTGCCAAACCATTTTGTAAAGAAAATAAGAGGACACGACTTGTTTGTCCTACTGATTTTCCAATCTACCTATTTTTCGTTGGGTGTTCTGATAGATATAGGTCAATTGGTGTCATACGGGACTACGGAGTGAATGGCCTGGTTTGAATTCCCTACCAGTCGCTCTTGAATTTAGGTTATTTGAGATTTTGTAAGGCTCTTCAAGCTCTTCATTCATTGGAGTTGGTCCAATTGGAGAAGGGCGCTAAATTAGGAGACCTTCTTTTTTAAAAATCACACTTTTGAAAGGGCCATTAAAACTACTCAACAACAAAACATCTTTCGTTTGTTTCCGTTCATATTATCTCACCCCCCCACCCACTCAAATCATGCAGTTAGTAACCACTATTAGTCCAGTGTACGTCCTTTTTTTTCTTCGCCACCAAACTCAACAATTATGTTCTGTGTCCGAGATCTGAGTGCACCGTCCCGCCAATTCCACCCCCGTGACCGTCTCTGTGGCCTCGGAAACCTTTATGGACACATTAGGACTAATGGACGCCAAATTGAACCTCCGTGCCCGACCTTGATGGTGCGTTGCTAATAGTAATAATAGCCCCTGAGCGAATTGTTATGGTAGTTACGGAAACTACCGGCGTCTATGGTGCAGCAGTTTTAAAGCGCTTCGCTGTCGCATACTGAAGATTGTGGTTCGTTTCCCGTGTGGCCAGAATGTTTGTCGAGTATCTCGGACTCTCTGTCGGGACGTTGTATCTCTCTCAGTCAGCTCGGGGTGTCCCTGACAAGTAGGGACGAATCCCCCCCCCCTCCCCGTGCCTTAAGTGATCTGAAAATATGTGAAGATGGAGACGTACATCACCTTCATTGAAAATAAATAATGATATTTTTAATCTTAGTTTCTAAAAGGTAAAAAGAATAAAAATTTTGTCAGGTACAGTACTATTTTCCTTGTTTTCTTTTTGTGTGTGTTAGATTTACTTTTTAAAAAAAAGAAGAATGTGTATTTTTATTCTTTTTCCAATACAACGTTACTGAACAATGTTTTTTTTCTTACTGAGAAGGGTTTTGAATTGAGCGATAATCCAAGTTTCTTTGTATTTTTATTTCTTGATGATGATGATGATGATAATGACGATGATGATGATGATGATGATGATGATGATGATGATGATGATGATGATGATGATGATGATGATGATGATGATATGATGATAATGGTGTTGTGTAGGGAAAAAGTGCTGTTTTAGACGGGTGACCGTATTATATGGTATGATTTGAATGTGTACAAAAATACACAAGGGAGAAAATGGGTAGTTTCTTTTAGTACATTTGAATATCTCATACATGTGGCCGTTAAAGAAGGTTCGACTGCGCTCAATAAACTAAACTGCTCCATGTAGGAATAATAACCAAAGATTTTGGGTGAATCTAGAGACAGCTTAATCTTTACACCACAGCCACTACTGGGCACAACACTGTGCTAATTTAATGTTAACCATTTTAACAATTAATTAATTATTGCTCGGTTGACATGCTCTTAATTAATGAATTGTTCTTTATCCACAAAAGGTGTTGTTTCAGTCACCAGAGACGACTTATAAAGCCGTTTGAGTCACGACACAGTGGAATCAGGCTCTCGTCATTATTTGGGCATGCGAAGATATTAACTTCAAATAAAAGCTATTTCATTTGTCTTGCTTTCGATGAAAAAGGGATGTTGGGGTCACTTGGTTTCAGAGGTGAGATCAGCGAGAAAATACCCGTCACACTTTGCTGACTTCAAAAGCTTGAGAGTATTTGGGAACTGCAAATGTACATTTTTTGGTACCTTAAATCAACGCTTTTTAGGTAAAAATTCACACATAAATATATGTATATGGACATAAAAGGTGTTGAGCAAAAAAGCATAAATTCGAGAAGAATAAAATTGCCAAGCAGGCAGAACAATGTCGTTTTCGCCTATGCCATTATTTTGACGAGCGCCTGGTTTTACCACAATGCCTTACATTTCAACTTCTAACAACCTGAGCTGCCACCTACTACACCTGAGCCTACCAACAGTCCCTAGAACACAACCACCCCCCACCCACCCTCTTCGATCCGGGTTTTTCCCCCCTCAGATCTTTATACAGTGTTATTTACCCTCCACCCTTGGGGCTTTAATGGTATCACTATTTCTGCGTCGCTTTTGCCGCTAGTGGGCACAGAAGTGTAGAATAAACAGGACGAACTCACTGCTTGTAATTAGCACGCGCAGTCCGTGTGCTGTATTTGTCGTTTTTCTTTCTCTCTGTCAGTGTTTGCCACTGTTTGCTAGGCCTAAGGCAAAGACTAGATTGGCTTGCGAGGTGATGGAACTATAGCTTGTTTTAGGCTTTGAATTTGAATAGAGTAAACAAATCTTTTCGTTCGCGGCTGGGGCACACTCTTGTTATGATATTTATTATAGTTTCGATTTAACCTTTTCACGACCTCGGGTCGATATTACAAGGCTTGAATGAGCAAGAGTAGATACACAGACACACACGACATGCGCACACAAAACACACACACACACACACACA
>NW_004797364.1:566493-567988 GCF_000002075.1 Aplysia californica
TTTGTGGGAACGACCTGTTACTAATCTTGTTTGTGTCGCTAGTAACCAGAAAAACATAGATGTCAAAATTCAAACTGTTTGATTTGGTTTGATCATAACGCAGTTTATTGCCCAAGCCTCTCTCTACGTGAAAAAGAAATGAGGGTCAAAGAAAAATGTCAGAGACAAACGGACACGTACTCGAAAGAAACACTTAAACACAAATATGCACATAAGTACACACACACACACACACACACACACACACCACATACACACACAAACACACACAAACACACACACACAAACAAACGCACACACAGACACACGCACGCACACAAACAATCACACACAAACACACATACAAACATATTCTTACACAGACACACAAACCCAAAACATACATGCGTACTCACACAAACACAAGTACAGACTCCCATGCATTCGCAGACATATGCATGTATGCCAATAAACACACTCGTATAACGCACACACTCGTATACACACACACACACACACACACACACACACACCAAATACACACACAAAACACGCACGCGCACGTACACACAAACGTAAGCATAATAGTATATCTTAACACACACACACACACACACACACACACACACACTCTCTCTCTCTCTCACACACACACACACACACAAACACACAAATACACACACAAATACACGCACGAGAGCCCACCCATTTGTATATGTGCATGATATTAATAATTTTCAAACTTTATACAGTTACAGATGTATTGGTATAAGGATTTTTTTAAGCGCACCTGGTCGAGTGTCAGAAGATCAGGCGTTGTCTGAAGGAATTCAGATGGAAAAAAAGGAAAAACCAATGCTACTCCCTCTTTCGAATCAATCAATGTTTCACGGAAATAAGATGGAGAGAGACTGCAGGAGACAGAGGTGGGGATGCGGGTCGCGAGTTGTGAATTTGTGCTCATAATAGCTTGATCGAGATATTATTGTAGAGTTGCTGTGGTTGAGTTTTTATCAGCTCACCAGATTATTGATAGCGAGGACACGCACATTTATTACAATTTTGAACTGTCATTATTGAAATTTCTCATTTTTGTTATACGAGGTCATTTCAAAGCCCATCGCTCTCGTTATCGCGATCCTCCACCCCTATGCTCTATCCAAATTCAGAAAACTGATTATACAGAAAAGACAAACAGTCAAACATCTATAGATAGACAAACAGACAGATAGATAGATAGATAGATAGATAGATAGATAGATAGATAGATAGATAGATAGATAGATAGATAGATAGATAGATAGATAGACAGACATATACATAGATACATGGATGCATAGATACATGGATACGTAGACAGACTGCTCATCATCCAGCTCCTCCCCATACCTGTACATGTATTCCAAAATTATTCAACCACACAATTATCTCATGATCAAGACATCTGAAATAACTTTTCATCTCTTAGAGCTTCTTAGAGCTTCTTAGAGCTATTTTCTTACTATGAACCCCCTCC
>NW_004797364.1:568088-576052 GCF_000002075.1 Aplysia californica
CAACAACAACAACAACAACAACAACAACAACAACAACAACAACAAAAACCAAAAGCAGCACACACCCTCTCCCCCAACCATGATATAAAATTATATTTTAATTAACGCCATTTTTAAAAAATTCCTTAAAAAAAAAATGAAATTTCGAAAAGCATGCAACTTATTCATACTACTACTGATATGCTATAATGATATGTTTGCGCCTTGTTTAAGCCGTGAAAGAACGAATAGGACGGGCTCACTCACACGTACACCTTATTTCATCTTATCAGAATAGAAAGGAGTCCAAGTAAAAGGCGGAAAGGGCGCGGACGATAATCACAAGGTTGACAAGAGACGCGAGGTGAAGGGCTGGAAGAGTAGATAGAAAACCTATAGGGACAAAGAAAAATACAGGGGTGGATGGGAAGATAGAGGCAGAACAAACGATGTTCTCTTTTACATAAATTATGAACGGAGTGAAGAAACATTTTTGTTTGTTTTGTTAAGTGTTTTACGGCGCTTGCAACTGCATAGGTCATCTGAGCGCGCAGGACACACCTAATATTTTCAGTTGGTAGGAAATTTTGAATTTTGCCCGGGTGGCGGCCGAAGCCTACTCTTATCGATTTAGATCACCAAGGGGGGGAATGTTTCTTATAATTCCAGGAAATAATCAATGTATTACGTGTTTATATAATATATATTATAGTTTTCACTTCAAATGGCATAAAGTATAAAGGTGAAACTGATTACCTTGTCATATGTGAGGCAGCGTGGTGGAATCAGGCTCTCGTCAATTTTTGGGCATATTGAGTTATTGGTATAATCTTAAAGTTTGTTTATTTGTCTTGATTTCCATGAAAAAATTACCAATCCATCTTCAATAGAAGTGGAGATATTTTGGATTGAAGGAGGTGGGGGTCACCTGATTTAAGAGGTAAAATTAGAGAGAAAATAGTCGCCAAAGCTTGGTAAATTCCAAGCTGGAGAGTCCATTGAAACTGTAAATTTATATTTGTGTGCCTTTAATTAACGTTTTCGGTGAAATCCTCAAAGGAATGTGATTGTAAATAGACATAAAAGTTGTTGAGTCAAAAAACAAAAATTTGATAAAAATTGCTAAGCAGGGAGAAAACTACTGTTTTCTTCAATTTCATTATTTTGACGAGAGCCTGATTCCACCACGCTGCCTCACATGTTATAACTAGTCTGAGGAGAAGAGCAACAACCACATCATTATAACAACGACGTAACTACGTTTTTGTACATTTCTGTTCGAGCAGACGTAGCAATTTAATCTTAATGACCAGTGTCTATTATAGTGTGGCGGTTTAATGCTTCGCCGTCAAACTCAGAAAACCTGAGTTCGATAACGTGTGGAAAGGAGTTTCAACGAATATCTTGGGGGGTTGCCTGTAGGCTGCATCCTTCTCATCACGGCTGTTGGCCTTGACAGGAAGGGTTGAAGCCCGCCTTCTTAATTATAAGAGCCATTGACCACGGTATTAAAAACACCAAGATAAAATATAATTCAAATAAGGAAGACAGTTCGCTACATCCGAATTACAAAGTTCTATCTGACGCTTTTGGTCGTTTTGAGTTACGAAGACCATGATGTCAGAAAGCAAAAAGCTCTTATTGTGAGGCAGCGTGGTGGAATCAGGCTCTCGTCAATTTTTGGGCATGTAGAGTTGTTGGGGTCATCTTAAAGCTTGTTCATTTGTCTTTATTTCATTGAAAAAAATATCCTTTTATCTTGAGTACAAGTCGAGATATTTGCGAATGAAGGAGGTGGGGTCACCTGTTTTCAGAGAAAAAATTAATGAGAAAATGGACGCCAAAGGTTGGTTATTTACTTAGCTTAAGAGTCCGTGGTAACTGAAAATTTACATTTTTTTGTGCCTTTGATCAACAATTTCAAGAAAAATCCACACTGAAATGAGTTCTTTAATGAGCATGAAAGGTGTTGAGCCAAAAAACAAAAATTTGATTAAAAATTCACAACCCTGCGGAAAAATGCAAGTTTCTTCACTTTGATTATTTTGACGAGAGCCTGATTCCACCACGCTGCCTCACAATTGTTCTATCAAAATGATATACGAATGTTGGGAGTCTGTATTAAGATATTTAAAGAATTGAAGTTGAAAAAAAGCTTGACATATTGTGAAACTCAAAATGTCTGACGTTAAATTTCTCAAAACTAGGTAGGTGTGAGCAGATAGAACTTCGTACATCTGAGATAGCGTGTTGCAATATTAAGCCTCTTCGTTTCCTCGTTACTTCAATCGTGAGGCAGCATGGTAGAATCAGGCTCTCGTCAAAATGATCGAAGTGAAGAAACTTGCATTTCTCCGCTGGTTTGTGAATTTTTATCAAATTTTATTTTTTGACTCAACCCCTTTCGTGCCCATTTAAGAACTCATTTCTGTGTTGATTTTCTGAAAAACGCTAATAAATGACACAAAAAATAAGCAAAGGAAATAACTAATCTTTGGAGGCCATTTTCTCACTAATTTTGCCTCTGAAAACAGGTGACCCTCACCTCCTTCTTTCGCAAATATCTCCACTTGTATTCAAGATAAATGGATATTTTTTTCATCCCAATAAAGACAAGTGAACAAGCTTTAAGATGATACCAAAAACTCTACATGGCCAAAAATAGACGAGGGCCTGATTCCAGCACGCTGCCTCATAATTATACGTGTGATGAGACGAGCCTGCAGTATCTTAGATTTGATTTGGTTTTAATTGACCATAAACAACACTCGATTTTTTAAACAGGAAGGATTAATCATGTGACTTGTGTCAAGAGTCATAAAAAACGACTCCCCGAAGTTGTCGGATCATTAATCTTTTTTTTTTTTGACTCAGTGTACTCATTTGAGGCGCACACTCCTGACATTCGACAACGCTTGAAGACGAACTGATTAGGGGCTCTTTAAAAAAAATTTAAAAATCAAGACAAAAAAGAAACCAAAAAACAAAACAAAGGCACAAAAAAAAACCCAACAACAACAACAACAACAACAACAACAACAACAACAACAACAACAACAACAACAACAACAACAACAACAACAAAAACCAAAAGCAGCACACACCCTCTCCCCCAACCATGATATAAAATTATATTTTAATTAACGCCATTTTTAAAAAATTCCTTAAAAAAAAAATGAAATTTCGAAAAGCATGCAACTTATTCATACTACTACTGATATGCTATAATGATATGTTTGCGCCTTGTTTAAGCCGTGAAAGAACGAATAGGACGGGCTCACTCACACGTACACCTTATTTCATCTTATCAGAATAGAAAGGAGTCCAAGTAAAAGGCGGAAAGGGCGCGGACGATAATCACAAGGTTGACAAGAGACGCGAGGTGAAGGGCTGGAAGAGTAGATAGAAAACCTATAGGGACAAAGAAAAATACAGGGGTGGATGGGAAGATAGAGGCAGAACAAACGATGTTCTCTTTTACATAAATTATGAACGGAGTGAAGAAACATTTTTGTTTGTTTTGTTAAGTGTTTTACGGCGCTTGCAACTGCATAGGTCATCTGAGCGCGCAGGACACACCTAATATTTTCAGTTGGTAGGAAATTTTGAATTTTGCCCGGGTGGCGGCCGAAGCCTACTCTTATCGATTTAGATCACCAAGGGATCTTTAACGTGCGCAACTTGCACTCGGGCCCTCCGAGATTTTTCGCCCTTGTCCGAGAAGGCTAGGTGTAGATCTTTCCTACCAGAAGATCAGGGGTGTGGCAGAAAGACAGCAGTAAGGAGGAGCCAAGGAGTAGCAGTAGAAAAGCTGCAGAAAGAGTCAGGAGCCTAGAGGAGGGGGCAAAGGAGGTGAGGGGGTTGAGACAGAAAGTGGAAATGAAAGCAGACAACAGAACATTGCTAGAGAATAGGAAAGGAGGTGAAAGGAGACAATTTTAGAGAATACAATTTTTCGGTCGCTACCCGGATTCGAACCCGGGACCTTTGAATGAGAGGCCAACACCTTAACCTCTAGGCCACGAGAGTCCCCAGTGAAGAAAAAGGAGAAAGGATAACAAAGGTGAAGGCCAATACAGCAGACGATGTAATGAATATTATTCAAATTTTAAGGAATTTGGTGAATACGTCACAGCTGAGGACAGATACAAATTTCTATGCTGGTGGAATAGAGGGGGGAGAAGACTGTTAAGATGTCCTGATAGCGAGAGTGTCCCCTGGAGACACGACATTAGCGGGATAAGCATCTGATGCGCTGTCGTCGGACACAACTACTCAAAAGAAACATCAGCACCAGCGCCATGCCGAGGGGGTGAGACGAGTGATGCTTTTGAGAGACGGAACGTAAAGCGATCGTTTGGCGTTATTTATTGTCTGTTCCTGCTTGTTAGCTAGAATCTATCATCACTTGAAGAGATTGAAAAGTTAAAAAAAGAAAAACAACAAGAATCCCCCCACCCAAAAAACAAAAACAAACAACAAAAAAACAACAAAAAACAGCAACAACAACAACAAAAGCCACATGAGTGTTCGACTGTAGAAAAATGCTCGTCAATTTGGATCCAAAATCGATCAATTCGGAGTTTAAAATGTTTTTCTGGGGCCAGTTTCTACTGTTGGTAAATGTCTGCTTGAGCTCTCTATTCGAAACTTACTTGTCCTACTTCTGGCAGATTCTCCGATACAGTTTGTTCCTTCTTTCCTATCAAATATAATATGTGAGACAGCGTGGTGGAATCAGGCTCTCGACAATTTTTGGGCATGTAGAGTTATGGGTATCATCTTAAATCTGGTCCACTTGTCTTTATTTGGATGAAAAAAATATCCATTTATCTTGAATACAAGTAGAGATATTTGCAAATGAAGGAGGTGGGGGTCACCCGTTTTCAGGGGTAAAATTTGTGAGAAAATGGTTGCCAAAGATTAGTTATTTCCTTAGCTTAAGAGTCCAGGTCAACTGAAAATTTACATTTTTTTTACCTTTAATCAACGTTTTTCTTTAAAAATCCACACAAAAATGAATTCTTTAATAGGCATGAAAGGTGTTGAGCCAAAAAACAAAAAATTGATAAAAATTCACAAATCTGTAGAAAAATGCAAGTTTCTTCAGTTTGATTATTTTGACGAGAGCCCGATTCCACCACCCTGCCTCACATATGTCGTCTTTATGTCTCCCCTTTCTTGTTTCATGTTTGTAACTCTCTCGTAACACCTCTTTTTTTAGACATTTATATGACCTAATTGTGCTGCAAGTGCCATAAAACAGGTAGAGGCAAAATTGTTACTCAAGATCAGTAATGCTTACTATTACACTCATCGTCATCGCCATCATCAAGTGTCTTTTCAAGAACAGACGATGGTAATCATGGTTGTCGATCCCTCTGTTTTATTGGAAGCCCTCATCAATGAGTTGTTCATTGAGTTTTATTTCCCAAGGTGTTCAGGCTATTTATGAGTATTTTTGGCTTCTCTTCCTTTCGAACTTTCCTGCCTTACGTAATTGTTTCAATCCCCCTTTTTTCAGTATATTTTATGTTAGGCAGCGTGGTGGAATCAGGCTCTCGTCAATTTTTGGGCATGTAGAGTTATTGGGGTCATCTTAAAACTTGCTCACTTGTCTTTATTTGGATGAAACAAATATCCATTTATCTTGAATACAAGTCGAGATATTTGCCAATGAAGGAGGTGGGGTCGTCTGTTTTCAGAGGTAAAGTTAATGAGAAAATGGCCTCCAAAAATAAGTTATTTCCTTAGCTTAAGAGTCCGCGGTAACTGAACATTTACATTTTGTTATGCTTTTAATCAACATTTTTCAGAATAATCCACCCAGAAATGAGTTCTTTAATGGGCATGAAAGGTGTTGAGCCAAAAAATAAAAATTTGATAAAAATTCACAAACCTGCGGAAAAATGCAAGTTTCTGCACTTTGATTATTTTGACGAGAGCCTGATTCCACCACGCTGCCTCTCATATTACGTGCTTCGTGGACTTCATTGGTCACCTCCTTGATGTCTTGATTGGTAATCTTTTTATGTTTGCCATTTCTAGTGTGTTAGCCAGTATACTAATAATAGATAGCATTTGTATAGCTCATATCCCCGCTCAACAGCAGGCTATATGCGCTTTACACTATATAATTACCCCAGCAGACCAGAGAACACTCCGAAACATTCTCAGCTTCCCGGGAAGCATACAGTGCAAGCAGCTGATTAAGCGCTCAAACACTACCAAACTGACAAGATCTTTCGTTGTCTATAGCCTGGTACCCATTTCCACCTGGGTGAAGTGAGGAAAATTCGTGTAAAGTGCCTTTCCCAAGGACACAACGTCGGGCCCCTGACGGGATTCGAACCCACGACCTTACGGTTACAAGTCCGAGAGCCTAACCACTAGGCCACCGTTGCCACCTAACTGACTTAAAACATCAATATGCAACCACGTGATAACACACAACATACAATAGCTTGTAGTATAAGCAATAAGCTGTCTTTAATACACTCCGATCAAAGGTTTTCAATTCTTTCACTTGTCGTTTTTTAAATCATATTTCAATCATCAACTTTTCGTGTTCTTTTGTTTGTTTTGTTTTTTTGTTCAGCTTTCTGAAAGTGGCAGACCAGCGATATTCGATGTCAAATAACCTAAGTGTGCAAAAAAAGCAGAAAAAGTAGCAAATCGATTAATATATAATATATTAAATTATCATAATATTATTATGTAATTATATATTGTTTATATTATAATATATATATATATATGTATATATTATATATATATATATATATATATATATATATATATATATAAATAATAGGAAACCTTCGATGTACCTCATTTTGAGTTCTGTTGTTGCGCAGATAACAGCAATTACCTTATTTCTTTATAAATTTTAATACTTAAAAACTTCTACAGCTCACGATTCACTGAAACTTGATCTAGTATTTATACAAACTCTCAAAGCAGGTATTGTTACTGAAATCTAATCACGAGTCCAACATCAATTACGCCCTTTCTATACACGTGGCATCAGGTTTTTCGTGAGCCAGTTATCGCATAAACACGACGTGTTTGTAAAAGTCTGCTCAATCATATTTTCATTAGTTCTCTATTGGAGTTCAGGCCATGATCATGTCTCTCGCAGTTTTAATGTCGTTATAAAATTGTGAGGCAGCGTGGTGGAATCAGGCTCTCGTCAAATTTTGGGTGTGTAGAGTTATTGGTATCATCTTGAAGCTTGTTCACTTGTCTTTATTTGGATTACAAAATATCCATTTATCTTGAATACAAGTCGAGATATTTGCGAAAGAAGGAGATGGGGGTCACCTGTTTCCTGAGGTAAAATTAGTGAGAAAAAGGCCGCCAATTCCTTGGCAACTGAAAATTTACATTTCTGTGCCTTTAATCAACGTTTTTCCAGAAAAATTCACACAGAAATGAGTTCTTTAATGGGCATGAGAGGTGTTGAGCGAAAAAACAAAAACTCGATAAAAATTCACCAACCTGCTGAAAAATGCAAGTTTCTTCACTTTGATTATTTTGACGAGAGCCTGATTCCACCACGCTGCCTCACAATTATCCCTTTTAAACCGACAGAATGTGAACGTGTGGCAGGCAGACGACAGTGTGTATTCCACATCCCAGATACGGCCCTCGTGTCCGCGAACAAACCATTCAGACGATAAAATTGGAGCATCCAGACAGTTTTTATCGTCCCTTGCTATCAACTGTCACAGAAATATGGAATACATTGTTGAATCGTTAACCTCGTTATCGGGAAGTAATTTCCGCTCTTTGTGTGACGAAACACTTTTATCATTGCTCTTGCCAGTTTTTCGTTTTTGAAGGTTTTTGTTTTTTTAAACGTTTCATTTTTATTTCTATTTCTTTAAAATTATTTCGTTTCGTTTTCTCTTCATTTATTTTTCAAAAACAGTTCTTCCTGCCAAGTATGTTTTTTTTTCATGGTTTCTTGTTGGTCCCCTACC
>NW_004797364.1:580326-583654 GCF_000002075.1 Aplysia californica
GTTTTGTTGAGAAAAAGTGTCTCACTTTCGCAGCAGCCTTATCTTCTAATAGCTGCAGATTCGCAAATGGGCACACACTTTGCTGTTCAGTTCATCCCATACGTGCGCTTTTGAAGACATGTCGAGTGCGTACACTGGCCAGTCCATGCCATTCATGCATGTTATGATCTTCCAGAAACTGGTGTTGTTTGCTAAATGGGCAGTGTAAGGGCAGGAGTGTCGTGTTGGATGACGGAGAGATTCTGATATTTTTTCTTTGTGCTGTCTGGCACCGTGAAGACGGTGCTGTTGTTGCGGTTTCGCGAATTGCAGTCCTAAATAATGCGCTCCTGATCTAAGTCCTGTACTTACTGCTCCGTGCCTCACACTGACGAAAGAAACATTTCCATGCACCCCATGCATGCATTGAGCTGCTACTTATGAGAAACGAAACGATTTCGCAGATGCGACAGCATAATCTGCCTCTCTTGAACACGGCTGATCACTCGAGACTGTCCTATTTTTTGCAAATCCCGAATTTTTCAAGTGTGCTAAAATCTTTGTATAAGTCGAGAACAATACACGCACTGCATTCTTTAAACGTTGCGTTTTTAATGGCGTTCAGTAGTGTGTGTGTGTGTGTGTGTGTGTGTGTGTGTGTGTGTGTGTGTGTGTGTGTTTGTGTGTGTGTGTGTGCGTGTGCGTTTATCATATAACCATGCAGGACCTGGAAAATACATAGATGGCCAACACGATGGAAGGCACGGTTGGTCGCACCTACTCTTTTCCTTTCTCTCCGCTATTCTTGTCAGTCTATCTTGCTTGTCCCTGCCTGCAATGGCTCCTATCTTGCCGATGTGATTTTCTTTTCTCAAGCTAGACTAAGCGATCCCAACTCCGATAGCATTTCTTGGATTGATAAGGTTGCACATACAAACTCGTAAGCCATGGCATCTTTGGTGAAGGGCCAAAAAACTGAACAAAACAAAACAAAAAAACAACAACCCCAAAACACTTTTCAAAAATAATCTCAAAGGCGCACGCTCGTGTGTGTGTGTGTGTGCGTGTGTGTGTGTGTGTGTGTGTGTGTGTGTGCGTGTGTGTGTGTGTGTGTGTGTGTGTGTGTGTGTGTGTGTTTGGGAGGGGGGGGGCAGAGTTCTCTGTACATTTTATATTCTTTCCGTTCCCGTATATTAATATGCTAAAGTCTAGACAGGTCTAGAAAATGTAAACGAAGGCCCATGGTTCCCACTTAACTGTATACAGGACCAGTTTTCCAATTAACGTACATTCAAAACAAAATCATGGGCAGCGAAACAATATTTTCTTTACGTCTGTGTCTGTGTGGATTTATTTACATGAGTAATTGTCTGCGCTGGAGAACAACACCGATATCCTCCCTTTGTTGCAGAAACATTAACCTTATTAATATATTTGATCTGAGGCACATAAAAGTACATGTATCTTTTCTTTAAGAAAATAGTTTGGTAATATTTTTTTGAACATAACAAAAACATTTGTTGAAATGTATACATGTATTGCATTGTTGTGAAGTCTGCGCACGTTCAAACAACGGAATGGAAAAAAGCGACATTTTATTATGGCCCAATCGGCTATTTATGGAAATCAATTTTCAATCATTATCTTAATAGTTTTTTCTCGGTTTTTTTTAGTAGGGGGGGGGGGTGGTCTCAACACATATCATGTCCATTTAAACATTTCTGAATGGATTTTGCTTTAAAATCTTGATCATGGGTACGAAAAATTTAAATTTTCGATTTCCAAAGACTGGCATGCTTTGGAGGTCATCAAAATTCGGCGACAATTTTCTCGGTATTTTTTTCGTCTTACACCAGGCAACCCCCAAAACTTCTTTTAATAGCAAATACCTTGACTGCTATTCACGATAGTTGGTTTTTTTTTTTCCATTTAAAGCAAGACGAATGAACAAACTTGAAGATGACATCAGCAACTCCGTATTATGCTGCAATATAGACGAGCACTTGACTTACTAAGGACCTGAATTCTGATCTTTTGGCTGCGGTTATGGACGTTCTATTTTGGAGCTCTTACAAAAAATATTTATAAAAATCAATAATTTACATTAAAAATCAACAACAGCACAAAGTATATCTTTATACAACTTTTGAAGTCTTTTTTCTTTATCAGAAATAAGAATAGCAGAAGTCAATGTTCATACGCATGAAATATGCAAATCCTTGTTTCTGATTTGCATGATGTGTTATGATGATTCCAAATGTGCTCCAAACATCGTCTTTGGTGTCCTGCTAAACTAACATATTTTATGTCCACTCTGTCCTTAAAGTGTAAATGCAGAAACAGTTGGATCGTCAAACAATTTACATGATAAAAAATAAACAAAAACAATCAAGAACCCTATCAGAAATTAGATTCGATTCAATTCTGTGCACGTTTAATGCTAATAATACTCATTTGTGTGACTTGCTGCGGTAGGCCTACTTGTCGGGTCACGATGACCTCATACGTGAGTAAGGCAGTCTCTACCAGGTCGAAACTTCAATACGAGAAGGAAGAAATGAATAAAGCCACAATAACTTAAGTCAAACCTTTTTCGTTGCATGTCAGATTTCTTTATAATATAAGAGTTTGGTTTAGGCCTATCCCAGTCTTTCTGCTTTAGACCATCAATTGAAATCTCTTTTTCTTTAAACTTCTTTTGCTGGGTCGACGGAAGTCACCACTGGCAAGCCATCCTTCTTTTTTCTGTCGATTTTTTTCTGTTTCTCCCCCCTCCCCCACTCCAAATGGATATTTGAAGACTATTGAAATGTTGCTTGCTTATTTCGTATCAGACACCTATCGTCCTTGTCTCTCCTCCTCCTATTTCCTTTATTATTACTCTCTTGTAACACTTCTAATCTTCGGCACTTTTAATAACTTAAATTGTGTTGCAAGTGCCTTAAAACTCTCACTAAAAACAAACTTACCCCGTACCCCTCCTACTGCTTTTAACGACTTTTCGAGTCATTGTGTTCCTCTTTTCTTTCAAAGAAAAAAAACCGACTTGCTTTTCTCATAACTTCTCTGAAAACCTCGCGACGGTTCCAGCGAGAGAACTTTTCGCACCCCGAATAATTGCCCCTGGCGTGAAATCTTCCAGGAAAGCCGCGGCTTTCTACCGGGGAGGCGAACACCTTTAATTCCTCGCTTCAAACCGGTTATTTATTTACGACCATCGATTGGAAAGGGGAAATCACATTGATTTCAAAGGACATTAATTCAGATTGATCGCCCCTGTCGAGAGGTGGGGTCTTGACGCGCTATTGCTTCCGGCCAGCTCTAGGAGGAGGAGGAGGAGGAGGAGGAG
>NW_004797364.1:585160-587660 GCF_000002075.1 Aplysia californica
GAATGAAAAATAAGAGGGGAGGGGTGGCGTTAAGGGAGAAATATCGATCTTGTGCCCAGATGGGACCGAGGCTATTTCTTGATATACTGCTCACCAACCGACTTACTCAATCGGGTTTCCTTCGTTGATTAAATGATGAGGTATCTTCTAGGACAACTAATAACCATTTGACCCCAATTTCCCGGCGGCAAGGATCTGACTGCCTCACACCTGTTTTTGTTTGAAAGTCTTCTACACTACCAATTTGTGGTTCCGCTTCTTTTTTTTTCGATTTCCTGTGTCTATGCTTCATCCACCTTGGTTCTTTGTTTGTTATTTCGTTGTGTGTGCATGTGTTTGTGTGAGTGTGTCTGTGTGTGTGTGTGTGTGTGTGTGTGTGTGTGTATGTGTGTGTGCATGTGTTTGTGTATGTGTTTGTGTGAGTGTGTGTGTGTGTGTGTGTGTGTGTTTGCTTGTGTTTGTGTGTTTGTGTGTGTATGTGTATGTGTGTGTGAGAAAAGACGTATATAGAGGACGCGAGAGAGAGAGAAAGAGAGAGAGAGAGAGAGAGAGAGAGAGAGAGAGAGAGAGGTGGGATAAAAAGAGAGAGAGAGAAAAAAAGATAGAGAAATAGAGAGAGTGAGAGTGAAATCAAACGGAATAAAAGATAATGACAAGAACGAGAAAGACAAAAAGTCGTTGAAAATGTTTTTGTATTCCGAAAATGAAAAGAAAACTGGTAAAATGGAGTGCATTTTGTTTTAAAATCACAGAACACGGAAACTGTCACCATAAAGCACCCCTCTCCCCAAATATAATAAATCAAAGACAAAAAACAAACAACAAAAATAGAACCAAACTAACCAAAGACAGACTATGTCGGTAATGTTGAAAATTTATAACAACCTGACACTTCCTAGACGCCTAAAGAAAGACGGCTCTGTTTGGACTAAGACCCCCAGCTACAAAGCTTAGAAAAAAAGAAAAAAAAAACAGCAGAAAAAAAATCGAAAGTGGAAGCTCTTTTATTCGGAAAGAATAGAATTAAATGTTGACTTGGATTAAGGCTTGCCACACAGAATCTGTCAATATGACAGGTCTCCAAAATCCTTCTTGGCATGTCACGCGGCGTTTCGTGGACGAAGAACGGAAATAAAGCTATTTGAAAGAATAGTAGAACTCTTTAAAAAGTAGGAATGGAAGACATCGGCGGAAAGAAAATAAGTGAACTGCGGCTTTTGATGACGTGCCAAGCATCGTGTCGTCGTGTGTCTGCTGGACAGTTTGGCTGGATGCTGCCCACAAATTGGGGCTATTACCATGGCTGGCGTTGTGAGGGAGGCTGACAGCATGACAGTCCTGATGGCTTTTTGGCACTACTGGCGCGGTGCGTGGTCTCAGACACACCATCAGGACTCGGGTGACTTGTCGGAGGTCTCTGCCTGCCTGCCTGCCTGCCTGCCTGGTCTGGTCGGTCGTCTCTCGATTTGGCGCGAAATGTCTTGTCTTGTCTTGTCTTGTCTTGTCTTCCGTGTTGGTGCTTTGTGTGTGAGGTGAGGGGATGGGGGGTGGAGGGGAGAGAGAGAGAGATAGATAGATAGATAGATAGATAGATAGATAGATAGATAGAGAGAGAGAGAGAGAGAGAGAGAAAGAGAGAGAGGAGGGGAAGAGAGTGGGGGGAGACGTGGGGGTGGACAGAAATAAAGAGAGAGGGAAAGAAAGATAGAGAGAGAGAGACAGAGAAGGATAGGGAGAGAGTGCGAGTGAAAGAAAAAGATAACTATACAGAGAGAGAGAGAGAGAGAAAGAGAGAGAGAGAGACAGAGAGAAAGAGACAGAGAGATAGAGAGAGAAGCAGAAAGAGATAGACACAGAGAGAGAGAGAAAGAAAGAGAGAGAAAGAGAGAGAGAAAGAGGGAGAGAGAGAGACAGAGAGACAGAGAGACAGACAGAAAGAGAGAGAAAGAGAGAGAGAGAGAGAGAGAGAGAGAGAGAGAGAGAAAGAGGGAGAGAGATTGAGAACAGTAGCATAGATAGACAAACAGATTGCGGAGGAAAAGAGCAAGATGAAAGGACATCGTCCTCTGGGCAGAGCAAGCACTGGTTGTGTATGTGTATTTAACTAGTCTCTAATAGCTTCTGTGCTTTGTGGGGAAAAGACAGAAATACGCGAATCAGAATAACACAGAGAGCTCTGCTGTAGTTTTCTTGCTTTTCTCCTTGTTTACTATCAAACATCTATCATCAGTATCTCTCCTTTATCTTGTCGGTGCATGCAGCTCTCGACAAATTTTGGGTATGTAGAGTTATTGGTATCATCTTGAAGCTTGTTCACTTGTCTTTATTTGGATGAAAAAAATATCCATTTATCTTAAAAACAAGTCGAGATATTTGCGAAAGAAGGAGGTGGGGGTCACCGGTTTTCTGAGGTAAAATTAGTGAGAAAATGGCCCACAAAGATTTGTTTTTTCTTTAGCTCAAGAATCCTTCGTAACTGAAATTGTACCTTTTTTGTGCC
>NW_004797364.1:590160-596653 GCF_000002075.1 Aplysia californica
AACACCACATACCCACACACACACACAAACACACACATACACACACACACACACATATACACAAACGCACATACGCACACGCACGTCTTCGACATACACATTAAACACTTACAAACATAATATCCTTACTTTTTAATATACCCATCGTCTTAGGTTTATATCATTAATGGATGATTATAGTTTCTTTAAATTTCATGTACATTTGAGCTCGACGTGTCGTTTTCATGGGGTGCTTTTGAGCTGCTACTTTTTGATCGTTAAGCGATCTAACTTTGTTTTGTTTTATGATTGATTTTAAAATTTTAAATTTCTTTTCGTTCCCATTTCGCTGCTAGATCTAGTGCACGTGTACTGGTAGGCGCTTTTCTGTGGCGTGCTCAAGACCTGATTTCGATTCCCAGAGGGGGAGAACTTTTAACGAGTATCGCTGGGTTTTTTTGCTGGGATTTTTAATCCTCTCCACCCGGGTTGTTCTTGGCAGACAGGGTCGAAGCTGGCCTTCTAAATGATCTAAATTGTGCCAAAGGGGCGTAAAACTGCCTTCGTTTATAAAAAAAATGACCCAACTATATTTATTCAAATGTAAGATTCGTTAGATAGGCAACACAACGAGGAGAATTATTTTCACAGACTTTTACTTTCCTCTTTTTTGTCCCTTTTTCCTCTTTTAAAAGAAACGCCAATGCTTGTAGACACACTCACAAATGTGAGGCAGCGTGGTGGAATCAGGCTCTCGTCAAAATAATCAAAGTGAAGAAACTTGCATTTTTCCGCAGGTTTGTGAGTTTTTATCAAATTTTTGTTTTTTGGCTCAACACCTTTAAAGCCATTAAAGAACTCATTTCTGTGTGGGTTTTTCTGAAAAACGTTGATTAAAAGAACAAAAAATGTAAATTTTTAGTTACAACAAAATTTTTAGCTAAGGAAATAACTAACCTTTGGTGGCCATTTTCTCACTTATTTTTCCTCTGAAAACAGGTGACCCCCACCTCCTTCATTCGCAAATATCTCCACTTGTATTCACCAAAAATTTACGAGAGCCTGATTCCACCACGCTGCCTCACAAATGTACTCACACAGACATAAAGAATAGGCAACACGTATAATATGCTTAAACACCAATACGAACACAATAACCCCCCCCCCCTCCCTTAACAAACCAAAACAAAATAAAACAAAAACACGCCCAAGAACTCCTTCAGCACCAATCAGAATCTATCGCCGACACACGTGACAAATCCAAGATCTCCTTCCTGTTCCCTGTCCAAAAATGAGGTCCTGGAACTCAAAACTAGGCCACTGGTTCTTCACTAAAACAGCCCCCGCAAAATAATGCCATTAGAATACTGTTCTCGGATACAGAAACTATGTTAAGGGCTATACCCCTTCTGTCCGTAGCCTACACTGACTACGCTAGCTTCCTGAAACAGCCTTAGAAATGGATGTTTTTCTTTTTTTCTTTGGGAAGTGTTTTACGGCTCTTGCAACTGCATTTAAGGTTGTACGATGAGTGCGAGGGACAGATTATGCAATTTCAGATCGGAAGGAACTAATTTTGAATTTTGCCCGTGTGGCGTCCGAAGCTCACTCTTTTCGATTTTAGGATCACAAAGGCAACTTGCGCAAGGGACCTCTGATATTTTTTCACCATTTTCCGAGAAGGCTAGGTTTTATAACTTGTGCAAGGGACCTCTGATATTTTTTCACCATTTTCCGAGAAGGCTAGGTTTTAGATCTTACCCGCCCTAAGATCAGGGGTATGCCTGAAAGGCTGCAGTGAGAAGGAACAAAGAAGTAGAAGTAGAAAGGTTGCAGAAAGAGTTAAGGGCCCGGAGGAGGGGGCAAGTAGGAGGGGGCAAGTAGGAGGGGGCACAGGGGGCAGAATGTAGAGACGAAAGCAGACGACAGATGTTTAATGAGCAGGAGAGGTGAAAGTACGAATTTTTTTAGAACAAAATTTTCCGTCACCGTAAGGTTTTAAACATTGCACCAACTGAATGAGAGGTGAGCCCTGCACCTCTAAACCACGATAGCCCACCAGCTGTAGTCTGCTTTCCTATGTCCTGGAAACCTGTTGCCTAAACCATAGGTGCCGATATTTGTGGAAAATCCGAAAATTCCGATGTCTTACCATGCCAGATGTTGTAATGTTCATGCTCTTTCTTATGTACATGTATATATTATACATTAATCTATATTTTAAAATCTTTTTGTTCATGTTATATTTTATGTATAAATAATCTTGATAAAAGACATCGGTCTGGAATACCGGAGTTGTCATCTCTGACTCAAGTGTTGACGTGTCATGACTCTCTGTCCTTGGTGGTCGGGGGCTGTCGTTGCACGTTCTGATATATCTGTCTGTCTGTCTGTCTGTCTGTCTGTCTGTCTGTCTGTCTGTCTGTCTGTCTGTCTGTCTGTCTGTCTGTCTGTCTGTCCTCAAGCGTGTGTGGCCATTAGGTCAGAAAAGTTGCGGATTTTTCTCTCTTCTGTTCTTTTTCTATCGTAACCTTTTGGCACCTCCGCTAAACGACTCCTGTGTCTCCTGAGACTCCTGACGCGTCATTTCCCTCTTGCTTGAGAAGATGGTTCAGCAACGTTAATCTCTCTGTGGAATACTTTCTTCCATTAAGTCTCTGTTCGTCGCTTCACTCTCAACAACTTGAATGTTGCATGGTTTTCTTTTTTTCCCCCAAGAAGAGGAACAACTAATATTTTGGATCCAACAGCTTTTAAAGCTGGGGTGTCTAATTTTCATGACTAAAAAATCTCTGTAGAGGATTATGGCATCTTTTTTAAAAAGAAACTACCGTGTGAGGACACGAGTGCGTGTGCGTGCGCGCACTCGCATACACATATACCAAGACGCATACACACAAATACACATACTCACTGACACATACACTCTGACAGACAATTTCTTTATTTAGAATTATATGTTAATTCTACATAATGTGTACTTGTCTGACTGACTCACTGACTGAATGACTGACTGACTAACGACTGACTAATGACTGATTGACAAACGACTGACTGATTGACTGAATGACTAACGACTGACTGATTGACTGAATGACTAACGACTGACTAATTGACTGAATGACTAACGACTGACTGATTGACTGAATGACTAACGACTGACTGATTGACTGAATGACTAACGACTGACTGATTGACTGAATGACTAACGACTGACTGATTGACTGAATGACTAACGACTGACTGATTGACTGAATGACTAACGACTGACTGATTGACTGAATGACTAACGACTGACTGATTGACTGAATGACTAACGACTGACTACGTCATACATTTTTGTGTCGAGTCCATTTTTTGGTCCCATGTAAACAGTCTTATTTGTATCTGACAACTATAGACGATGAGAATGTGGATATCACTATTTTAATATTCGTAGATTGTGTGCTGTCCTAACATTACTTCCTGGATTTCTGCCTCTACATTTGCATAACCGTTTGAATTTAATTTTGTCCCTACTTAAAGACATAATATACCCCCCCCCTCCTACACACACTCCACCCGACTTTCATATTACAACACTAGACTATGTAAGTGGGTGGTTGGCGGGTGCTCTGGTGTGGTTTGCTTCTTCTTTCCTATCGAACATAGATCTATCGTCCTTATCTCCCCTCCTTCTTTTTTATGTTTGTTACTCTCTTGTAACACATCTAATCTTCTGGCGCTCATATGACCTTATGCAGTTGCCAGCGCCGTAAAACCTCTACTAAAACAAACAAAGACTGTAACGAGCTACGCTGGTTCAAATCACTAGCATAATTATATTTGAGCCGTCTAGGTTCTCCACCACTTTGATCAAGCCTCATCAAAGATGACCGCTGAAGAGAAGGTCTTGTTTCTAGGGTAACCTTACGGCACTTGAATACGACGTGAAACAGGTAGTAAACCGAGCCAAAGAAAACACCGACTGGGTATCCCATAATCAAGTCCGTGTGTAGGCTACTCCATCTGCTGAGGCAATATCTCGTAAGTTCCTGCGTCAGAAAAATGGCGGCGTGAGCCCGCGCAACGACGCACGATTTGCACACCACAGCGCATTACTGCGACGAGCACAGAAGGAAATCTCTCAACAAACACCGGACGAGACATTACATTATTGAACTCCTGTTGAAATTGGAGATTTCTCAACGGGTGTGCACACGGTTTTTTGTTGGTTTTTTTTTTTTTTTTTTTTTTTTTTAATGTGTTTTTTTGTTTTTGGATAGTGTGGTATCAATGTATCTATTTTTTTTTTTTTTAATGTGTTTTTTTGTTTTAGCGAAGTCGAATTGTTCAACCTGGTTACAGTAGGGTTTTACGATGTCTATATGATTGTTCCGAGACTCCAGTTTGAGGTGAATTTTGACGAAATACAGAGTATTCATTATTGTGTTTTAGTTTAGAACTTATTTTGATCATGAAAACAGACATGTTTGAAGAATAAACTTTGGAATAAGAGTAAAGCTTAAAAAATTAAGATGCAGACCTCTGGAAAGCATTCACTACCATTCTAACAAAAACTTTTTAAAAAATGCATTGTTAAGAATAGCCTACGACATATTTTTTCTACTTCACTTTCGTCGCATTGTATGCAGGCGTGTTAGAAAAAAATATTTAAAAATGGGTTATTAAACGCAGTGGTGCAATTTTGTTGTCGTAGTCAGAGACCGTAAATACCCATTGGTCGTAGTAATCATTGGTCGTAGTAGTGGTAAAACGACCGGCGGTGGGGAGTAGGGAGTAGAGGTGGGGGGGGGGGGTTCTTTCTAAATATAAATACATCCAAGATACCCAGCAACACATAGAGTGCTCGTGCAATCGTTCTTGGGAAGTCGCAGACTCAGATCCAAAACGTTGTAAGTGCAAAAAAAAAGAGAAGAAAGAAGCGAGAAAAAACTTGTATGGCACGTCGAACACTCTCCCACTAACACCCCCGGTTGGTGGGCATGGGGCAAGTCTGAGTGCCGGACTCTTGGAGAAAAATAGAAAAAAAAATAAGCGGAGCATGAGTCGACCTCATTGCAAGCGTGGCCTAATCCGGAACAAGCTATGCCGCACGTGCGCGCGCGTGCTTTGGCATCAGAGAGCAGGATTGCCGGGCAGGGCGCGTCCGACCACAGGATGAGGCTACTTTTGCCTGTGGACAAGCGACGAACACACGTCTAACGATGTAGTTAATAAATGAACGCTTGAAATTTGTCAGCAGTTGATAATTATTTTTCTCTCAGGTTTTTTTTTTCATCACTTAAGCGTGGCTTCCATGTGATATTTTGGCATGTCTCTATTAACGCTTTGCTGACGCAGTAGACACACAGTAATAATGATAATAATAATAATAATAATAATAATAATAATAATAATAATAACGATAATAATAATGATGATGATAATAAAGCAATAGTAATATTAATGATAATTGTGTCTTTAGTTATTCCTGGTGACACTCAATACAAATCTTCTATTTCTTAACATAGAAATTTTACCCAAGGTATTTTATAGGAGGTGAAAGGAGATAATTTTAGAGAAGAAAATTTTTTGGTCGCTACCCGGATTCGAACCCGAGACCTTTGAACACCTTAACCTCTAGGCCACGAGAGCCCCCTGATGAAGTTTAAATCTTTTATAAGAAGCAGACTTTTATCGCTCCTGTGAGGAAAAACCCGGACTTAACCCTTCCAGCCCCATGCGCGTATATTATTTTCAGCAGCGTTTGTACCTCCCTCCGTCCCAAGAGCGTATATTCTCAGTTTCGGGGAATACCGAATTTGCGTATTTTCCTAAATTAGCTTATCTAATTAAACTTTAATTTTCATAATATTTGTTCATTTACCTTTAAACAATGCTAGATGTTATTATCTAAACCTTATTATGAAGATACTACATCACTTTTTAGAATGCATGCCTCTTTTTCTGAAATATCGTTGTATTGGCTGGGACTGGGGTTAGGGAGTGTACAAAAATGGCTGGGAATAGAAGGGTTAAAGGGATGCATCGTCTCAGCAGAAAGACCGAGATACTCGAAAAAATTATGCTCCCCACACTGGTGTCAAACTCACGTTTATCTCGTCTGACAGGGAAATAAATGCGTAACCGTCACACCATAGAGGTCTTCTAACGAAAAAAAAACCCCACAACGAGTCATAATAATATGCATCACCAGCACCATCATCCTAGAATGTGTCATGAAAAACTAGAAACTTCATTATAACTTTTTTAAAAATTTTGTTTTGTTTTCTGAGTTGCTGTTTTTTTGTGGGTTTTTTTGGGTTGAAATTTCGTTTATTTGCAAGCAAAATGTCTGGTTTTCTTTTCTTTTTTTTTTCTTTCATTTTCCGAACATTTTAACAATATCTACCACATTGACATACTTTACTCATAACTTACCAATTACTCGGCACACAATCAGGACACGGGACAGAGGGGAAAAAACCCTCCAACAAACAAAACAACACAAAACAAAAAAGTTGTAATGAAG
>NW_004797364.1:596753-599448 GCF_000002075.1 Aplysia californica
GGGGGGGGGAACGCCTCCAACAAACAAAACAACACAAAACAAAAAAGTTGTAATGAAGTATCTAGTTTTACATGACATGTTCTACGAATTATGTGTGAGGTAGCGTGGTGGAATCAGGCTCTCGTCAATTTTTGGGCATGTAGAGTTATTTGCATCATCTTAAAGCTTGTTCACTTTTCTTCATTTGGGTGAAAAAAATATCCGTTTATCTTGAATACACGTTGAGATATTTGCAAATGAAGGAAGTGAGTGTCACCTGTTTTCAGATGTAAGATTAGTGAGAAAATGGCCGCCAAAGATTAATTATTTCCTTAGCTTAAGAGTCCGTGGTAACTGAAAATTTACATTTTTGTGCCTTTAATCAACGCATTTCAGAAAATTCCATACAGAAATGAGTCCTTTAATGGGCATGAAAGGTGTTGAGTTAAAAAAAACAAAAATTTGATAAAAATTTACAAACCTGCAGAAAAATGCAAGTTTCTTCACTTTGGTTATTTTGACGAGAGCCTGATTCCACCACGCTGCCTCACAATTACTCGCCACACAATCAGGACACGGGACAGAGGGAAAAAAACCCTCCACCAAACAAAACAAAACAAAAAAAGTTGTAATGAAGTATCTAGTTTTACATGACACGTTCTATGAATTATTTCATCAAAGCTAGGGTTCTGTACTTTGTCCACAGATCTTTGGTCTATTTAGGTAAAATAACGGCGTGCATGATAATTTGGAAAATCTCCAAAACGTTGGCCACATTGTCTAGACAGACGAAGGTCACGGAAAGAAGTGTGGCAAACTCCTGATTTAGAAGAATTGCGTGAGGCGAGATGAGATGGAAGGGGTGTAGTCTTGGCGTTACTTTCAAACAGTAGGCTAATTAATGGCGTGACGATCTGTTCGGAATCTGCCTGTTTTGTAAAGTCGTCATACTCAAACTGAGTTTGTTTTAGACTCCTGATTTTCTTTTAAACAAGAAAGTTGGAGAATCTATAAAACTACCCCCCCCCCACCAAAACAACCCCCCCCCCCAAAAAAAAAATCCCCCATCCCTTAAAAAAACACAACAAAAGGATAAAAGCCCCCCCCCCTTTTTTCCCCATCAATACAAGACAGGAAAAGCACGGAAGAAATAGCATCCAAATGACGATACAGCTGAATACCCACAATTTTATAGATTCTGAATAGGATGTATTGAACTCAAGTTGTGTTTTTTTTTATTTCTTTCATTCATTTATTTCGCTTTTATTCAAATAGAATGTTTATTTTAAAGTTTATCGTACGTATAAAACATCATAAGACGAGCTATAACAATAGCTCAACAATAGTTCCTATAAATGAAGAGAGAGAGAGAGAGAGAGAGAGAGAGAGAGAGAGAGAGAGAGAGAGAGAGAGAGAGGAGGAGGAGGAGGAGAGACAGACAGACAGACATACATACAGACAGACAGACAGACAAACAGAGAGACAGAGGAAAAGAGAGACAGAGGGAGAAAGAGAGAGAGAGAAGAAAGAGAGGGATAGAGAGCGAGCGAGCGATAGAGAGAGAGAGAGAAAGAGAGAAAGAGAGAGAGAGAGAGAGAGAGAGAGAGAGAGAGAGAGAGAGAGAGAGAGAGAGAGACAAACAGGTTTACAAAAAGAAGGTATCTAATAGGTTTATTATATTGATATGAATGGCTGTATATATTTGGATGTTTGCGATGAACCGACAAAAAGAGGGGATGGGGGTTTAATGAGAATCGGTGACAAGCTTATATGAGTGCGTTCGATATTATTCTGCTCAAAATCACAGATGTCACTATCAAAATACTCATTAGTCTGAGATGTTCGAATTTGCATCCTCCTGTTGGTTGATGTGCCTCTCTTTCCTCTTATTTAAGAAAGAGAGAGAGAGAGCGGAGAGAGAGAGAGAGAGAGAGAGAGAGAGAGAGAGAGAGAGAGAGAGAGAGACAGACAGACAGACAGACAGACAGACAGACAGACAGACAGACAGACAGACAGACAAACAGACAGACAGACAGACAGACAGACAGACAGACAGACAGACAGACAGACAGACAGAGACAGCGACAGAGACAGAGACAGAGACTCTTTCCTCTTATTTAAGGGATAGGGGATTTTTAAAAAATTTTAATTAAAAAAAAAAAAAATGTTTTTTTTTTTTGGGGGGGGGGTATTCGGATATTTAAAGATTCTCCAACCTTCTTGTTTAAAAGAAAAATCAGGTGTCTAAAACAAACTCAGTATGAGTGAAACAAAACTAGACTCTCACGCTCCAGTGTGTCATATTCTCTGTTGATGCTATACACACACTGCCACACACGCCTTCTCTGTCTCTGTCTCTGTCTCTGTCTCTGTGTCTGTCTCTGTCTCTGTCTCTGTCTCTGTCTCTCTCTCTCTCTCTCTCTCTCTCTCTCTCTCTCTCTCTCTCTCTCTCTCTCTCTCTGTGTGTGTGTGTGTGTGTCTCTCTCTCTCTCTCTCTTTCTTTCGTTCTCTCTCTCTCATATCTCTCTCAATCTATCAATCTCTGAGTAGAGAAAGAGAGTAAGTAAGAAAAAAGAGTGAGATGGAGAGATAGAGAAAGAGATGAAGAAAGAGAGAGAGAGAGAAAGAGAAAGATATATATATATATATATATATATATATATATATATATATATATATATATATATATATATATATATATATATATATATATATA
>NW_004797364.1:600012-601094 GCF_000002075.1 Aplysia californica
CCCCCCTCTTTTTTCCGTTTTTTTTTTAAATTCTCGTCTCTCCTTTTGTTCCCTCTTTCATTGAGTTTACATTGCTGTTTCTGTCTTTCTATCCCTCTCTCCTCCTTCCCGCCTCTTTCTCTATGTCAGTCTCTCTATCCCTCTCTTTGTCACTCTCTCTCTCTCTCTTTCTCTCTCTCTCTCTCTCTCTTTCTCTCTCTCTCTCTCTCTCTTTCTCTCTTTCCCTGTTCCTATACACTATGTATGTGTGTAAGTATGTGTTTGTGCATGTGTCTTTGTGTGTGTATGTGTATTTTGTGTATGTGTGTGAGGGTGTGTGTTTGTGTGTGTGAGTGTGTGTGTTGGTGTGTGTGTGTCTGTGTGTGTGTGTGTGTGTGTGTGTCTGATAGAGAGAGAGAGAAAAAAAAAAAAAAGAGAGAGAGAGAGAGAGAGAGAGAGAGAGAGAGAGAGTTTGTGCACGTGCATATTATGTATATATGCTTGTGTGATCATTTGGCTGTGCAGGTACTGCATTGAGAGTGAATATTTATATATAGCACATATTATCATTGGAATACAGGGGGGATAAACCCTCTTGTTCCATCTTATAAACGAATTCACGTAGCTAAAGGGCTAGGAGGATGCGTGGTAGCGTTTGATGCGTTTCCCCTCAACACTTACACTTGCAAATCTCATTTTGAAATTCTGAGTGTCTGTAGCTAACGTGAAGTTGAATCGAGGCGTCATGATTTCTTTAAAAAAAAATTTTTGTTCCGCTCAAGACGGAAACACGGTTACGATTAGACTATGTAGATCTACGACAAAGAATGCAAATCGGCATGCTGCAAACCACTTGTTTTTTGTTTTTTTTGGTTTGTTACGTGCATCCTTTTTCTTTATTTGAACGTCTTACTCACTATGTATTTGGGAAAGGTTTTGAATTTGTGTTTTGAGTCGTTCAGTGTCATATGTTTCAATGCAGTAACATCCCAGGTAACATAAAGTGAACGACTCGAACTCGTTAATTTCTTTAAAACTCCCGAAAATCACGTATTTAAGTCGTGCACGACACCCTAACCCCTCCCTTCGTAACCCCCCCACCC
>NW_004797364.1:602299-603958 GCF_000002075.1 Aplysia californica
GTGTGTGTCTGTGTGTTGGAGGGGGGGTGGGGGATGGGGTAATAATAACTACTATTTTATCTGTGATATCTCGGGGTATATTTTTCTTTTGATTACTTTCGTGGGTTTTTTCCGTTCCGCTCTTTTAAAAGCCTACTCCTTTGTTCACAGATTACGTTGCTCTACAGACGGGCATCGGTAATCAATTCCATTTGGTGCTTCTGCCCTAAACAATGCTAATGCTTTAATGGAGTTGTTTTTTATCCGCTATTGTTCAATAAAAACAACACATTTGGGTTGGACGCAATCTCTTGTACCATTGTCCTGTTTTCGCATCTTTAATTTTGGGCTTTTATCATTCTTGCCTGCTTCTTTTCTATGGAATGGAAGATTATGTTGTGCTAACATTGAGAGTGTGTAACTCAAATTTCAACAAATATTGAGCTTTGCAGAAACAGAGCTACAATTATCGATCTCGATAACCTGAGGCAATCTTTCGATCGCAAACATTATTTTTCTTCATCTTAGCGCCATGTTTACAAGGCTAGATGATGAGAAAATATTCGTCGTGTTATGACGCGCTCGCACGAATGAAAGGGTGCTCGAAAACAATGACGTGAGTAAAATGCTAAAGGACCCAACGTTGTGTCATTGTGAAAGGCTTTTTTTTTTAAAACTCTATCCGTACGTCGTGTTTTGCTATAGTATCCATACGACATGGGGACTCTCTGTCACCCCTTTCCAAAGAGGAAATTTACTCGTTGATCCGACCTGTACATTTTGCGTTGCGGTCTGTCAAAATGAGTTTTTGAGAAATACTGAAAGTTCAGAGATCTTCGCACTAGAAGTATTCTAAAATATGAAGAATACCACCCAGGGGGTACAAAATGACCCCAGGACGTACGGATAGGGCTAAACAAGAATTTTGATTTTTGCTAGATACTTCAACCATTCTGAATTGCAAAGTATACCGTGACAGTCTTTTAGTGATTGAGTGCATTAGAGGCTGCTTACACTTTATGCTTCTCCGGAACTAAAGGATGTTCCCGAGTGGATTTTTTTTTCATTTTGAACTGCCGGGGTAACAATACTTGTATTTGTAAAGCGTGCAGAGCACGCTGCAGAGAGTGGGTATGCGCTATACAAATACAATAACTATTAGTAGTATAGTATATATTATTTATAAGAGTTGTTTTAAATCGCAAATATATTTACACTGAATTTTAGTATTTCACATTTTGAAGTCTAATTATCGACCAACCGTGCAGTGGACTATTGCGAATGCTACCATTTTGTGTTTCGCGCCCCCATATGACCTTATGCAGTTGCCAGCGCCGTAAAACCCTGTACTACTACTACTACTATACCATATATTATAATTTTGACTTTTAACCACAAAAAAAGAAGCCAAGCACACCAGCTGTACACATAGGTGGCAACGCAAAAACGAGCATTCAAATAGGCGCACTCCTTCCTTTCTGTCTCCTTTGTTGACCTCTCTGCCTGCTTGTCTGACTATCTGTCTGTCTGTCTGTCTATCTGTCGGTTTTTGTCCCAACCCCTTCTCTCTTTCCATGCTCTTTGTTTTGCAATTTACCCTTTATGTCACGTTCTCTTTCGCTTTTTGTATCTCTCTCTCTCTCTCTCTCTCTCTCTCTCTCTCTCTCTCTCTCTCTCTCT
>NW_004797364.1:604120-607982 GCF_000002075.1 Aplysia californica
TCTCTCTCTCTCTCTCTCTCTCTCTCTTCCTCTCGCTCTCTTTCTCTCTCTCTCTTTCTGTCTGTCTCTCTCTCTTTTTTTTATTCTCTCTCACACACCCACACACTCACTCATAATCACACATGTAGACTTACTACAGCTCACCCACCACCACTTTCCCCATCTCTGCAGCACACAGAAAATATGAGGAAAGCCCACATACAAAAAAGCCCTGATTGCTCACACCAGATAGGCTGAACACATCCCCTCTGCATTGTCATCCAACACCTCATCAGATTATCTTCATAAAAATTCACAATCGATGCAATTTTGCTGAGACACTTAACTGTTATTCTCCCCGTCCATGGGCATGTCTCTCAAAAGATCTGACTTGACACAACAATAAATGACAAATTGAACAATAGGGTACACGCAACTGAAAAAAAAAGAAAAAAATGAAAATCTTTTTTTAAAAAGACGGGGGCGCCGCTGCTGACACGAGGTTCCGTATTCTTGATGTTCCTGTATGGTTGCTTAATACAATCAAATGTGTTTAAGATGGTCACCCATCGTCGAGAAAAAACAATGGTTGTCTTAGACAGGTGATCGTCTTGGACAGTGTAATTATAAAATTTCTATAAAAAGAATAAGCTAGCGGGAAAGCGGGAAGTGGCCCTTTGTACAGGTGGTTGCCTTTGATAGCTGGTCGTTAGATCACATTCGTCTGTATCTTGCCGAAGGACAATATAATTATGTGAGGTAGAATTTTATAATGGTAATCGAACGTGCATCTTATATTGCTTAATGTTTGATTTCATCTGTCTAAATTTGGCTGGTTTTGTGCAATTTGGTTCATTGGCACCTGTTAGCAATTACACGTACTTTCTTGCTCTTTTCGGGGGCGTCGGTAGCCTAGTGGTTAGGCTACCGGACTCGTAATCGTGAGATTGCGGGTTCGGGGGTTCGAGCCTCACCTCGGTCCGACGTTGTGTCCTTGGGAAAGGCACTTTACACGAACTTCCCAATTGGCTCGGTCCTATCGGAGACGGACGTTAAATTAGGAGATCCCGCCTCTTAAATAACCTAATAGTGTTGATAGGGGCGTTAAACTCATACCACTTCACTTGCTTTTTACGGGGTATTTAAACTCCATAAATGTCGATGTATGGTGCTTTTTTTCTACTGTGTGCAAGTCACAGACCATCCAAACTCTGTACAGATCGATGTTTGGCGCTTTTTAACAATTCCTTCAGTGTGCTGGTAACAGACCATACTTAATCGGTATTTGTTTGGCTCCTCACTGTCTCATGCAGGAGATCCGTGTTCTATTCCCTTGTGGGGAGTGTTTTTTTTAAAAATCAAGTACCTCGGTCTTTTTACCGGGATGTTGTATCCCTCTCGGCCCCAGTTGGGCCCCAATAGGCAGAGTTTGAGCTCGCCTCCTGAATGATCTAAATATTGTTGATGGGCTGTAAAAACTCTTCTTTAAAAAGAGATATCACAAGACCATATTTGCAGGAACATAATGAAGTTTTGTTTCTTTGTAGCTTTTGTGGGCGTTGTGGGGGAAACCAAACACAAAAAAGAGAAACAACAATGACAAAAAATAAAAATAAAACTAAACTTTAAAAAACCCCACACTCTTTTATGTATCTGCATGTGGGACTGTGAATGACACTAGCATTATTCTGTACCTCATCTATAAAGCAATTAACACATAGCTGGGAAAACTGGCGATTGTAGTGTTGCGGTTTGGATCTTCGCTATTAAAAGCAGTGGGTCTGAGTTCGATTCCCGGATGAAAAAGAATTTGATCGAGTAAAATGAATAATAATGGATTGCATTTTTATAGCGCATATCCACTTATGCAATGCTCTATGCCCTTAACATGATACATATTATGGATTTACACATCAATTTTAAAGGCACATAGTGTTACATACTCATGCAAACACATATTCACGCACGCACGCACCACACACACAAATACACACATACATACACACATACACACATATGCACATACAAACTCACAACGATCTACAGCTTGGATGGATTCTGTCTAATCGAAATATGATGAAAATAGAAATGCTTTTAGTTTCTTCTTAAAAATTTCTAGATTTTCTGCTTCTCTGATAGTTTTGGAAGCCTATTCCAAACGAGTATCTCCGTCTTCTTTTGTGGCATGTTGTCCTGACAGGTAGGGTCGAAGCCTGCCCTCTAAAAATGTTTTATCTTGTGTAAAAAAAAGGGTGGGGAAGGAGTGGCGTAAAACATCCATGCTACAGAACAGACGTTACTCTCATCACTGCACTATGTATACTTTGTTTTTAGTTTGGATATAGGGGTTTTACAGCACTAGCAACAGAATAAGGTCGCATAAGTGCCGAAGATTAGAGGTGTTACAAGAGAGTAACAGACACAAAATGGAGGAGAGATCAGGACGATAGATGTTTGATAGAAAAGAAGTAGCTAACCAAATCAGAACACCCACCAACCACCCACGATGTATTCTTTTCTGATAATTGTTAGGGAAAGGGGCACGTAAGATTAAAATAAAATAATAAATTACACTTTTATTTGTCCCCGAAGGACACTTTGGTTTACAATGGCAAACAAACATTTACATACATAAATACAATGTTATAAATACGCATATTGATAAGTACATGAATAAATACATATATAAACACACAATATTACACAAACACAGAACAGTTTACAACCATGCCACCGTCGGTCGCCACTGTGCAGCGCCATGTATTTTGAGCTATGGTTGTCGTGTCTTGCTCAAGGACACACACCAGTGACCACCTTGTGTCACCGACACTTGCTTGACATTACTTGAGTCTAAACTCACTACTCACTTAGCCACTGGAGCCCCTATTAATGATAATAATACAAAAGCCTGTCCAACAGATCGGTGGATTGAATTCACTGCTTAAAGATTATATTTCAGATGTCGCTCTACCTCTTTACTCTTAAGGGATCATATGCATAGTACGCTGGGAGGATAGCTTTAATTAAGATTGCATTAGTTGTGGGTAACTTTTTCAACTGTAGTCTATCCAAAGACTTCCTCAGCAGACAGGAGAGATCATACTATATTATTGCATTAGTTGTGGGTAACTTTTCCAACTGTAGTCTATCCAAAGACTTCCTCAGCAGACAGGAGAGAGCATAATATATTATTGCATTAGTTGTGGGTAACTTTTCCAACTGTAGTCTGTCCAAAGACTTTCTCAGCAGACAGGAGAGAGCATAATATATGTGAGGCAGCGTGGTGGAATCAGGCTCTCGTCAAAATAACCAAATTGAAGAAACTTGCATTTTTCCGCAGGTTTGTGAATTTTTATCATTTTTTTTGTTTTTCAACTCAACACCTTTCAGACTCATTAAAGAACTCATTTCTGTGTGGATTTTTAAAATGAAAAACGTTGATTAAAGGCACAAAAAATGTAAACTTTTAGTTACCACGTACTCTTTAGCTAAGGAAATAACTAATCTTTGGCGGCCATTTTTTCAATAATTTTACCTCTGAAAGTAGGTGAACCCCACCTCCTTCTTTCGCAAATATGTCGACTTGTATTCAAGATAAATAGATATTATTTTCATCATATAAAGACAAGTAAACAAGCTTTAAGATGATACCAATAACTCTACATGCCCAAAAATTGACGAGAGCCTGATTCCACCACGCTGCCTCACATATTATTATTGTCGAGCTGTTTTTACCTCCGCGGTGACTGGGAGGAGTAACTTTGTTCACAACGCTGGCAGAGATTTCTCTGCCTCGGTAATTTGACCCTCGACTCATCTCGCTTCTCTGTTCGATGGTAGTCGCGGTGACATTCCTCACGTTCACACCCACACACACACACCC
>NW_004797364.1:608082-609872 GCF_000002075.1 Aplysia californica
AGGAGGAGGAGGAGGAGGAGGAGGAGGAGGAGGAGGAGCACGGGGACGACGTTGAGGAGGAAGACGAGGATGAGGATGAGGACGAGAACGGCACCAACGACGACGAAGACGATGACGATTAGGAGAAGGAGGAGAAGGATGATTAAAAGGAGGAGGAGGAGAAGGAGGAGGAAGACGAGAAGCTGAATGAAGAGCTGGAGGAAGAGCTGGAGGAAGAGGTTTAGGAAGAGTAGAATGGAGAGCTGAAGGAGGAAATGGAGAAAGAGCAAGAAGAGGTTGACGGTGACGGCAATATCCTGAGAAAGATATTGAATCTTGTCCGATTTATACTTTTTCAAACGATATTTTCTCTTTGTTTAACTGGACCATGGAGACATCGGTGGCCTAGTGGTTAGGCTTTCGGACTCGCAGCAGTATGGTCACGGGTTTGAATCTCGTCAGGTGCCCGACGTTGTGTCACTGGAGAAAGACAATTTACATGAATTTCCCCCATTTCACCCTGACGGTTAGCGAAGTGTGATGATTTCCAAAGCTGGAGAGTAAATTATGTAAATGTACATTATTATTTTGTGTCTCTTTTATCAACGTTTCTCAAATAAAATCCACAGAGAGATATATTCTTAAGTCGGCATTTTAAAAAATTGAGAAAAAAAAAAGTTACCGTACGAACCGAGTAATTTGATTCATAATTTTCGATTTCTTTATTTTGACGAGAGCATCATTTCACCACGACGCCACACATTTGCGTCTGGAATGCCGTAAGTCATAACGGACTTTCGCGTCAAATTGGATGAGTCAAGGAAAATGTCAATTTGATACAGTGTGCTCTGGCCAGCGCCATTACTCTGCAAAGGCCTGATCCGATTTGACGTACATTTGACCAATAGGCATCGTTTCAATGCTTCAACACAGAGGTAGAATGTCCGATAAGGTGTCGAGACAGTTATTTTTGGCGCTATTCCTGATGAGAGAGTTCGGCTGCCTTGACGATGATGATGATGATGATGATGATGATGATGATGATGATGATGATGATGATGATGATGATGATGATGATGATGATGATGATGATGATGATGAGATATGGTAAGATAAGGTCAGACAAATCTTTAATGTCCAGATGTTGACACAATGGTTTGGTGATTCACTACATACACACACACACACACACACACACACACACACACACACCCACAACCACAAGATCGACGTTTAAAAAAAAAGTTTTACTTGTTACACCACCGATTAGTTTTGTTTGTTTGTTTGTCTTTAGTTTTGTGTGCAGCATGTCGTGACTCCCGGCGTTTGTGGTGTAGAGGTTAGATGTTTCGCCGTTGTGCACAGAAGAACCGGTTTCGATTCCCGTGTGGGGATAAAAAATGTGTATGAGTATACACGTATTTCCGTTTTTCTGCACTTATTAAAACTCCAACTATATCCACACACAAAAAAAAATCACCACAAAAAAGAAAACGGAAACAAAAACAAAAAAATATATCGGTGACAACATAAAGCAGTCAGCTATTTAGAGCATTCTTGTCTTGCAACTCTGTCTATGTGCAAGATGTCCTGTAAATCGATCAATTTGTCATTCCGTTTTTCAAGTTTGTCGTTCTGCTCGTCACGTTTTCCTTCTTAGTTTACCGGTGTGTCTGTGGTTCTCCACAGTTTTTGTAATCGTAATCCCCACACCCACTCTTTAAATTGCCTCTGTTTCTCACTGTCAATTTTGTATTTATCTGTAATTATCAGTATCACTCGTTTTCCTTTTAGCACAATGACACTCCGAC
>NW_004797364.1:612952-628811 GCF_000002075.1 Aplysia californica
AAAAAAGAAGGAGGGGAGATAAAGACGATAGATGTTTGATAGGAAAGAAGAAGCAACAAACCACACTAGAGCACTCGCCAACCACGCACTAGTATTGTGTTGAGACCTAATTGCTTAATTGTAAAGCAAGTAAATGAATTGTTTTAGTTCCCCTATCTACGCTATTAGATTATTTACAATATAGGACCTCCGAATAAAACTCCCGTTTCTGATATGATCGGGCCCAAAAAAAGCAGAGAGAATTGGAAACTCCCCAAAACGACCCGAGTTCAGGAACATCCAATCAGGGATTCGAACCTGGGCCATCTTCTCCGTAGTCCAGTATGATAGCAACTGAGCGAACGGAGGATCCCTCGTAGTTTGTACTTTAGTTGGAAATGAAACCTCGTATTGTGTGCGTGACCTTAATACAGGACACTTCGCTATATTAGATTTACAAAGTTTTTTTTCTAACATTTTTGGCCGTTTTGATTTACTAAGACCATAAGGTAAGAAATCAAATCTTCTATCTTCTCTATAAAAATAATAACATTATTTGGAATCGTTATGAAGATATTCAAAGAATTGCATTTGAAAAGGCACGACATATAAATTATAATTATCGTGAAGCTAACAATGACTGACGTCAAATTTCTCAAAACTAGGTACTGAGCAGATAGAACTATGTAATTCCAGGGTACCGACTTGACAGCATGCACAGGCCGCCATATAGGCTAGTTATAAAAGAGATAAAACTCTACGACGGTGATGAATTTGATAGAGTAATTTTCGTGTTTTATTGAAAAGTCATTTTATCGGAACATGATTTTATGCCGTGTTTATGTCTTCGTGGAGGCGCATCAATATTTCGGTTGGTGTCATGATTGATGACAGTCCGGGTTCAAATCTCAAAGAGGGATTTTTTTCAAAACTTTGATTCTATTTTTTTTTTGGTAAGTGTTTTACGGCGCTCGCAACTGAATACGGTCATAGGAGAGCGCAGGACACCTTTTTCAGTCGGTAGGAAATTTTGAATTTGCCAGGGTGGCGGCTGCAGTCTACTCTGATCGATTTTAGACCACCGAGGGATCTTTAACGTGCGAATCTTGCACAAGGGCCCTCCGAGATTTTTGCCCTTGTCCGAGAAAGCTAGGTGTAGATTTTTCCAACCAGAAGATCAGGGGTGTGGCAGAAAGACAGAAGTAAGAAGGAGCGTGGGAGGAGCAGAAAGAGTCAGGAGCCCAGAGGAGGAGGGCAAAGGAGGTGAGGGGGTGGGGGCAGAAAGAGGAGACGAAAGCACACGACAGAACATTGCTAGAGAGCAGGAAAGGATGTGAAAGGAGACAATTTTAGAGAAGAAATCTGTTTTTCGGTCGCTACCAAGATTCGAACCCAGGACCTTTGAATGAGAGGTCACCAACACCTTAACCTCTAGGCCACGAGAGCCCCTTTGATTCTATTGAGAAGTTTTTAAGGCAGTCTTCACGTATGGTTCGGTTGTATCGGAGATAGATTTCAACTTCAAAGGTCCCACTTCCCAGAAGCCCAAACAGTGTTGATAGCACTAAATCAATTAGAAGTCGCTTTTTAAAAAATAGCATTTTGAGAAGTACAAATGGAAGTACCTGACAGCCCAACGTTTTTTTTTCTTCTCAAAATTAAACTTATTTTCCAAGCTTGATAAAGGACAATGCACCAGCCCTGAACACTTAGATGGGCCTAAAGAGGAGTGGAAACATTTTCCAAACCACATTACAGCTCATAAAGAATTTTTAAAAACTGACATCTCCCGATTTTCTCCTGGATACTACAACAACAACAACAATAATAATAATAATAATAATAATAATAATAATAATAATAATAATAATAATAATAATAATAATAATAATAATAATAATAATAAAGTAAAAAATAATAATGCTAATGCTAATGATAATGATAATGATAATGATAATACTGATAATAATAATAATTATAATAATAATAATAATAATAATAATAGTAATAGTAATATAATAATAACATCAACAGCTATATTATTATTATTATTATTATTATCATTATTATTATTATTATCATCATCATTATTATTATTATTATTATTATTATTATTATTATTATTGTAATTATTATTATTATTATTATTTTTTATTATAATGATAATTATATAGCGCAAGGTGAGTTTGTTTACAAAAACATCATGCTGCATTGTTCTCAAAACAAGCTGTTGCGAGCACTTCATTGTTTTGACTTTATCCGTTCATGTGTAAAACTGAGTAGCAATACATGAGTGGCATCGTGGTGAAATCAGGCGCTCGTCAATATTGAAATTGAACAAACCGACATTTTTTCTCTTGTTGGATGATGGATATCGAACTGTTTCCTTCAATTGCAAGTATACTGACTTCTAGTCAAGATAGAGGGTACTTGTTTCATTTTTAAAAGGACGAATGAACACGTTTTAAGATGACATCAATTACTCTATGGAATATGCTAAAAATATTTACGAGCGTCTGATTCTACTGCGTTGCAACACAAATTCTTAAGTCAATAGAGCGAAACGTAGTCATTTGAGACACTATGCTTCTGCCACTTTTCCGAAAGATTTCTAACAGCCGAAGCAAAAACTACAAGTATCAGCATTAAATGGCCGACGTATGTGGTGTACCGATAAGGCGCCCTGCTGTTAAACCTAAGTTCAATCCCCAAGTGGAAACACATTTTTACCGAGTATTTCTGCTGGCACGTCGTAACCTTCTCAGTCCGGGTTGACCCTGACAGGCCAAGCCAGAAGCGCGACTCCTGAAAGATCTAAATTGCGTCTGTGGGGGCGTAAAAACGCCTTCATTGAAAACCTTTTAAAAAGCGCTAAACGCTGGTCATATCGTGCACGTCACTGCCCTCGATAGCTTACGTCACCGTAAGCACAGTTTACAAGCTACCAAAAATAGCACACAACAAACGGGTTCTCTCTTTAAAAAAAAAACACAGAAAAAAACGTCCTGGACAATCGACTGGCAAATGTCGCTCGAAGAGATAATGAAAATATTTCCTTTCGTTTCGCAAATGGAAATTCTTCTTTTAGAACAACATTATTAATTAATTTACACTGCCTTTTTGAATTAACGTCTCTACATACGTCACCATATACATCACTCAAAATGCATAACGGCAAACTTTACTCTAAATAGAAATCAGCACCGGAATTTACAAGGGTTTAGTTTTATTATCTTAAACAACAAGTAAACGTTGCGTAGTATACCGCGTTTAGCACAGCTAATAGATATTTGAAATTATTCAAGAAAATGCTGCGTATTTAGTATTGCAGAAAAGAAAGCGAGAAAAGAAAGCGATATTCTGCTAAACGTCTTTTACGGACACTGCACTGGCTTCTTGTTAGGGCAAACACAATGAACAAGTCCTTATAATAACATGTTATATCACAAATGCGTGAATGATTGATAATGCGCTATCATATTTATCAAACCTGATGAAACTTAATGGATGAAAGGACATTAATTTCTATGTAGCTTATATTACGGCCCGAAGGTCTGGAATGTTCTGTCCAGTTGTTTAATAGCGTTCAACTCTTTCTATTCATCCAAATATCAGTTAAAGTAAATTCTGTTTTCGAAATAATTATAGATTTACATATTATACACATACATGTTTGTATATACATGTAGGTTTAGATTAGTAAACGTTTTACGGCACTTGCAACACAATTAATTCATATAGAAGACGATGATCAGAAGTGTTAAAAGAGACTAACAAACACAAAAAAGAAGGAAAGACAAGGGCGATAGATGTTTGATAGGATCGAAGAAGCAAACCACACCGGATCACCCGCCAACCACCCAATCCAATAGGTGATATTAAAACTCTCATTGCTTATAAACCTGGTGGGATTATTATTGTTGTTGGGTTTTTTTTTGTCAGCATAGATGAATTTTCAGCTATAGTATATATGGCTTCTTATATTTTTTCGAGAGAACTTTTTAAAAGCGCTGAAAGGTGCTTCACTTTACTTCAATAATGCGGTTAGACGCTGAGTTCAATTCTTGTGATGGGGGAATTTTTATTGAGCATCTCGGTCTTTCTACTGGCTTTTCGCTCATTTTCTTTCTCTTCTCGCTTCCTCACTTTCTCTCTTTCTCCCACCACACCCTCTCTATTTCTCTCTCTCTCTCTTTCTCTCTCTCTCTCTCTCTCTCTCTCTCTCTCTCTCTCTCTCTCTTTTTTCTCTCTCTTTCTTTGCATCTTTCTCTCTCATTTTCTTTCTCTTCTTTCTCTCTCTCTCTCTCTCTCTCTCTCTCTCTCTCTCTCTCTCTCTCTCTCTCTCTCTCTCTCTCTCTCTCTCTCTCGCTCGCTCTTTCTCCTCCTCCCCCGAACCCCCCCCCCTCCAATCCTCTTCTCTCTTTGTCATAATTTAGCTTTTGCTTAATAAAGTTTCTAAAAGCACGATGTTGCAAAACCATTAGATTAAGCGCTCCTAGACTAACAAATAGCATGTTTCCTTTCACGACCTCTCATAAAACCTCGTCTCGCCGGTCGGTCAAATTATGATGTGAATAGTTAAGTGGAACCTCTCTTTTAGAATCTTATTACCTATGATAATTTTTTCCCCTGTCTTCCTGTCCATTGATGTTTGTATAAAGTGTATTTGTTTGTTTGTTGTCTATTCGTCACTGAAATCGACACCGGCACCTAGTTGCCCTTGGGGTTTTCTGAGTCTTTAACGAGCTCAAGCGGAGAGAGCCGAGGGGCTGATTTGGGGTCCGTTGTCATTTCTTAGCAATAAAGGGTTCCTGTTATGTGAAGGGAATTTTCTACTCAGGGCAAGGGTGGGCATTTTTGTTTGTTTATGTGTTTAAAAAAAATATTAGACTTTCTTTTTTTCGGGGCGGGGATGGGGGGGATGGGGGGGGGGGGGAAGGGTGGTTCGGGAGGTAAGGTAGTGGGGTGTGAGTATTGTTAGGAAGGAAAGAAAGTTTATGTGTATGTCTGTGTGTTTGTGTGTGTGCGTGTGTGTGTGTGTGTGTGTGTGTGTGTGTGTGTGTGTGTGTGTGTTTGTGTGTGCATATCTGTGTGTTTGTGTGTGTGTGTGGTTTTGTTTTGTTTTTGGGAGATGGGGTTGGTCGTGGGAGAAAAGGAATGATGATGGCTGGATGAAAAAAGTTTTATCATTGGTGGCGTTTGGTGATGAAAAAAAAATTATGACAGTTGATAAAAGCAGGGGAAAGAGAAAAGGTGCTGATGTATCTTATGGGATAGGAAATAAAGGAAGGACACAGAGAGAGAAAATAATATTATTGCTCCTTGAAGGTACCTTAATCATTTCAAAGGGGTTCAGCTTTAATGCTCATGGTCTGGGTTCAACGGGTTTTTTTTCCCAAAGGCGCTTCTAAGACTTAGAGACCTCGTCTCATAGGAAAATAATCAGAAAGACAGTACTAAAGTAGGTATTACTTCTTGAAACGCCTCTTGTGTTTATCCGAGTTAGACAGACTTGCTAAACAGGTTTCTATATTCTGAGGGAAGGTCTCTTTGTCCAGTAGTTTACTTGAAATATTATAAATTATCAGTATCAAAGTCAGACCTGCGACAGGTATCGGCAATCATGGTTCTCCATTTACTTCTTTGCTTGGATACTCTCAAAAAAGTTTTATTTTCCTAATTTTTTATTTGTTTGGGCTCTCCAAGTAGGTTGCTCTGGGTCTACCTTTGCCTCGCTTGTCGTCAATTTTTCCAGTGAGAACTTAAGTGTTTTGGGAGAATACAGCATTGGTTTCCCGTTGCCTACTGCTTTGCTAGCCTTTGTCATCCACTGGCAACCCACAAGAAAGCTAAATACAAAGGAAGAAAGTCGCAAAGAAAGCTGAGCCGAGCATTACACATATGCATAGCCTAGCATAGAAAACTGCATCTCCTCTCGACGCTTAACGGCAACAGAGGATGAAAAAGTAAAAAGTAAAAGTAAGTATTAATTCTCGTACCTGTTTCCCGTCGGCAGCCCATGTCGTATGGCTGTGAAGACTCAGACAGATGACCATCAGAATAGCTGGCATACTCGTAGTAGAGGGCGCCGGACGTTGTGATGTCACTGGGGACACCGATGTGACAGAGAGATAATATGTTGTTACTATTTCTGTGCATGTGGTTTGATTCTGTCTGTCTGTCTGTCTGTCTGTCTGTCTGTCTGTCTGTCTGTCTGTCTGTCTGTCTGTCTGTCTGTCTGTCTGTCTGTTTCTTTCTTTCTTTCTTTCTCTATTTTCTCTCATTCTTTCTCTATTTCTCCCCCCCCCTCTCTCTCTCTCTCTTTCTCTCTCTCTCTCTCTCTCTCTCTCTCTCTCTCTCTCTCTCTCTCTCTCTCTCTCTCTCTCTCTCTCTCTCTCTCTCTCTCTCTCTCTCTCTCTCTCTCTGACCCCTATCTTCTTTTCTAACCCTCTGTCCGCCCTCTCTTCTACTGCCCCTCTTCCTCCTTTTTTTCATTGACTCCCCCCCCCCCTTTCTCTTACTCTCGCTCCCCCCCTCTATCTCTAATATAATATTATGTTGTTACTATTTCTGTGCAGGTGGTTTGATTCTGTCTGTATGTCTGTCCTTTCTCTCTTTCTCTATTTTTCTCTCTCTATATATATCTCTCTCTGACTCCCTCCTCCCCATTTCCCTCTCTCTGACCCCTATCTTCTTTCCTAACGCTCTGTCCGCCCTCTCTTCTATTGTCCCTCTCCCTCCTTTTTTTCATCGACTCTTTCTCCCCACCTTTCTGACTCTCGCTCCCTCCCTCTCTCTCTCTCTCTCTCTCTCTCTCTCTCTCTCTCTCTCTCTCTCTCTATCTCGTTCTCTCTCTCTCTTTCTCCCTCTCTCAAAGTCTCTCCCCTTGTCTCGGTCTCTGACACTATATTTACTTTTCTGTCATCCCCACCTCTCTTTCTGGCTCCCCCCCCCCCCGACATACCCCCTCTTTGTCTCTCCCTTCCCTTCCTCCCTCTCACTCTCTTTTTTTCTCTCCTTCTCTCCCTTTCTCTCTCTCTCCCACCATTACTTTCCCCTCTCTCTTTGCTTTTCATTCATTAGCTCTCTCTCCCCCTCTTGATGTCCTCCTAGGTCTTTTTTTCTCGCCACCTCCCCTCCCCCTTCTCTCTCTATTTCTCTCTCTCTCTCTCTCTCTCTCTCTCTCTCTCTCTCTCTCTCTCTCTCTCTCTCGTAATCACTCACTCACTCTCATACAAAAATCAATAGTACTTTGTTGCAAAAAATTCACAGATGTTATTTTAAGCTCTGATGACAGATTTTAAAATACTAGGATGTCAGTGTCACTTGTAATGAACGCTGAACATTTCACAGACTGAAACTCCTTTGTAATTGATTTCTCGTTTTCTAGAACCTTCTGCCAGAGTAATATTTTAATGGACAGATGGATGTATTTGTTACCGCATCCGATTTCCCGGGAGAATCGTTTTTTTAATTCTGATAGGACAAAAATATAGAAAAACGATTTGAAACTTAATATGTCTCTTTTGATGTAGCCGGATATAGCCCAGAATGTCTGCCCACAGCATTATTGACGAAACCAGTGAAAAGTTTGAGGACGTACCTCACTTAATCTCTGGTTGGTGACGGGCTAGGTCTTTTGGCGTAACTAGACCTATGTGACATGCCTTGGGTTTTTTTTTTCGGCGTAACTAGACGAATCGCTACCTCAGAATTACAACGTTCTATCTACTCACCACCTAGCTTGGAGAAATTTGGCGTTAAAAATCCTTGTTTTACAATATTTCAAGTTTTTTTCGAATGCATTTCTTTGAATATCTTAACAATGACTTACAATAATCTTACGATTTTGATAGGGAAGATTTGATTTCTAACCTCCTGTTCTTAGTAACTTAAATCGGCCAAAATTGTCAGACAGAGCTTTGTAATTCTGAGGTAGCGAAATGTAACGGCTAAGTTCTTTTGACGTAACTAGACCAACGGGATGACCACGGTTTTTATTTTTTTTAAAGTCAAACAAAAACTTCAGAAAGTTCTTCCTGAGCATTGATCACGAAACCATTGAAGGGTTTGAAAACTTGCATCGCTTAACCTTATCGGTGATGGGCTACGTCTTTTGACGTAATGTATTGATCAATATGAAGTCAGCGTCTTTTGTTGTACCAAGACCAAAGTTACGGCTTGTCTGTTGGCGTAACTTGACCAATATGATATGAAACGTCTTTTGATGTAACTAGGCCAAAATGACAGGCAACATCGAAAGACAAAAGACAAAAATGATACTTAGAAACGACTGATAGCTCTACGTGTAAAATAAACGTAAAATACAGTGAAACCCAGCTTTACTTCACACGTTTATCCGCCGAGTTGTCCTTTTGTAAGAAGTTTGAATAAACTTAGTTGTTGCTGAATCCGTGATGCCGTTTCATTGATTCCTATTTACAGTTATTATGAATGGAGGTCTGGTGACACATCCTTGCCTCGCTCCTCTTCTAATCTGCTTATAGTCACTGTATTCTCCATTAAGTCGTACAGCAGTACAATTCCTGATAATTTTTAGATCTTTTCCAATTATGGAATCTGTACTGGGACAAAAACGCTGTAGTACGAATTAATTGAGAATACAGTGAATGCAAGGATGTGTTATGTCATCAGACCTCTTTAACATGTACAGTGAAACAATCCTTAAAAACATAGAAGAATGTCCAGGTCTCAAAGTAAATGGAGAAAATATTAATAACATCAGATATGTCGATGACACAGTTTTGATAGCAGACTCAGAAAATGACCTTCTATTGCTTCTAGATACCGTTGCAACAATAAGTGAACGTAAAGGATTATTGCTGAATGGTAATATAAAAAAAGCAGAAAATCCTATTAGTAATTTCATTAGCAAAGGTGAAAAGATCAAACAAGTCCAATAGTTTTAATATCTAGGACATATGATAATATCTGATGCCAAATGTTCCACAGAAATAAAACGGAGAATAACAATGGCTAAGGCTAGTTTCAATAAAATGAGCCCAATCCTGAAAAATAGAAACATCTCAATGACTACCAAAATGAAAGTTCTGAAATGCTATGTATGGTCAACCCTTCTACATGGCTGTGAATGCTGGACAAACACTAAAGACAATGAAAATAAAATAGAAGCAACAGAAATGTGGTTTCTTAGGAGACTGCTAAGAATATCGAGGAAGGAAAAGAAATAAAATGAGGTAGATCTAGTGCTTGATGAAGCCCACGTGGGACGCTCACTGTTAAAAACAATCAGGAAACGACAAATGCAGTTTTTGTGATACCTGAATAGACATAAGCGTCTTCAACATCTAGCTGATTCTCAGCCCCCAGGAAATTAGAGAGGATTTATTTTAATTCTGAAAATATTCCCTGTTGTTTGGTTGTTTTTTTGTATTAATTAATTAATTAATCAATTTATTTATTTACGTATCTATTTATTTATTTATTTATTTATTCATATTCCAATCTAATTTAGTTGGGCTTTTTTCGGGGGGGGGGGGGGGGGTGAGGTAGGGGTGAAAGAAGGGTGGAAGAGGGGACTGTCTCATATCAAGCAGATGCGTGGGCGATACACGTCTACGATGTGGGAGTCAGCGTTCCATTATTGCCCCAATTTGTCAAGTCTTTGAAAATCTTACCCCCACCCTCTCCTCTCCTCCTCCCACGGGTCTCTCTACCATAAGGAGGAAATTCAAAGAAGGCAGCCATGAAAGGAAAAGAGGGAAGAGGAAAGAGGGAAGGGAGATAATCCATAGCTCCTTAACAAGGGCACGAAACCACTGACTGTGACATGAGAATCGTTTGAAAAGGTCACTAGAAGATTGAACAATCTTTCGTGGACTGGGAGCAGTCTTAACTTTTCTGCTCCACTGACATGAAGGAATGAGCATATCGATTGTCAAATGATTGTGAACGTTTTACAGCACCCCTGAAAACATAATCGTGTCACTTCTAGAGCTACAATGGTAGAACCTAGAATGGTCAACCAAGAAAGGGAACAGATCTAGGTACTCAATGAAATAATTTTAGACTCAAACTTGCGAAATTCCGCATGAAAGACAAAGAGCTTATTACCCACCGACGCTGGCTCATAAGTACAAACTTGGTGGAATGACACAACTTATCATGCAGTGGAAGCGGCCAGTTTAAAAAGACCTTTCCCCTGCCATAACAGTTTTTCTTTCCAAAGATAAACGCCAGCCTACCGCTGTGACTCTGTAAGGTACCAACCGATTTCTCAGACAAAAAGTTTGAGGGTCGAGTGCTAGAGCGGCCTGAATTACTTTCTCAACGTTTCTGGAATAAAAGTACCTGTTGTCTTGGTGTTGTGAATGGGGATCAATAACTCCCTCTCACATTATAACCTACTAGTCGAGGGGAGCGGGGGGGGGGGGGGGGGGATCTAAAAGAGACCACATCAGTAATTTCTATGGCGATTTGAGCAAAGTCCACTTGATCTTCGGGTTGAAGCATTTCCCAGACCCCCTACATTTGGAGCCAATAGGTAGTATAAGCAGTTTGTTAGGTTACTTTTAAGGTGCTTCTGTATTCTGAAGGTATCCATGTCGCTCGAGGAGCCTTGCACAAGGATGCTTCCGGATGGTGCATTTTTGCCACAATTATACAATGGCACTAATTAATATTTTACATTTTGTATTCATTTCACCCCCCATGATCGTCTAGCTCCGTGACCCTCAAGTTTCCGGCCCAATGCACAAGTGAAAATATTTTTAGTGGGTGAGTCAGGGGGCGTTCTTAAAGCTCTCATTAGACTTTTGCTATGTCAATGTACAACAAAGTTACAGATCGTGCCGCAGTCAAATGTGGTTATGCAATATTTCTAATTAATAAAAATTGACGTGATTGACAATAACATCAGCAAAAAAAAACAAACTACAATTAAGATATGTCTCAAATCAAGTTTTTGTGTTTGAAGGAAAGGAAAAATAAGTACAGATAGGAATTGAAAAGCAGCATGAGATAAAAAGGAGGTTGGGAGGCAGATGGGGCATTGTTGCTTGAGGTCTTCGAATAACATACGATGTGACAGAACACTCATTTTGGTTTGGCAAAAGTTTAACCGCGCTTCCAACCGCAGGATAGGTAACGAGTCCGCGGGACACAAGTTGGTTATTTTCACATTAGTTCCTAGCACACTGACAGTAAAAGGAGCGTAGAGGCTAAAAAATGTTCGTTAGATTTTGGAATTGTTAATTACATAATTCGACACTAGTAAAAATGATTGTAAAACGAAAGCATGTAAATTAAATTTGAAGAAGACACTATACACCATGAGAGAAGAAAAAAAAATTAAGCAAATAATACAACCACATTGCACATGTGATAGAACATAAACCCTGGCCAAATCTTTTCAATAGGTCAGAGAATTTGATTTTATATTTTTTTCTCCAGGCAAAATTTTCAATTTCCGCCAGAATACTCAACATACTGTTATTGCTTTATCGAAAGGACAGGAAAGTAGGATTGGGACAAGATGGTTTGGGGGAGGGAAAGAGCAGTTGTTAGAAGTGGGGGAGGGGAGGGGGGAGAGGGGAGGGGAGGAGGGAGAGGGTGGGGGAGTTGCGGGTGAGGTGCGAGTCAGAAAAGCGAGATAGGGTGTGTGTATGAGGAGGGGGGGATAACTGAAGAAATTGGAGTTTTGGAGTAGTTGTTAGTCGGGAAAACAGCATTGTGGATAGAGGTAAAAAAAGCGTACTGCCGTTCGCCGGCAGATGTTGAGTTTGATTCCCGTGAGGGTAGGACTTTTGTCAATATTTTCGTCTGTCCCACTGTGATGTTGTTTTCCCTCTAAGCCTGTATTGGCCCTGACTCGGTGGGTCGAATTAGTTCGCATCTTAAATTGTCAAAATTGCGTCAGTCTGAGCCGAAAACATTAATAGACACAACAAAAAAAATGAAAGGAAAAAAACAAACATACAGAGAGCTGGAAGGTGAGGGAAGTTGGGGAGGCTAATGAAATCATCAGCTTTGTACTTACTCTTCATTCTGCCTGTGTCGACTATAAGACCGCATGTCCACCAAAGAGGGAAAAGATCTGATTTTTTGTTGTTGGGAAGAGGCTATTCAGTCGGTTTGTAGCCCGCGTGAGTGCGTGTTCACCAACGTGTGAGTACCTCTGACAGTCTGATGACACTGTGTTATATTTTCGTTATATAAATCGAACTTTAAATAGTCATGACGTCATTGAACGCAAGGCAGGAAATAAGAAATGAATGTTTTAAAAATGTGTTTTTAAAGTACAAAATTGTTAATATTATGCATTTAAACCATGCTATGTGCGTGCAGACTGTTAATGTTTAGGCCTTGGTTACGACGAATATAAAACTTTAGATTTTTCAACCGAATTGGAAATTTTGGTGTACACGCACAAGCGGACTTTCCACGGATTGAAGACGGACGGTTTGCGGGTGAGTGATTTCTGGTTTGGTAGTCGAGCGGCCTTAAGTAGACTTGCCGTATTCTCTGTCAGTGAGTGTCAGGTTCTGCATTTTGTCTTATGTCCCTTTTTTGTACTACGCCCTCCACCCAGCTTTCTCTCTTAATATCATGTCTCTCTGTAATTCCACTCCTCCACCCCCCCCCACTCTCTCTCTCTCTCTCTCTCTCTCTCTCTCTCTCTCTCTCTCTCTCTCTCTCTCTCTCTCTCTCTCTCTCTCTCTCTGTCGTCTCATACCTAGCTCTCTTTCCTGATCCATGTATGTGTTTGTTTGTATGTATATGTGTGTGTTTGTGTGTGTGTTTGTGTGTGTGTATGTGTGTGTGTGCGCGCGCATGTGTCTACATGTGCGTACATGTGTGTGAGAGATAGAGAGAGAGAAAGAGAGAGAGAGAGAAAGAGAGAGAGAGAGAAAGAGAGAGAGAAAGAGAGAGAGAGTGTGTGTGTGGGGGGGGGGGATGAAAGAGAAAGAGAGAGGGGGGGTGGGAGAATGACAGAGGGAAAGAGAGGGAGCAACAAAGACAAAGACAAAAAAAGGAGTAAAAGGAAGACACAGCCGAGAGAAAAACCGACAGAACTAGAGGGGCCATATTATTCGTGTGTCTGTGTGAGTGTGGGTGTGAGTGCGACCGCGCGCGCGCACGCGTTTATGTATGTGAATGTGTGTGTGCTTGTGTGAATGCATATTATTTGTGTGTATAATAATATGCTAGCGTATGTTCAGGCGTTTGTGTGCACATAACAGTATGCTCAAGTTGATAAAACAAAAACGTTCTGTGCCATAAAGCTCAATCAGACAACTAGTTAGCCAATCACATGAGACCAGCAGACACTCAAATCCCCCTCCCCCAACTCTTCACCCCCACTACACATATACACACACACACACACAAACACATACACACACACACACACACACACACACTCACGCACGCACGTACACACGCACGCACGCACACACACACACACACACACACACACACACACACACACACACACACACACACACACACACCATACACCCCCAAGGCGTCCTGGGCCTCAGTTGCTAGCGATGAGAGCCCAAAACATCTCCACGTTTATTGGCACAAAATTGGAGTGTGCTTTGGGCAGCGCAGCAGCCTAACGCCCCTGATTGCTATTACGGCAGTCTCTGGCTCGCGCCAAGTTCAACATCTACGCTCGTAGCTAGCTAAAACTCGGGAGAATTGGGGACATACTGGAACACAAAGCGATGGCAGATCAATAAGCACTGTAGTAACTGGAGATACTTTTTAGTGTTTGATGAGACTGGTGTCTGTCTTTTTTTTTTTAACTTTGGTTTCTTTGTTTTTATAACCTCTTTCTGTCTTTTTCATCTTCTGTCTTTTTCAGCTTTGTTTTTACTTTTTCCGTCTGTCTGTCTGTATTTTGATACTTCCTTGAAATAATTCAATAGTATCTGGTTCTGATTTAAAAAATATATACATGTATATGGCTTCTGTGACCTGTCACAACAGACAATGGGCCTTTTCGCTTTTTAAATCCAAAGCTGGCCTCCGTCTACAGTCTAAGTCTTGCAATGATGGCACGTACCGTGCCAGCTTGTATCAGAAAATGTCGGTTTCAGTGAGTGTAAGAAAAAGTCTGACTTTCGTGAATACTGCAATATGTATTGCCGTCTTTCTTCTGTCCTACTTTTTGTAGAAAAGGGGACATAACACACTTAACGAGTCCAGACCCCCCCCCCACTCCCCCGTCGAAAAACCCACAAAATGGCAAACGAGAAGTTACAAAATTTCACTAAAGTTATAGACTCATAACTTCACGCTGTTTGACAGGTTTTTCTCATTATTTTTAATTGAAAATGAAATTAGATATTAAGATCTAACAGTCGAGTAGTCTTGACGTTATGAGTCTACAAGTCTTCCATGAGAGGAGTCCACGAGTAAAGCGGGCATAGTCACAAACTGGATATTGTGAGGGTGTCAATTTTAAAAGCTTGTGGACTCCTAACTTCATATTTTTTTTACTAGTGGTTTATTCTTGTGTTTCTTGAATAGGAAATCTAGCAACAATAATCAACCAACACTTGAATAGAGACACAGTTATGAGTCATCAAGCGTTTAAAATTGATACCCCCAAGATTTTCGGTTTGGGACTGTTCCCGTTTTTCCCGTGAACTCCTCCAGATCGTTGTATCCTCTCGGTTTGCATTTTTTGGCCCTGTACGTTTATTCCCTGGACTCCTTAGTATTAGTTTTGGCTGAACGCTCAAATACTACTGCGGAAAAGCGGAATATTCATAAAAGTCACAACAGTCGTGTAGTTGGCATAGCAAGGGATCTGCTTTGTGATGTAGTAAGTAATTAGGCGTTTCGGTGTTGCACGTAGGGGGCCCGCGTTCGATTTCCAAGTGGGGAGAGTTTTTATTGAGTACTTCTGTGTTTCTGCTGGGATGTTGTATCCCTCTTAGCCCGAGCTTGTCATGACAGATAGGGTCAGAAGCCCGCCCTCTAAATGATCTAAATTGTGTCAATGGACCGGGGCGTCAAAACAGCTGTATTAAAAAACAGCCGGGAAAATGAAATTAAATTATTTCACGAGTTTTGAGGAGTGTAATTTCGTAGCCAAGTTATTGGACATATTTCGTTTATGTTGTTGTAGTGTAGTGTGCAGTACGTGTGCCAAGATCATTTGGGCTTGAGGGGATTTGACTTGGCTTTTTTCGACTTGTTGCCGCAGATCGAATTACATACTTCGTTTTGATTCGAAATTACACGAACCAGATGTAGTTATACATTGCACACAAACATTGGTGCAATAAATAATACGCTCGATTCGAAGGCCTAATGGATAGGCTACCAGCTACCGGGGTTCGAGCCTCACCTCGGTTGGACGTTGTGTTCTTGGGAAAGGCACTTTACACGAAATTCCAGTTTGGTTCTGTCCTTTTGGAGATAGACGTTACATTCGAAGGACATGCCTCTTAAATAACCTGATAGTGTTAATAAGGGCGTTAAACCAATATTATTTCATCATTTTTAAAAATACACTCAAAATTTTCCAAGCCGTCCTCCCAAGAAAAAGGGCCAACTTATATAGGTGGTCATCTAGGACGATGTCGTTATAATGTGGTATGGGGAAAGGCAAAAGTTGGAAGTGATTTTGTACAGGTGATTGTCTTAGGCAGGTGATTGTCAGGGCAGGTTTGACTGGACGTATAACTGAATATACACATTCAGGTGTTGTTGGCTGTTCACTTACTAAAACAGCCTATTAGTGTAAAAATTTGACTGATCTAACACAAATGAATAAAGAGATAGTTTGTCCATGGGTCTAGAGTTTCTTTTGCTTATAGTTCAGAGGTTCTGATAATAATAATAATAATAATAATAATAATAATAATAGTAATAATAATAA
>NW_004797364.1:629738-632975 GCF_000002075.1 Aplysia californica
TATTGAGAACCAAAGAGCAACACCTCGAAACAAAAGCAGTCATTGAATTCTGGAAAAGGTGAAACAAACATGCAGGCAGTAGCAAACGAGGAGCGAAATTTACCAACAGCACCCCCCAACTACCCGCAAAAGAAGTCTTTTTTTAGTTTTTAACCTAGTTTAAGAAAGAATTTCACTGCACTTGAAACGAAAATAGGTCATATTAAGTGCCAAAGTTTAGAGGCTTTACGAGAGAGTAACATAAGAAGGAAAAGAAAGAGGAGAAACAGGGACGACAGATGTTTGTTCGAAAAGAAGGAGCAAACGCGACGGAACACCCGCCAACCATCCACTGAAACGTTTTGCTTTCAGCTTGTTGTGGAAATCTTCAAAGCGTAACATGCCAGAGAGCCATGAATAAGTTAACCACTCAGAATCTGGCCGTTATTTGTGCCGCCCTTCGGGATGTTTAACGATAACGCAGTCTCGTGGAAAGTACAGAGAGCGTTGGATTACTCAATGAACCTTCCTCTAAACACGACTGATTGTGACATTTCTGCATTCAGCGAGCGGTTCGTCTAGGAAAAAGGTGGAGTTTTTCCCCCCTTCCTTCCCCACTAAATCTAGGAGCACCCTTAAGAAGGAACGTTTGTTTTCAAACACAGATGATTTTACACCCAAATCGATACAGTTTAGTTCATTTAGGAGGCGGGCTTCCGATCGACCTGAGAAGGATGCAATATCTCAGCAGATGGACCAAAATACTCACTAAAAATGTTTCCCCACAAGAGAATCGACCTCCGATCTCCTGCGTGCAACAGCATAACTCCTAACTACCACGCCACAGATGCCAGTGGGCGGTCTGCATAGTGTTAACAATTATTATTGTGTGGATAGGCGTGCATCGAATACCTAGCAGAGAAACTGTGAAATGTTTGGCTTGTTTCAAAACTCTCCGCCGTTTGATGCGGTATAGCGGGGATGGACGTTATGTTTCGCAGGTCGCTAGTTCTAAATAACGTTAGATGTTAAGTAGATACAGCAAAATAAAAACCCCATCTCCCTCATTTGGAAACCGAACTCATGTCTTCTGTGTTTACAGCGAGGACCTTAACGATTTCACAGCCGGTGACTACTATTTCGCTTCCTTAGAATTACACAGTTCTATCTGCTCAGTTCCTTGCGTTGAGAAATTTGACTTGGAAAATTTTGAGTTTCGCAACATGTCAAGCCTTTTTAAAATGCAATTCTTTGAATAATATCTTGATAACGACAGCGAATAATTTTACAATTTTGATCGAGCAGATAGAGCATTTGGTTTCTGACCTCATGGTCTTTGTGTTAGTAACTCAAAACGGTCAAAAAGTGAGATAAGGGGGCTCTCGTGGCTTAGAGGTTAAGGTGTTCGCCTCTCATGCAATAGGTCCCGGGTTCGAATCCGGAGAGCAACGGAAAATTTTCATCTCTAAATTTATCTCCTTTCACATCCTCTCCTGCTCTCTAACAATGTTCTGTCGTTCGCTTTCCACTCCGCTTTCTGCCCCCACTTACTCACCTCCTTTGCCCCCTCCTCTGGGATCCTGACTTTTCCTGCAGCCTTTCAACTGCTACTCCTTGTTTCCTTCTTACCGCTGTCTTATAGCCACTCCCCTGGTCTACACCTAGCCTTCTCGGATAAAGGCGAAAAATCTCGGAGGTCCCGTGTGCAAGTTGAGCCCATCAAAGATCCCTTGAAGATCCAAAATCTATAGGAGTAGGCCTCGGCCAACACCGGACAAAATTAAAACATTCTACCAACTGAAAATGTTTAATGTGTCCTGCGCGGTCGTGTGACATTATGCAGTTGCGTGCACCGTAAAATACTTACAAAAATAAAATGTCAGATAGAACTTTGTAGTTCTATGGTAGCTCCATAACAAAGTAAACACATTCGCAAAGACGCTCATGTTTTTCACTCGCAGTCCCCATGATAAGGCGCCGCGCACGCAAGAAAAATTTCCATTCGTCTCTCGGCTTCCAGTATGCCAAACGAGGCTATTTTTTTGTCTGTTCGTCTCTCTTCCTTGCCAAATGACATCAAACTTTGCAGCTGCGCAACAAGTGGGAAGTGTATTATACTTGAGTTTATCACAAGTTCGCCAGAACAGGTATGTAAAATAAAAGGTGTGATGTTATGGTGAATCAAGTTCGAAGTTGTTGCTGTATTGTCGTTGTTCTTAAAATTATTTGTTGTTGCTGTTGTTGTTCATGCTCTTGTTGTTGTCATCATTGTTGTTGGGATTGTTGTAGGCTGTAGTTGTAGTTGTAGTGGTAGTTTTACTTAAATTATCATCATTATTATTGCTATTTGATCGTTCCTGTTCTTGTTGCTGTTGTCTTTGTTGTTAGTCATGCTGTTACTATTGTCATTGCTGTTCTCGAAATTAAAATTGCATCTGATGGAAAAGCCATAGACAGACACAGAAAAGGAAGCTTACAACTGGAAAAGGCAAAGAATGAATTAATGATAGAACGTGAAAGTCTGTGCCTCGGAATTCGGTTATTTTAGACGGATTCATTACATCTGAAAAAAATATGAAAGATTTATCTTTCTAGTTTTCTCAAAATCTACTTTGAAATACTTTTTTGCTTTACTTTTAAACTTGTAGAATCTATACATAAGGCAATACATTTTGGGTTCTTTTTCTTTTTCTTTCTTTTTTTTTTCTTTCAGGATGAAAGGGCAACACAATAATAAATCTAAAAAACAGCAGATGGATAATACACCACGTTACATTTCTGACATTAGCTGTGGACAAGAATATTCCAAATTTCGAAAAAAAAGTATTCTCACTTAGACGTTAATAAAGCCTTCACAAAAACTCAAATAACCTTTTTACCATGGCAACGACTATATATTTCTGACTTATCTCCATCGCTTAACCCATTTCACACTTGCTTTGACCATCTAAGGAAATACCATTGTTGAAAAGAAAGATTGTGACTCTTTGGTATTAATTGAAGCATTACCCCTTGTCGTAATAATTACTGAGCGGAGAGGCGGATAAAGATCTGTATGAGACTTTTAGAACAAGCTCTCTCAGGCTGCGTCAGCACTGCCTCGTACTCATATTATGGTTTCTTTTCCTTTCCTAAAATACTCACCAGTCTCATAAGAAGCCACCGTTCTCTTGCTATCATCATCATCATCATCATCATCATCATCATCATCATCATGATCATCATCATGATCATCATCATCATCATCATCATCATCAT
>NW_004797364.1:635076-638036 GCF_000002075.1 Aplysia californica
CACACACACACACACACACACACACACACACACTCACACACACACGTACAGCTTTTTATGATTGCAAAATAGAAACAGCTTTAAATTCTTGTTGAGCTGCATAATGTTATAGTCTCTTCTTTATTGCAGGGTCTATTTCATTCATTAAAGTAACAGGTCCATGTGCCAGGGTGCCATCCAATAAATTAAACGTATTTGTGTGGCATCGTGGTGAAACCATGCGCTCGTTGAAATAATGAAATCTGAGAAACCGGCATTTTTCCGCCCTTTAGTTAATTCTTATCTTTCTTTTTTTCGGAAGGGGGGCGGGTGTTACAGATCCCCCCACACTTTCTGGTCAAAGACTATAATGGTAGTACCGTACTACAGTTCATCACAACAGGTAATCAGGTAAAGGAATTTGGCCTATTTTTTGTCAATGTCTTTCGGCACGTTTAGAAAAAAAAAACAATCACAAAAACGATCCGCCTTGCATAAAAACATTACTGTCAGGGAAGCGGCCAAACGACAGAATTCACAGAGAGCAAAGGTCAAGACTAATCAAGACTAATAATACTTGTTGTGACACTGGGGTAAGATAAAGAGTACTTTTCATTTTTCATCTGGCGTCGTTTAACCTCTTCAACCTCGCACTTAAAGAAAATTAAAATCTCATTATCGCTGAGTTGACAGAACTTATGAAATTTCCAGTTGAAACTCACGATTACAACTTGGCAATTTCACTGGTAGGATAAATCATGATCTGCTACCATAACTCATGTAATACATTCTTTAAACGTCTTTGGGGAAACAGAAGATCCAAACACCGAGAATTGAAAATCCACTCTATCGACTTCTTTGGACTGGGAGCACTATCCGTTATAGTCTATTCTTCGGCTCTTATAAAGAGGGTAGCACTGTTTCCTGACAACAGACGAACGTGTTTGTGTTATAAGTGTACATTCTACATCATGTGAAGATCGACTGCCTAGTGGGAAACTCCGCTATTCGCCATTTTGAGAAATGACGTTTGACTGAGTTTTACAATCGACTGAGCGATCGATATGTTCTTAACCTTTTTCACCCACCCAAAGCTCAGAGCGCAAAAAGTTTCTCCCTATGTACCATAATGCCGATGGGGTACATCAGTACGAAACCTGCATCTCGACAAAAGTATCTCAAACTGTATGACGTCTTTAGCACATTGGTAACATTGAACGTAACAGTCGTATTACGAAAGGAAAAAAAAAAGGAATTAGAATCAAAACTTAAAGTCAAACCATTGAATTTAGCGCATTCATCACCCGAATCCTCGTCATGACGTCAGGGTAAAGCAGCAGCTAGGTCTGCTCAACAATTTTATTTTGTTTCGTATTTTTATTACACACAAACTGTAAACAAACCGATTTTTGCGCTCAACGGCCACAAAAACCATTCAGAAAGAAAATCATACTTCAACGCGCACGCATCTCTTTAAAAAAAAGAGATCATTCGTACAACATTTTTGTTGTTATATTATTACACTGTCGCCGATCCGCGGCCCGCGGGGAAAAGAGACGGCTTCTCGAGCTAAAATAATGACTTAAGCATACCAGACTATGTCAGATGTAGACAGAATAAAGAACTAGCCAATGGTCTGAAAGCGTAATCCCATGTCTCCGCAATGCTCAGTAAACAATCCCTACTACGTCTTTCTCTGACATCTTGAGACTGAACTTGACTTCCCCGCTACTACTCGCTACCATAGAATTACTATGTTCTATCTGCTCAGTACCTAGTTTTGAGAAAGTTGACGTCTAAGATTTTTGGTTTCACATCATGTCAAGCCTTTTAGAATGCAATTGTTTAAATATCTTGAAAACGACTCCGAATGATCTTACGATTTTGATAAAGGAGATAGAACATTTGGTTTCAGAACTCATGGTCTTAGTAACTCAAATCAACCAAAAATGTCAGATAAAATTATGTATTTCTGAAGTAGCATACTGGCTAGGATCTTCTCCCGTCTGTTCGAAGGTTCTTAGGTACTAATGTTGGTCTCCGTTGGGGTCACGCCCCTCTTGTGTCGGTCTTTTTGTCCTACCCAGGGCCTGCCTTGCTTCCTCCTCCCGTCGCTAGGTTTTTTTTTCATAGAGGAGATTTTACACTATTCTCTCAGAGTTCACAAGCCGAAATCGACGCCCTAGCTATTTGAATCTGCCTTGTTCCAGCACTAAAAATGCATGAAGGTATCTGTTGCAAAAAGCACTATACACTAAATCTGGGCATTCCGGGAAAATCCCGACACTCCGAAATCTTATGATACGAATTGTCATGAAAGTATTTTCCTCCTTAAAATGCACAATATCTTACGATGCTTAGTATGGCAATACTGCTTTTCGTTCATGCTTGTTTGCAGATAGTGAAGTTTGATTTTCTTTTTTTCTTTCTATTTTTGTAGGAAATAGACGCCTGTATAGCACGTTTCGCCTTGGAGCCCTTCATTCTTTGCTAACTTCGAAATTTTTGTGCTTATCATCTTTTATTACAAGTTTTTTTTTAAACGACAGTGAATTAACTCCATGGGATCACCAAGAAACAACGTACGTTTTCTTTAAAGAACGACATGTTTGGCTACTGTTTTCCACATGCATTGGAATGAAAAAAAAAGGCTATTGTTTCAGTGGCTGGAATGAAGACAGAAAGGAGAGCGTAGGCCAGCAAACATGATCCTCCATTCCTCATGGTGAAACGTCATCCAGAGGCAACGTAATGACTGATCTGGCGCGACTACCCATGGATCGGGAGCTGTCACGTGATCAAGTCAAGCAACTCTATCATTACCGGAAGCTCTACATCAGAGACGGGATATTAAAGTCGATCTGAGAATTTCTGCTTTCGATTTGGCTTTCACCCTGCTGCCATCTCTAAGAGAGCGAGAGAAAAAAAAAAGAGAGAGAGAGAGAGAGAGAGAGAGAGAGAGAGAGAGAGAGAGAGAGAGA
>NW_004797364.1:639982-641642 GCF_000002075.1 Aplysia californica
CACACACACACACACACGCACACACACATACACACACACACACACACACATATATATATATATGTACACGCACACATACACGCACATGCACATACTTTGTTATACATTAAACGCATACAGGGTGTCTAAAAAGAGAACCTACTTAAAGGTCATCTTGTCACTGATTTCAATAAAATTTCGAAAAAATGATATTCAGCTAAAATCTAGGTGGAATCGAGTTTGTAGCATTGAAGAAAATCAATCAATATGTTTGATAATTATCAAAGTTTGAGAACTTCAATCAAAACTGGGTAAAACGCAACATTTTTCTTCTTAAAAGTGTTCAGCTCCGTGGGAGTGATCGGAACGCTTTGTTTTCAGTACAATGACGACAGAACTACGACAGTCACATCAGACGGACACCCCACCGTGTTGAGAAAGTTTTTATCGAAGTTTGGGGAGGTAAAAGTGTTAGATGTATGGTGTTTGATGTAAAGGCCTGGTTCCAGTGGGATGGGGTCACACACTAGACGTCAAGAGTGGCCCTAATGATGTTGTAAGAAAGGTTTTTAGTTTTAGTAGTTTTAGTAGAGTTTTAACGGCCCTTGCAACTGCATATGGTCATAGAAGGGACAAGGGGTGGATGTCAACAGAGACGTTCATATCTAAGGGAATCAAGCTTACTCTGCTCACTTCTCTAGCTTTAACCGCACGAAGCCTGCTTCGGTTATCAAGGCACCCCGGAAATAGCGGGCCACAAGAGTGTAATAAACATGCAAAAGAAGTAGAGGTTAAATGACGATGGTAAAGATTAGGAAAGAAAAAGCAATAGTTCCCGGTTGCAGTTCAGGCACAGTTATGAGCATGACATTGATGAATCAGCCCATTTACAATTTTACTGAGCAGAAGAACATGCCCCCCCCCCCCTCTTTGGGATTGGCCTAAAGACACTTTAGTCAATATCACCGTCCCGGGGGGTAAAGAAAGATTTAGGGAACGCCTTTTAAGCCGGTAGTCTACAATTGAATGGTCACCACATTCACCTCTACTTAAGCCCTTCAATTTTTAAATTTTGAGGGGAGGGTGAGGGGAGGGTGAGGGGAGGTTTAAGGGCAGATCCTGCGAAAACAACTCAAAAACCAATCGAACAGTTGAAACTCAGTGTTGAACATGACGTCCAAAGAATCGACCCAAAAACATGCAAATTTCCAGCGGCGTATTACTGCTTGTAGGGAGAGAAATGGTAGACACTTTGAGATTTCAATAGCTACCACCTTGTGTGAGTGTATTTGACAATATCAATTTCATCTAAATTTGTTCTGCAATGCACAAATGGTGGCTATCTGAAATGGAACAATAATAATATGGTTGATTTTTTAAATAATGAAGCTGCAAAGTTTTATGTTTCACTCAATTTTGCCTGAATATTTTTTACTTTGATATATCTTTTTAACCTTTTGGCTGATATTGTTCGAACGTAACGTCCTCCCGGCTGAATAGAATTTCTTCAAAGGTTTATTGAAATTGATTCGAAGGTGACAGAGTTATATTGCCCTTTGAATGGGTCCTCTTTATTTTTTTAGACGCCCGGTACATAAGAAGCACAACAATCAAACGCACACTCACATACACATTGGTACACACACACACACACACACACACACACACACACACACACACG
>NW_004797364.1:646748-648607 GCF_000002075.1 Aplysia californica
TCCCCCTTTTCCTGTCTTGCCAAAACATGAAGCATTTTGTCAACAAGACACGCACTCGGTCTATTGTTTCGTAAGAGCATCGACAGTTTTTATTTTGCAATGCCCAACGTTTGGAGGACGGTGCATTCAGTAACACTATTAGCGACGCTACACTGGCCGCGGTGACTGTACCAGGGTCAACAGGGTGCAATGAGATGACACGGGACACGGGCGCTTACGTGACGTCACATACACTGGCGGAAATCGTCGGCATGAGTTTCGTTGGTTATGAAAACAAATTGTGAATACTACTTTCTTACGTCTCTTGACCCTGTACATAAAATAGTAACACTGATATTAGATTTAGAGTAAGATAAGTGTCGATAAGTACATTTATGCGAGTGTTCTTTCGGTGATTTTGTTTTACATCATAAATAATTTTATAATATTATACTGACAAAACATCAGTGCCTTTTTTCTTTTTAACTTCCAACTTGGCAATACTCCCCAAGTCGTGCCTTCAGATTAGCTAATACTTCTGGGTAAACACAATGTCAGCCTACGTGTTCTTTTTGTTTACGTATTCTACGCTAGATTTGCCTAGTTAAACAAAACAAACAAATCAATGTTTTTGTCTTCTAACATTGGCGCATTGTTCTCTCTCTCGTTGACTATCAGCCTGTGGCACTTATATGAACAAAAACTGAGTCGATACTTTTACTTTACTTTTACTTTTTCATCCTCTGTTAAGCGTCGAGGGGAGATACAGTTTTCTATGGTTGGCCACTCCCGCAGCTCTTTCAGTTGTGATACTTTGTTTTCTCAGGGTTGCCTTGATTCCCTCGATCCACTTTTTGCGTGGCCTTCCTCTTCCTTTATAGCATGAGTGCTTGGTGTTGTAGGCTCTCGAGGCTGGCTGGCAAGGTGACATACGTAACAGGCGGCCAAACCATTTTATTCTCTGTCTTTTTAAGTAATGCGGGCAGGACTCAGTGCCAATTGTTGCTCTTACTACTCCATTTTTCTGCCTCTCTCGTCTTGTGATGTTAAGGGTTTTGCGGGACATTTTTATTTCGCAAGCAATGATTTTGCTTTCAGGAGTTTTACTTTTTATACAGGTCTGGCACTGGTAGCATAATGTTGATATGAATATTGATGTGATAAGCTCTCTCTTTGAGTCCATGGAGATGTGCGGATAAGATAGGAGAGGTGCAAGCTGATAGGTGACAGCGTTGGCTTTTTGAGTTCGCATTTTTATTTCTCTGTCTAGGGACCGTTTCAAGAAAAGTACAGCCCAGACATTAATGAAACTCTTTCACCTGTTTCAGTTGTTTAGTATTGTCATGAATGTTCAGGGGACTAATCAATAGTAAAACACCTACTGAGTCAATCAATACTACCAACCTGGACAACGATGCACAAATTGTCTCTAACTCTGCGTTCTTGAACATGATTTGTAAGAGGAGTAAAATCTTTTTCTCTTTTCCTTCTTTTTCTTCTTCTTCGTTTTTTTTCTTCTTCTTTTCCTTTTCTCGTATTTCCAACAACTTGACGTCATAATGGCTTACTTTGCCTGCACAAGAGAACGCAAACAAATTGCGGGCATTTACAATCTAGCAGTCCAAACAACTCCACGAGATGTCACAACCTGACTTGATAGAGTGCCAACAGGTTTGACATAGTGTCATTTATGCAACTGTCAACCTTGGCGGTGCAGGTCTCGGAATGATAATTGCTGTTACGAGGGTCAAGGAAGCTAGTTGGTCGGCGGGTGCACTTTCGTAATCGAGATTAACGCCGAGACTACTTATTTTGATTCCCAGCAAAATTCTCTCTCTCTCTCTCTCTCTCTCTCTCTCTCTCTCTCTCTCTCTCTCTCT
>NW_004797364.1:649916-651265 GCF_000002075.1 Aplysia californica
CACACACACACACACACGCCCGCACACACACACACACACAGACACACACACACACACACACACATAATACCTACACACATATACACAGATACTAAGACGCAAACAAACAAACACACAAATAAACAAACAGAAAAGCAAAAAAACACAAAAATTCAAACACACTGAAAATGCACGCATACACATACAAACATAACAATATGCTCGAAATGAAAACCGCAGTGACAATAAAAAGAACTCAAACCACACAAAACAACACAAACAACGTCAAAGCCAGACTTTCTCAATTCAAACTAAAATATTATAAATTCGATTGCTTTTAAAACCCAACGGGGCTGGTTTATTGTGGCTTTTAAAATATTCGTTAAACTTTTTTTTTTATACTTTTTTAAAGTTTATTTTTCTCCAAATCTTACCTAAGGGCATCAAAGTCTGGCATCCAATTTGCCACAATGAGGAAGAGTTGAGAGTCAGTCCTTCGTTATTTTAGTACTGTCTCGCCTCAACCTGATTAGCATTACGGGAAAAAATGAAGAAGTCTGAACATTGTCTCTATTTGCCCTTTGTTGGTACTTTTCCCTCTCTTTGTAAAGACCAACAGTCTTTTGTTCTGTTTTCGTCTGAGGGATTTTACTTAGAATTTTTCTTAGGTTTCTTCAAGTCTGGGTAGCTGCAGATCCAACTTCTTTATAAACGGAGGCAGGGATACAAGATCAATCAGGATCGACATCAATCGCTCAAGTCAGACGGAAAATTTGGTGGTTTCAAAGGTCAGAGAATGTTATGTAACGCCCTGTTCGGCTTACTTACAATCTTTAGGAGGTGGGCTTCTTCCGTCTTGCCTGCCAGGGCCAACACGGGCTGAATGGGAGTAGGACATCCAAGGTGAAAGACGGAGCTATTCGATAAAACAAACTTTCTTACGCAGCGATCGATGAACTTACACCTTCTGCGTCGCACAATACTTATTTGCCTGATCACTTCATCACTGACGCCAGTGCAAAGGTCAGTGGATTCTTTGACATTTTGGTATTGAGGAAAGCAAGGCGACAAACGCGTATAGCATACAAGACAAAGTCAACAAGACTATACTTACGTTTTCAGAATTTATTAGGTTTATTTTAGCTCTTAAAACGTTCTGCTAAAGCTATGGTATGGGATAGAGTGTAACGCACTTTGTTACTCACAAGAGCAAAAGGAGAAAAGACTACAGCAATTAATAGATCTTTGCTTTCCAGGAAGTCGAGAATGTTTCTGAGTGTCCTAGGGTCTGCTAGGATAATAATTTAAATTGTAAAGCGTCTCTCTCTCTCTCTCTCTCTCTCTCTCTCTCTCTCTCTCTCTCTCTCTCT
>NW_004797364.1:652318-656413 GCF_000002075.1 Aplysia californica
TATATATATAAAACTAATTCATGTATGTGACTTTGTGACTTATTTGTTTGCTTTTTGTTTGTTTGCTTGTGTGTCTATTTTTTTTCCAGGAGAAATTGTAAAAAGAAATGACCAAAAATTATAATTACCGTCCTTTAAACTACAAACCAAAGCTGACGACGGTTATATCAGGAAAGCAGGTCACTGGTGTAAGAGATTGTTGTTCTTATAAATACTTTGAAGATTCTCCGTCTCATCTTTTTTTTTTTCTTTAGGGGGAGGGGGTCACAGTCAGGACTTAGAATTGATGTGAAAAGAGAATTAGAAGAATCTCCCTCTTCACCTCCATTCTCTCTCTCTCTCTCTCTTTCCCCCCTCCCGCTCCTTCCCCAAGCCCCGACTCTATCTTAACTCCCCTCTCTGAAAGAAAGACAAACCTTCACAACATGCGACACCATCACAGTAGACGAGTGCGGGGAAGGAGGAAAATGGAGATTGTGACGGGGAAGGGGGAGACTTTTGAAGGAAATGGAGTATCTTCACTATGACACCCCCCCCCCTCCGCTCCCAAACACACACAACAATTTCAAAAAAATATGTTTAAAATGTTAAGTAAACACCATTGGGTACTGCTGATGCATGTCCGCAACCCCGCACTGAGATAAAACAACAGAAAACGGAAATAGATGGGCCTTGGTCGCGTTCTACAATAAATGTGACGTCATCCTCACTGACTGGCTAGATTTGTCACCATGTCCTCCCATCTGGCAATGAACCGATCACAGGACATTTCTTCTCCGCTGCTTACTCGGTCATAATGGCCGCGGTAACGCGGTGGGAGCGGGACCACTTGCCTGTGATCGCCGACATTGATAATATTTACCGCATCCTCAAGATTACAAAGATCTATCTGACATTCGACCGTTTTGAGTTACTAAGACTGTGAGCTCAGAAAGCAAATTTTCTATCTACTCTATCAAAATCGTAAGAATATTCGGAGTCGTTATCAAGATATTCAAAGAAATGCATTTGCAAAAGCTTGAAAAATTGGCTAACCTAGAATTACAACATTCTATTGGCTCACTACCTAGTTTTGAGAAATTTGACGTAATTTTTTTATAGTCTCAACAACACCCTCACAAATTCCCCCCCCCCCCCCCCCACAACACCCACCATCTTACCAACCCACCAACGTCCCCCCCACCTCGCCCCCTAACAACACCCACCACCACTCTAACCCCCAACCCCAACAACCCCAACAACTACAACAACCCCAACAAGAACAACAACAACAACATCTATCTCCACGCCCACCCCTCAAGCCAAATCGCTACAGGGCCCCTGTGAGTTATCCGTAAAGCCAGCGTCCCATGTGAAAGGGTTCTGTGTCAAGTTAACTTAACAAAACAGAGCCGCTTTGAAAGTTTCTCCAAGATCTAATGCGTTTTTTATGTCCGAGTTGTCAACAGCGTTTCAGCAAAGCCTAAGGGTGCGGCCATGATAACTTCTGCCGGGTGAACACCGACCGACACAGATGGAAATGTTTAGAATGGTGTTGCTGGGATTCAAAAGCAGTTCACAGGCGCCATTTCTCGCCAGTGATGGTTGTCGTAGGGACTTGCATTTTTTGTTAATTAATTGTGAATATTCTAGTTCTACACCCCCATCGACAAAATTTAGATAATTTAGGCCCAGGGGCAGGGGAGGGGGGAGGTGGGGAGACGGGATGCTGCCTCGCCCTCTCTACCTGTTTTAGCTTGTAACAAAAATATTGCCGATGTTTGACGCAGGATATCTCAAAGACTATCCAACCGATCACCTTCATAATTTGAGAAGAGCTTAGTTTCCATCTCATCCACTTGGAAATGCAATCTTTTCCGAAATTGTGGCTGGTTAATTAATTACGATGTATCATTACTAATTCAATACAAGTTTTACAGTAATCTCGTGCTGAAAGTTGGACAAATTGCTAGTTTCTCGGATGTTCATAGGCGTCGCCAGTTCTGAACAAATTTCATAACCATTAGCTGAAACGACATTGATAGTTACACAGACAGACAGACAAACCTATAGAGAGATAGTGAAAGATCTACGGGACACATTTAAACATATTTTAGCATTCACCAATTATTCAGAATCAGATGTATCGTCAATCAGGTTGATGAATACACTAGGCTGCTTAGGGAAATTTAATCCATCATTTATCCAGTATCTTTCCTCTGTTGCTTAGACATGGCCCTCACACTTTTGCCCAAATTCTCTGGTTATACTTGATAAGGCCTGCTTTGTGTATCGCTTAACGTTTAAATGTTGTATTTTCCAAAGCAACCTTTTTCTTAATCTCAGCCCAGATTAATTCGATAGGGTTAAGCTGAGGATGAAAAGGAGGGAGCCTAAGAGGTATGTGACCATGTTCTTCCAGGTACTTGTCTACTCGAAAAACTTTTATCTGGCTCTGTTCGCTGGCGTTCAAAAAGTCTAGGAGATCCTTTTTGGTTTTCGTTTATGATATGATGCATTGTCCATAACCAGGCATGATTTTTTATCTAACACCACAGTGTTACCAATCCAGTTTTCAAACTCGTTACTATCCATGTCTTTGTGATAGTCGCCATTGTCATCTTTCGACTTTGACTCAAAAACCAGTTCACAATTATTCACTAGTCCTCTCTCATGGCTTCCGATATGCGCAATTATAAGAGTCGGAATGACTCTCTGTTGGCTGTCAGATTGTCATTTTTTGGTGCACATGTGGTGGGCATAGATGTAGGACTCATTAAGAAAATAAATGTCAACGTTGTCTTCTACAAGCTGTTTTAATTTTCGTAGGTACTTCCTCCTCAGTGCAACTATGTTCTTCGACTCACAAATTATGTCTTTGGATGTTTTTGTCTCCTTGAAACTAAAACCTAGACTTTCCGCAATGCGCCATAAAGTCTGTTTGTTGATATCCAAATCGTGATTGCTTTTTAAATAAGACATAAGTGTTATTAGTGTGACGTACTGGTTATCACCTAACATCTTTCCGATAGCGCGTCCCACGAGATCTCTGTCAAAGGTATCAAATTTAACAGGTCGGCCCCTCTTTGTCACCTCGACGTCATCGCTTGCATTTTCATCCTATATCCATCTGTTCAAAGTCCTGTCACTTAAATCAAGCAAATGTTTAGTTCTGCTAAATGGATCAGAAATTGAACGATATAGACGACCGCGATTTTTCTCACAAGTGAAATAGTTATATACTTTCAGAGCAATGTTCTTGTGAGTAAAGAATTTCAGTTTTAATTTAGACTTCATCTTCATCACAATATGATATTCAGCAAGTTAACAATTCAAAATATTAAAACCACACAGTCCAAATGGATAAAAAAGCGTACACGCCCATGACTCTTGATAATTACTGACAGATCACAGTACCCTTCTCTTGTTCATTTTCGGACACATGTGTTCGTGAGTAACAAAAGTGATTGCTTAGCTAGATTAGCTATAGAAAACAGCAGTTGGGAAAACACTACTCACGATTTTCACGAGAGTTTTGACAATACACAGAGTCACCAAAGCTGTAATAATGTTTAAATTTTGTCAGAAAAAACAAAAACATATTATGCTTTTCCCAAACGTTAATTAAAAATGTATTATATCAGGTGCGGGGCGAGGATTTTTAAAAATGAGGGGTCCAAAGTTGGTTTAGCCATGGCCATGGCAATCACAGTTGTATGATGAATAATGCATATTTTAAATAATACATTTATGTATAATATTTGTATAAGGGAGCTCTTGTTACGCTGTCATTCCTAGATACTATATATCATTACTAATTCAATACACCTTTTACAGTAATCATGTGCTGAAAGTTGGACAAATTGTAAACCTCCTCAATTTTTTTAGATGAACCAACACATTCGGCAATTATTTTGTTACAAGCTATAGTACCAAGCCAGGTTCAATGTGATACTGCATCCGTGCAGAAAGACGGAGATACTCGAAAAAAAAAAGACTGACCGCAATAGCAACCGACTTCACGTCTTCTGTGTACTACGGCGATGATAATTTTTCATTTCGTCAACTACTGCATAAAAAAACAACTTCAACAAAGAGAATCATTACTCCCCTGCC
>NW_004797364.1:656574-658480 GCF_000002075.1 Aplysia californica
CAACAACAACAACAACAACAACAACAACAACAACAACAACAACAACAACAACAGTGATGACGACGACGACTGATAGAACAATATAAGCAAAGTCACTAAACGTCTGGGGCAAAAGTCGAGAGAATATTATTATCAATTTTAAAAGCATGTTCACTCTTAACACCACTTCTGTTTGACTTTTGGTTTGCAAATTTTGCTTGTTGAGTGTGAAATTCAAACAAAAGTAATTAACAAACAATGGAACAGAAATGAAGTAATGAACGTACATCAGTAATTGTTATCCTTTCTATAGCCAGCGCTCACTTTTTGCCACTTTTATGAGAATAATTTTTTTTCGTACCACCCACCTACATTATTGTACATCCAGGCGGGGCATTAACTAATGCCTGTCACAACCCGTGTGATCCCACCAAAATTACCAAACGGCCGGCTTCTGTGGCAGATATCGCCAAAGTTGGCGAGCTGCTGTCTCAAATGCTGTTAAAATTGTAATAATAATGATATTAATCATCATCATCATCATCATCATCATCATCATCATCATCATCATCATCATCATCATCATCATCATCATCAAAATCATAATATCACAAATAATAATAATAATAATAATAATAATAATAATAATAATAATAATAATGATAATAATAATAATAATAATAATAATAATACATTTGCTACTACTACTGATGATGCTTATAATAATTATTTTTAAAAATTAATAACAACAACAACACCAACAATAATAACAATAATAGTAACGATTATACTACTACTACTACTACTACTACTACTACTACTACTACTACTACTACTACTACTACTACTACTACTACTACTCGCAATGATGATGATGATGATGATGATGATGATGATGATGATGATGATGATGATGATGATAAATTACATAATTATTATTATTATTATCATTATTATTATCATTATTATTATTATCATTATTATTATTATTATTATTATTATCATTATTATTATTATTATTGTTATTACTATTACTATTACAATTAAACACGATTGTGTGGACTGTGTCCCCCAGCATGACTCAGCGTGAGCGGTTACAGGCAGGGATCCAGTACATGGAGGCGATGAGGGGCACGAGACGTCGCCGGGAGATGGTACCACACAGAGCCAAGCTAGACCTCATCATGGGAGGGAAGCAGATCGAGTTTGAGGAGAGGTAAGGAGGAGTACAACTTTTGAGGAGAGGTAAGGAGGAGCACAATTTGGGGAGTAGACAGGCAAATCCTTCGCCCAAATTCAGGCGCTCCCAAAAAAAAAAAAAAACCGGGAGAAGTGGAGGCATCTGATTAGACTCTCTGTCATACAGCACCCCTACGATTCTGGTCAATTATGGGAACAGTGAAGTGAAGTTAAGTGAAGGGAGTACAGTCCCATTTTAAAGAAAGTGTACGGTAAAAGTTGTCTGAGAGAGTCCCCATTGTCGGGAGGAACTTTGTTGTCGTCTTAGATTGGTTGATGTCTTGGGCAGTGTCAAAATAATATTTTTTAACCGAATTTTTCTCATGGGAGTTTGGAGTTTGAGAAGTGGTAATTTGTACAGGGTGATTGTGTTGGACAGGTAGCCACTAGAGCAGTTTTAATTGTACATGTGTTTACGCCCCCATTGACATCATTTAGATTGTTTAGGAGCTGGCTTGGATCCCTCTTGTTAGGGCCTATCATGGCTGGGATGGATACAACTTCCAAGTAGACAGACTGAGGTACCCGGTGAAGATTCTCCCCACACGGGAATCGAACTCACAGCTTCTGCGCGCGACAGTGAAGCGCCTGGCCGCTACACCACAAACGCTAGTGTAAAGTCCTTTCTGGCCCCTAGACCTTATAAAATAGGAAAAATAACGCGGTAATCTCACTTGGAAACTAGAAC
>NW_004797364.1:658580-659918 GCF_000002075.1 Aplysia californica
ACTCGCAATGATGATGATGATGATGATGATGATGATGATGATGATGATGATGATGATGATGATAAATTACATAATTATTATTGTATATATAGGGAGGTATTTCACTAATTGTTAGATGCGTTAACAATAACACAAAGAACAGAGTTCCAAATGTGGTTCTTTCAGTTCACGGTTTCCTATACTTGTGACAAAACCCCCTTTTTCCGGTACACTCCTCGAATGTAGACTAATCCTTTTTATTATAGCGACGTCATCAGACACATGCCTGATGGAACGTTTCACGAGCAATCTATCATCACCATTATCCCTAGGCTAGCCACTATTTTGCTCTCTGGTTACCGCCGTCTGTGTTGTAATGGTTAGATTCCTCGCCTCGCAAACAAAAGATTTGACTTTGATTTCGATATGAGGATAGTATCGTGTTGAGTATCTCCGTGATTTTCCTAGGACATTGTCTCCCATTCAGCCAGGGTTCTGTCCTGACGGGTTAAAATTCGAAGTAGGGCGCCTCGTGAGTCATCTAAACCGGCCTCTTTGGCGTAGCGGTAAGGCGCTTAGCCGTCGCATGCAGAAGACTGGAGTTCGATTCCTGAGTCGGGAGAATTTCTATCGAATATCACATACTTTTATTCCGGATTGGTTTCGACTTTCGACAGGCATGATGAAATAGAAGAAATCAGCATTCTTTGCCCAATTTTCTTATTACTCAACACTTTTTATGTCTATTTAAAACACGTTTCAATTCTAAGTAGAGTTTATTGAAGAAAAAAGGTTGTTTAAAGGCATGCAAAAATGCAGATTTTTTTGTTTCAAAGGGCACTCAATCTTTGTAAGTTACGAAGCCATGGCTTCCAGCTTCTTGCTAATTTTGCCTCTGACACCAGGTCACTCCCATCTCTTTCAGTTGATAATATTATCTCGACTTCTGTTTTAGATACATGGTGTGTACTTTTGAAAATCAAAAGCGAGGCAAATGAATAGTTTTTGAATGTCGTCCAAAAAGAGACGGGCGCCTGATTCCACTGTGTCGTGAAACATATTGTGTCGGTGAAGACGTAAAGGATAAACAATCAATCCCCAGAGTGGGCCAACATACCCTGGATTCTCATGTTTTTCAACAATATATCTTAAATCAAGAACGTTTTTTCCCTCTTTTCAAGACCTCGGGTATCCAAAGAGCATTCTTCTTCTTCGCTTCAGCTTGGTCTTTCTCGGATTTATTCTTCACTCAATATGTGCTCTCACACACATTTGCATTCTGTAATAGGGTACTAGAATTACTCTCTTTCTCTCTCTCTCTCTCTCTCTCTCTCTCTCTCTCTCTCTCTCTCTCTCTCT
>NW_004797364.1:660358-661647 GCF_000002075.1 Aplysia californica
GAGAGAGAGAGAGAGAGAGATGTGTGTGTGTGAGGGTGTGAGGGTGGGGGTGGGGGCGGCAAAAAGGAAAAATACGTTGGCATCAATATGAATAATTATAAAAGAGGTCAAATAAACAAAGGAATCATATGAATACAGAAATATTTCAATAAGTCCTTTCTTTCCAGCACAATCGTTGTCAAGGGAAGCAGAAATTAAAAAGGAACTGATGCTCTTAATTAATATCTTTGAAAACGATTGTGTTAGGCAGTAGAGCAGTGGTTTCTACAAGGAAGAAATCCATACCAGCGTCTGTGATGCTGTAGTTAGGCGCTTCGCTGTAGCACGCACACGACCCGAGTTCGTTTCCTGAGTGGAGAGAATTTTGGAATCGAATATCTCGGTCGATCTGCTAAGTCACTATATCTTTCTCAGCTCGGAATGGCTTTGAAAGGCAGGCAGGGTTGGAAACCCGCCTCCTAAATTATCTAAATTGTGTCGATTATTTAAAAATAATAAATTCATACCCAGTCCTGTTTCCTATTTTACTTCGATCATTGTAAAATCAGGGCGAAATAAGAGCATGTATAATATGTAGGCCTACTTTGGTGCTGACGACCTCAAACCATAGAAATTCTCGGCCACTAGTTTTCTAACCGCTACAGAACATTCCTGGTACTGTGCTAATGAAGTGTTGGAAGTGGTAATTGAATATCTGATGAGGTGGACATTGCCTTTTCTGTTTAGGTTGTAGTTCGTGTCTACAGTTATGGAGTTAGAGACGGCTTACCGTTACCTCAATGTATATCACGCTGGACTATTGAGCGGATAGCATCAGTTTGAATTCCCAACAGGGCATTCCGAAGTGTTGTGACGAATAAATAAATAAACAAATAAATAAGTCAATAAATAGATTGAAATAAATGAATGAAAGAATGAATAATCGGAGTTTCGTCAAATTCAAAATAATGGCGAATCCCAACGTCCACAACGTTGGGTTTTTTTTTCTTTTTTAATGAAAACAACGTATCTGCTCAGATTATGTCGGTGTACAGGACAAGTGCCTTGCCAGATGCCTACCATTATGGCGTCGGTGGTCTAGTGGTTAGGCTACGGGACTCGTAATCGTGAGATAATGGGTTCGAGGGTTTGAGCCCCAGGCCCGACGTTGTGTCCTTGGAAAAGGCACTTTAAACGAACTTTCCTCACTTCACCTAGGTGTGAATGGACACCCAGCTATAGACAGCTAAAGACCTTTTCAGAATGTTAGTATTTTTATCTAAGGTATCGAATTTTTTTTTAAAGGGGGG
>NW_004797364.1:661860-664835 GCF_000002075.1 Aplysia californica
CATGTGCACCCCCGTCTTTCTACTATTTTTTTGGCATATGGTATTTTCCTCGCCACCCATATTTCTCTCCTTTATGTTCAAAATGAACCCTCGCCAACGATTACCCCCCTCCCTCACACTAGAAAACAAAAATATATTTGGTTGTTGGAAGAGTGTTTTCCAGATTTCATTTTTTTTTTTAGCAAGTAATGGGCCGTCTTTCTGGCTGGGGGGCGGGGATCAACTGTTTTTAGTTTTAGGGGGTGTGGATAAAATTTTTCTAACTCAATATATATGTAAGGTCATGGGGGGTGTGTGTGATGAAAGGGGGGGGGGGTGGCACTTTCAATCCCGTACCCCTGTACTTTAGTAGGAATAAATCTGTTTTACGAGGTTTTAGTAAGTTACTGCGACAACTTTTCCCATTTAGGAACAAACCAATTTCATTAAAAAAATATATAAACCAATGTACAAAAGTTTTCAAACTGCACAGAAAAATGAAGTAGCCAACCCGGTACCGCCACTGCATTAATACCGAGGGTAATTTGCCATTTACCAAAAAAAAAGTTTCTTTCAGATATTAAGATTATAGATATAATGTTTCAGAAGATCGTCGGTCGTGGCAAGCTGGAACATAATAAACAACGGGGGTTATGAAATAAGGACGGGGGTGCGCAAAAAAACCCTGAAAATTAATAAGCGTGGGGGGGGGGGGGGGGGCGCTCATTCGATACCATATAGTAGCACATGAGTACTGTACATTTCCCAGGAGAAAGGTTGAGATAGTTTAGAATGCTATCAGGTCTGCTGGGGTAATAATATGGATTGTAAAGCTCATAGAGTTTAATTTTGTGCTGGAAATTGCGTCGTATATAAATGCTATTCCTTATGTAATATTATTTCATCGACCCGTCGTCCTCTCTTAAGTGGAACTAAAGATGACAACTCTGCTGTTTCCTTCTTTAGCTCACTGGAATGTAATTTTTTCTCTTTATTTTTGTCGTTGCTCGTTGTTGTAGTTAGCCTACTAGTAACTGCTGCTGAATATGTTGCTCTTGATGATGATGATGATGATGATGATGATGATGATGATGATGATGATGATGATGATGATGATGATGATGATGATGATGATGATGATGCACTGATGCCACAATGGCAGCATAGTTTGTGAGATCAAAAGATGAAGTGAAGGGGAAATGAAACAATATTGATACAAGGAAATGGATATGCGTGCACAGGGGAGGAGGCAATGTGATTTGTTAGGAAGGGGAGAAGGAGAGGTAGGACCCTAAGTTGTAGGGCCCATGGGGTATTGAAGAGGGGTGTATTGCGTGGGCGTTAACTTATTGCGGAATTCGGTTGTTGACGCTCTCATAAATCACGTTCAAACGCTAGGAGCAAAAATCATAATCATGCGGACAAGAAATAGAATTGAAATCCATGGGAGCACCGAACTCGCAGTGGGAAATAGTGATGAGCCCAGAGATAGCAGGAGATAGATAGGGCCCGTTGAACCCCCTTATTGGGTTTTCCATATATATGTTATATATGTCTATACGATATTTTGTCACATCTATCTAGATAGATAGATAGATAGATAGATAGATAGATAGATAGATAGACAGATAGATAATATGTTTGTGTATGTGTGTGTTTGTATGTATGTATGTATGTACACGTACACACACACACACACACACACACACACACACACACACACACACACACACAATCACACACACACATGGGCATCTACACATTCGCATAAACACATACTCACTCAATTACACGAATACAGACGTACTTGCACACGCACACACAGACGCACATACAAACGAACGCACACACACACACATACACACACACACACACACACACACACACACACGCACACACACACACGAAATACACACACAAACACCCCAACTGTTTACAACTTCAAATGTTAAAACTTTCTTCACAAATGGGGCTCATAAGTTCTCGTATACTTACTTACTCTCTCGCTATACCATCAGGTATGTAAGGTCGTATGTGCATGTGTATATACTTTTATAATATTGTATTTGTAAGTACACACTTTCAGATAGCCGACGAAAAAAATTGGCATCAGTCGTCTCGTGGTTAGGCTACCGTATTGAAGTTGGGCGTAAACTAAGCTTCAATGTATTTCTCCTTCATTTCAATCGGTATCGAGCGCAATAACGCTTACTTTAAGGACGTCTTGATTAATTGTAACTTCGTCTTTTGAAGAGTTTAAGAAGATGTAAGACCAAAGGATAGTTGAATCGTAGTCATGAGACTGCGGATTCGGGAATTCGAGGCTTATCTCGGTCAAAAGATGCTTCATTGGGAAAGGCACTTTACGCAAATTTTTTCACTTGGCTCGGCTCTATCAGGGATAGATGCTAAATTTGTAGGGACCACCTCTTAAATAGCTGCACCGTTGCAAGAGGCACAATACCGATACAATGTCGCAAAATTTTCCGTTAAATGCATGCAAACAGAAGAGAATAACAATACAAATCATTAAAGGTTAATTAACCTCCCAAATACACAGGCACACTTACACCCCCCCCCTCTGTCTCTGTCTCTCTCTGTCTCTCTCTGTCTCTCGTTCTCTCTGTCTCTCTCTCTAGCTCTCTCTCTAGCTCTCTCTCTAGCTCTCTCTCTTGCTCTCTCTCTAGCTCTCTCTCTCTCTATCTCTCTATCTCTCTCTCTCTCTCTCTATCTATCTATCTATCTATCTATCTATCTATCTATCTATCTATCTATCTATCTATCTATCTTTAGAGTCACACACACACACCACCGCGTCGTGACCCAAAAGATGAGAAAATCATTGGTTGTCACTCGATGTCAACTTGTTTTTGCTGCAGGGGATAACTTGAGCGGAAGCATTTAATGAGAGACTGAGAGGCTTCCCGGTTTTTTTTTTACTTCAGAAATCCCGCGTCTGTATTATTATTATTATTATTATTATTATTAATATTATT
>NW_004797364.1:664935-678935 GCF_000002075.1 Aplysia californica
TATATATATACCTACACACATGATACATGGAAATACAATTATCTATCGCTGCTAACAAAATAAACAAATCATGTTTGTGTAAGCTTGCCCGAGAAAAGCAAAGTTAGTTGCGACAGACAGAAAAAACAGAGGAAAGAAAACCCAAATGTGTGCCATCGTGGTGAAATCATTCGCTCATCAAAATAATATAATCGAAGAAATCGACATTTTTCTCCCGTGCGGCAATATAAATCGATTTAAAAACATATTGGAGTTTTTTGGGTTTTTTCTTGTAAGACCAACACTTTTTTAATGTCCGTTTAAACGATCACTACTATGTTGATTTTACTGGGAAAAGGGCACAAAAATATAAAATTGCAGTTTCCAATGCCTCTTAAGCTTTGGAAGCCACTAAACTGCGGCAGCCATTTTTTGTGTGCTAATTTGACCCTTGACACAATGAGATCCCCATCTACTTCAATCGCAAATATCCCAACTTCTATTCAAAATAAATGAGTATTTTTAAATCAAAACAAGACAAATAAACAAGCTTTCAGATGATACCAGAGGCTCCATGTGCCCAAAACCTGACGAGCGTCTGATTCCACCGCGTCGTGACCCAATAGATGAGAAAATCATTGGTTGTCACTCGATGTCAACTTGTTTTTGCTGCAGGGGATAACTTGAGCGGAAGCATTTAATGAGAGACTGAGAGGCTTCCCGGTTTTTTTTTTACTTCAGAAATCCCGCGTCTGTATTATTATTATTATTATTAATGAGTATTATCCTTATTATCAATATGATCCTGGTTCTTCATTTAACTACAGTTTCTTAATTTGTAGTGGCAGTTACACGTGCTGCAGAAGTACTTTGTCGAAATTCAAATTCTAAATTATATTGGAAAGAAAGCAAAGAAAAAATACAAAGTATAGTTACATTGGTTAAAAGAATGACACCGGTTTTTTTCCCTCTCCCCTTACAAATGTTGCTGTTGGGACCAGGCACATTTGAAGAGCTTCCTGACACGTCGCTTCCTTAGAATTACAAAGTTCTATCTGATATATTTGGGCGTTTTGTGTCAGAAACAAACAAATTCTGACCTATCAAAATCGTTAGAATATTCCAAGCCGTTATCAAGACATTCAAAGTGCTGCATTCGTAAAAGCCTGGTATATTGTGCAACTCAAAATTCTAAGCGTCAAATTTCTCACAACGAGGTACTGAGAAGATAGAACTTTATAACTGTTACGCCTCAGAGGCAGAAGATATTCGGAGACGTCTTCGACGAGCACCCAGGAACCATTCGGATAATGTCATATACTCCCGCACGCAGAATGCACTGCTTTGGGGTCAAACTGCGTATTTTTTGCTAGCCATTAAAACTGTCGCAAATCAAGTAATTTCAGGAAAATTTCAAACCTGAAAGCAAAATATCAAATTATGGGTTAAAACAGGGGAGCATGTCCCCAGTAACCCCCCAGATTTTTTAAAACTTTGTCCAGAGGCACAAAACATTTTGAGACGTCTCCGAGACGTCTCCGGATAGATACTGTGCGCCACAGACGATGGCCTTCCCGAGGCAAACGAGAGCAGGAACAATACAACAATACAATAAATAACATAATATCAAGAGTAACTTACTTGTTCGCTGAAATGTCCGCGGCCTCTCCAACTGAGTCTGCTGTTGTTCGTACTGCTGCTACACAGTGCCAGGTCTTCCTCGGCTGCTGACCAATGAGCTCTCTCTGATGTTGAAGAGTAAGATCCTTCTCGATAGATGACGTCACGTCAAATTTGGCAAACACGGAACCGGATCTAGGTTAGTGTTGTTATTATTATTATTATTATTATTATTATTATTATTATTATTATTATTATTATTATTATTATTGTTATTATAATATTATTACTATTATTATTGTTGTTGTTATTATTACTATTATTATTACTGTTATTGTTGTTGTTGTTGCTGCTGTTTGTTTATTAGTTTGTTTGTTTTTTGTCTGTTTGTTTTCAGGCTAACTTGATGCTAACTGCTGAATAGAAGCAAGAAATGTTTTGTGGTTGCCTTCACACGTCACGTGATCTTGCTTGGCGGTCAAAGTCTCCACGCAGCCATCAAGTTCCTATTAATGTCAGACTTTATTTCAGTGAGATTTGTATGTGTGCATATAATATGTGGGTATGACTGTGTAAATGTGTCTGAGTGTCTGCAGATGTTCAAGATGCGTGATATATGTGTGTCAGTAGGTCATGTCCTCTGCACTTTTGTCTCGACTGTTCCGTTCCACTCTCTTTCTCACCCGTGTTGAGGCTGGTCTTGGCGATAATGTGCTTGTTAAATATCTGGAAGGAGAAACACAAAAAGAACAGGCTAAATAGTGAAAGTTAATATGAAATTAACTTGTCTACTCATTATCTGAACTCAGGTCTTTGGCATGGAAAGCGAAGAGTGTAACCATTACACCACAGGCGTTGGTGCATGGGCTTATTTATAATTTGACTACTTCGGGGGAAACCCATTTTCTCTTTTGTGACAATGATTTAATGCTTTTGTGCCATCGTCTGACACAAGAAAAAGCAGAATTATGTTAAAGACCTGCATCTGTTGTGTAATATTTAGGGTTTTCACTATTGCAGGTAAAATGCGTGAGTTCAGGTCCCGCTTTGAGAAGTATTTTCCCTTGATAGTGATACTATATGCCGCTTAGTTCGGATTGGTCCTGACAGACAGGGTCGTTTTAGTGCGAGTTTTGCGGCATTGGCAACACAACTAGGTCATTTAGATGCCGAAGATTAGAGATTTTACCCGAAAGTAACACACACAGAAAACAAGGCGGAGAGAAAGACTAAAAGTGTTTGATACGAAGATAAAAACAAACCACATCAGAACACCCGACAACCACCCACAGACATGATCCAAACACCCCGACTCCTTAATAATCCGAATGGTGTCGATAGGGGCCAGAGTATCAGCAGCCAATTAAGCATACGAAATAATGCATGCCTCACAGCAATGCTTCTTAGGGGACCAAAAAAGTAACCCCACTCAAAAAATAATAACTGTTTGTGAATCTGCCCAATAGATTAACCTGTAAGTTTGACAGCTGGACGTGATGCTCCTGGCAAATAAAAACAACCGAATTCCACTACGAATAGATATTTCCACCACAAAGCAGGGTTACAAAACTAAGCTCCCCCCCCCAAATGAATTTGCTTTGCCTTTGTGTTATGCAGGAATATCGCCAAAATCTTGAGATTTACTAAAACTGTACTGGATACGCGGGTTGAGTCCATAAGATAAGATAAGATAAGATAATATTAGATAAGATAAGATAAGATGAGATAAGATGAGATAAGAGAAACATGAGTGAAAATTTTGGGTAGATATACCAGAGCATCGATGAATACAAAGATTCGGCATCAACAAAGAAATGCATTCCGTACATTCCTGTTCAATGATATACTTGCAACGAACCACAGTTCAATCTCGTATACGTAACCATATTTATAATGTGTTCATGGGCATAAACTCTGTCTCCCTCCCTTCCCCCCCTCTCTCTCTCTCGCTCGCTCTCTCTCTCTCTCTCTTTCTCTCTCTCTCTCTCTCTCTCTCTCTCTCTCTCTCTCTCTCTCTCTCTCTCTCTCTCTCTCTCTCTCTCTGTGCATGAATGTGCTGTTCAATACACAGATTGTGTCTAACAGAACAATAATATGATTGGCATTAAAGAAGTAGCAAAGTTTTGCGTTTCACTCAATTTCTCTTGAAATTTTTAAAATTTGATGTCATTCGAACACTTCAGTTCATTTCCTTCATATTGACAAGTGTGCATTTGTGAGGCAGCGTGGTGGAATCAGGCTCTCGTCAAAATAATCAAAGTGAAGAAACTTGCATTTTTTCGCAGGTTTGTGAATTTTTATCAACTTTTTGGTTTTTTGGCTCAACACCTTTTATGCCCATAAAAGAACTCATTTCTGTGTGGATTTTTCTGAAAAGCGTTGATTAAAGGCACAAAAAATGTAAATTTTCAGTTACCACGGACTCTTAAACTAAGGAAATAATTTTGCCTCTGAAAACAGGTGACCCCCACCTCCTTCTTTTGCAAATATCTCGACTTGTATTCAAGATAAATGGATATTTTTTTCATGCAAATAAAGACAAGTAAATAAACTTTAAGATGATATCTGTACATGCCCAAAAATTGACGAGAGCCTGATTCCATCACGCTGCCTCACATTTTATTTGTTCGAAGTTTTGCTGAAATTTGTCCACAGGTAAAATTAGCTCTTTTTAAATGGATTGGTTTTTTTTTAGACACTTGGTATAAGTTTTTAGGGCATCTTCAGCAAAGAAATGAAAGGAGAATCACGATCGTCAGAGTCTGCTCCATAACGTATGGTACCTCATGATGATGACGAGAAGAGTGGTGTGATGCTTGGCAGATTTATTGGATATATAATGGTATAAAATACATCGGTATATCAAAAGGAAATCAAAGTTGTGGAATATCTTTTAACAAAATGTTTTAGAATACGTTTAGTCCTGTGGACCTCAAACATTGAACCAGTCCCTTGAGATATTTTAAAAAGATTTTATAGGTTGGACTCCAGCCTCCACAGCCACTTCTGGAGTGCTTCACGGCTCCAAATTGACAGCTCTTGCTGGATCCTGTTTACGTTCAAACTTTCGTGCAGCAAGCCTATCTGTCAGAATAGGAAATAACTAGAAGTCACGGGATGTCAGGTCAGTGCTGTGGGCCAGAGAGGGCTAATCTTGGATCTCTTGCAATTATTGTATGCACATAACTGTGGCACTTACTTCGTGGAGAACTGTATTGTCGAGAAGAAACATCGTGCTAGAGATTCCGACCAGTTTATCAACAATACTTTTTCATCTGGGGTTGTACCTTTTGCACGAATGGAGAAGAAGTCATAGTAGAGTTAATTTACATGATATAAACTACAAGGGGGCCACGATGAACGCCACACTCTGCTTTGAAATCCTGGAAGCTAAACGATAGGCCCGTCTCCTTTCTCGTTCATCCACATGCGATCCAGCTGTTTTGGTGGAATTCTAGATCTGATAAGAAGAGTCCAAGTTTCATCTGTCATGTCGATGATTTAAGTCGCCTGGGCCCATAAGGAGTTCAAACATGTTGAGCAATTTTGTGGCACATCTCATCCTCTCTCTCTCTCTCTCTCTCTCTCTCTCTCTCTCTCTCTGTCTGTCTCTCTCTCTGTCTCTCTCTGTCTCTCTCTCTGTCTCTCTCTGTCTCTCTCTCTCTGTCTCTCTCTGTCTCTCTCTGTCTCTCTCTCTCTCTCTCTCTCTCCCTCTCCCCCTCCCTCTCAATCTCTCTATCTTTCTCTCTCTCTATCACTCTCTCTTTCTCTTTCTCTTTCTCTTGCTCTCTTCCCCTCTCTCTCCTTCTATCTCTCTCTCTCTCTCTCTCTCTCTCTCTCTCTCTCTCTCTCTCTCTCTCTTTGTTCCTCACATAGAAAATGGGGTATCCAACAGGCATACACTTTTTTCTTAAAGTGTTCTCCACCAGTAAAAGTTCGCACTGACCCAAACAAAAGTCCAAACAGGTTACTAAGTTCTTGTAGAGAGACGAGAGGATCTTATACATAGTTCCGAATAGCATCAAAGGTTTTGTCGTTCACTGAGGAAGTTTTGGCAGCCAGACAGTGGGTCATCAAAAGTAGTGTCGCTACTTTCACTTAATTCTCTTACCCAACGACAAGTTATGAAGAAACAGATTCTTCCTCAAACATTTTAAACATTTTCATGAATCAGTTTTGGCGATTTGCTAAGAATTCAGCACATGAAGATGAAGAAAGTGGTGTTTTCTTTTGTGAACTCAATCTTGTTTTCTCCTCAGTACAAATAATTCTATGCAACGTCATAATATAACTAAGAGTGACGTGTCACATGAAACAGCAATGGTTGTTTTGAAAGTAGACGTGCAATTGGTTGATTATGTGTTTTAATTTTATGGCTGAAGTTAATACCTTAACCACAAGATGGCTACTTGCCTTACACTCTAATCCATCCTAGTAATTATGGATGCCGCCCTGCATCAACATTCATCTATTATCTATTTGTGGTGGCCGAATTTTGCTATTCAAAAGGCTTTTTAATGGCTTCATCGATCGACATGCGGTTTTCGCCAAAAGATTCTTTAAAATATTCTCCAGATCATGAAGCCCCTTGTTTTTTCAGTCTTGAGACAGTTTTGCTGCAAAAAGCTAAATTTCTTTATTTCGCCGATCGCTTTTGTAGGCCGATTTGTCTGTAAATTAAGAAAATCCGCCAGGTTTGTGTATTTCAAGTCGTACTTCCGTTCGATACTTTCGAGCATTGTCGCGCAATACTGAGCATTATTTTAAGTGTGCGGCCCGTATAGATCTATCCTAATGTTTTCTTCTTTTACTTGGTGCTAAATTCGACTGTGATCCTTTCGTTTGATGCCCATCGTGGACTCCTTTGTCAAATTCTTTTTCTTGCCACTGAGAACAACGTCAACAGGTCTTAGAGTTAGATTAGAATCTAGATCTAGATCTAGATCTAGACAGCGCCTGACCATGTCGAAAAGAAAACGACGTTCTGCAGTCAGTTGGAACCCCTCGCGCACGCAACGGTCGAGGTAGTAGGCCAATGACTTTCAGTTGATGTTAATGTACCGACCATCTCTTTCATCGAAAGAGGGCGTCTTTTAATCTTGTAGATAGCAATAGCTTCTCACCAAAAATTGTTGTATCGATACACATATGATTCACCATGAAGAAGCCGAAATGAGAGATAATTTTGGTCAAGATACTGATCACTTTGAACACCACCCGTTAAAAAAAAGGTTCGGATCTCTCTGACGTTCATAGATCGGCGTTAACAGTGTATATCCACTTACATAAGAAAGTCTGTCAATTTTATTCAATATCTTAGCCCTTTCTGCCTCGTCCCCGAATTGGCCCTGGCAAGTAGAGTTGAAGATTCTGACATCTCAAAGAATCCAAATTGTGACTAGGAGAGCGTGGAACATCTAAACATACTAACAACCTACCAAAGTTCCTTGCCCTTTACAAGAATCATTAAAACTTTTTTGGTTAAAATGACATTTCCACAAGGAGAACTCACTGAAAAAATCTGGAGCATCTAGTAGAAATGGCCAGTGAATAATGATGAACTCTGCGATGGTGGTTTCCAAGACGTTTTTGAAGCCTTCCGCCAAAAGAGACTAGATCTATTTTCCCTCCTTATTCGTAAATATCTTATGACCCAAAGGACACAATTCTGTTTAGAAATAGTATGTCCTCATCATGAAGCAGATTATTTTGTTTAGAAAGAGAAAAGCTTAACTAGTATGACAGAAACAGTGATACCTTTTTTTCACTTCTATTTTTTCAAAAATAGGCGTCGTATGCTTCTTGTACAATTTCTTTACTGTCAAAGAAAAACCAACAATAAAATCGAAGTTTCACATACTGTTGCGCATATCCCTACTAACTGAAAAAGTTTTTTTTTCTCTCCTTGCCTTAGGGAAAGCACGCGTGTTGTTTGAGGGCACCAGTGGTAGGTCCTACTTGTTTTTCCTCTTCCTTTTTTTTCCGAAGACTCTGATATACGTCTTTTTACTCAAACTGAGCAGAGCAAAACAACAAAACTTATAAAAGAGAAGCAGCAAAAAAGATAGCAAACCTGCAACGGTCAGTGTCGTCGCCCAGCACCCCGAATGACCTCCCGTCTGTGTGGAATCGCGGACGCCAGTCGCTTCCATCCAAGGCCGCCCACTCTCTGTTCCTCCCACACGCGCCTTCACGCCGACAGTGAACACGGTTTGTGTAGCCTGCGTGATCCCGTATACCTCCCTCGTGAGCTATTTGCCGTCACATCACCGCCGAGCTTGGGACGCGCCGAAACCACCGCACTCGGTTGCTGCACGCGCGCGCGCGCGCATTTCGTGTGCAGTGACTCTCCCCCCTCCCCACCCCCTCGACGAGGATGAAAGACCGACAAAAGTGAGTTTGTGCGCGCCGTGAGCGGGCGAATGGGTGGGCGGTGATGTGATTAGGGCCATAACATATTATCGTCTTTGGGATACAGATCTTGAAGGCTGATTGATCGTAAACGTTTTACGCCCCCATCTACAAAACTAGATAAGTTAGGAGGCGGGTTGCTTCGAGCCTGACTGCTAGGGGGAACCCGGGCTGAACAGGACACAGCATCCTGGCAGAAAGATGGGGATACTCAATTAATTTAAAAAAAAAAAAATTCTCGAAGTGGGACTTGGATTTCGTCTTCTGCGAACAATGGCGAATATTCTTGGAAGCTAAAACACAGACGTTGAAGGATCTTGAAGGACCATAAATGTGCTTTAAATGTATAACTATACAGACTGGTCCGTTGTTGCACTCTTTCTACCATGTATTCTATGCATATTGACGCGACAGGTTACAGTCCGAACAAACAATACTTACATCCTTTCAAAGAATTCTGAAAACGTTCCGAATCAGTAGAAATGCTATTGGAGTGAAATTGAAAAGGTTTAAAATCCATTTCATACAGTTTAAGTTTTCAAGGATAAATCTTTTGAGAGGGATACAACTTACCAGCAGAAATGTCGTGATACCGGGTGCTCGATGGAAATTATTGTCCGTACTCTGGAATCAAACTCGAATCTCTCGCGTGCCACGCCGAAACACCTAACTGTTACGCCACAGACGCCGGTGAAGGGTCTTTTAAAATCTGTAAAATAAGAAGGGCTAATGGTGAGATACCTCCAGATAACATTCCCGTGGTACATACCTGGATACCTGGGGCTGTCATTTCTGGCTCAGAGGTTGGAGTTTAATGACTCACAAGTTAAGTGCTTACGGTCACTAGCTTCCGTTATACACTTTGTCATACTTCCTCCTTTTTGCCCCACAGCTTGCCTTCGAGTATTTTCTTCATCATGGTTTGGTGGTGTATTATATGACCAAACTATTGCATTTTTATCATTTTCATTTTGTTTAGCAGGGTTTCTCTTGTGTGGAGAATCTGGCACATCTCATTTTTTGTCTTCTTATTTTTTTTTCTGACATCTGACCTTTTTGTATTAGCACCACATATCATAGGCGGATATAAATTTTGTTTTCTCATTTCTATGTTGAAGTCCAGACATCAGTGCCATACAGAAAAATGGAGAAAGTGTAACACTCCATGATGTAAATAATTTCTGCATTTGGTGGAATCTTGCTTTTGCATCATTTGCTAGTTTCATATGTATTTCTTTTCCAATGATTCTCCCCCCCCCCCCCCCCCTTCTATGAGAAAAAAAAACCTCACAGCAAACAAAAACCTGAGGGGAAGAAAAAGCCAAAAATACCCCAACACAAAACAAAACCTCCCCTTCTCAAATCTTAGCTTATGTCTATTGTTTTGTCAGTTGATTTATGGTGAACGCAAAGTGCTGGATAGAGAGAAAAGACGGAATAGGTAGGTGCGTCAGACGTTAGTCAATGGTAGGAAATAAAAAATCCCAAAACGATCTCCTTGAAGTGGGGATGAGGAGAGGGTGGTGGGAACTTGGCAGTGGCTTCCGTTAAATGGTATTTCATGAGTCAACAATGGTCTTATCCTGCCTTTCCCACCAAAAAAAAACCCCATACACCATTTAGAAACTATAACGCCATAACGATGAACATGAAAAACAAACGTTTTCAAATGAAGACACTCTTCAAAGCTCTAGTCCACCCGCTTTGCTTAGTCGTATTGACGATGATCTTATAATCTGGATTTATTATTACCTGGAATACCTGGAGACGTTAACTGTAGCAAAGTGCAAGTAAATGCCCCTATCAACACTACTAGCTTTTGAAGAGGCAGGACCTCCGAATTCCAAAGTCCATCCCCGATAGAAGAGAGTCATTTTGGATGAAAGCCTTGAAAACGCCCCAATACAAGCCGAATTCAAGAACGCCCAATACGGGATTCGGGCCGGGGCCATCCGCTCCTTAGTCCAGCATGATAATATGTGTCACGACACTGTGGAATCAAGCGCTCGTCCATTTTTTGGTATAATATATACATGAGCTTATTGGTTTAAGTGGAAAGCCTGTTCGTTTGCCTTGCTTTTAATTAAACAATTAGCCATCAATCATGAACAGATGTCATAATATTAAAATTTGCTATTTGAAAGGGGTAAGGGGGGGGGGGTCGTCTGGTGTAGGAGGTAAAATCGAGAGAAAATGTCCGCCAAGGTTTGGGGACTTCCAAACTACAGTATCTTTGGAGACTGCAAATTGTTTTGGGCCTTAGTTAAACGTTTTTCCAGTAAAAATCCACACAGGAATGTGTTTTAAATGGACATGGAACTTATTGAGCCCAGAAAAGTCGATGAAAATTGCCCAACAGGTGGGAAAAATGTTGGTTTCTTCAATTTCCTTGCTTTAACGAGCGCCTAATATCAGCACGATACCACACATACCAATTGGTCTAATGGAACCTCCGCCAGGTGTCATCTCAGGCTCAGAGGCTGACGTGTAATAACCCGCCATTAGCTAAAGTCACTACCTCATATCGTGCATTTTGTCATAATATTATGTAATCAAGTCCACATTGTGCGTTCTCTACCCACACCCCTTGTGTTCCATAGCTTGTCTTCGAGTATTTCTTTCATTATGGTCTAGTGGCGATTTATATGCCCAAAGTAGTGTATTTTTCTACTTTTCATTTTGTTTGACAGGGTTTGTCTTGTATGGAAAATCAAACAAACACCTTGTTTGTCTTCGTTTTTTTCTTTCTTTTGCTTTCCAGCTGATTTTAATCATTCTGCGATAGCACCACATCTCATACGCATATTATGTTTTGTTTAATTCCAGGTCTCAGCACCATTTAGGAAAATGGGAAAGACGTAGAGGCACTTTTTTAGTGCTCGAAGTGGGTGGTTGACCATAATACATGACATAAATTCCTCCTGTCTTTTTGTGGACGCAGCAGTCTCCTAAAATACTCTTTGTTTATCTGTTGTGATCAGTCTGTCTTTCCTTGCTATAAATAATTATCCTTCTGTTGCCTCTATCAGTTACTCCATGAGTTTTTGCTAACAAGGTTCCACCTTTCCACCCCTCTTCATCCTCCCACACACATGGCCAAAGTGGAGAGGTTAGGGCGGTCGCACAGTTATCCAATTTCGAAACATTTGTCTCTTGACATCTTTTCTTGTTAGTATTGTTTTTCTAAATTGATGCCAATTTGATTAAATTAATATGATTCCGTGGGCAGAAAGCAAGTGTGCCTGTCTTTGTCGATGTCATTCTTAGAGGTTTAAAGATTAGTTCATGTATTTTGTGCGGACACAGGTTTTAGATGCTGTTCACTACGGTGTGTCCTTGATCAAAACACCATGACCAAATAGAATGCTGCTCACTGGCAATCAGCAATGGCATGTTGGTGATAGTTTCTGTATAGACTGAGCATTGTACGGTATGGAATTGTAATTGTAGCCATAAGTGTTTTACTCCCCAATCGACGCAATTTAGATCATTAAGGAGGCGGGCCGAAGCAACCCTGTCTGCCTGGACCAACTCAGACTAAGAGGGGCGCAATTTTTCAGCAGACAGACGGAGCTCATCATCAGCATATTATGTTGTGCCGGATCTGAAACAAATATCGGCGATCATGTTTCACCAATCATTTCTTTGTTCGGATACTCTAAAGACCCCCCCTTTATTCTGATCTTAAACCGTGCTCTCTAGGTAGGTTGTTCTGTGTCTACCCCTGCAACGTTTGCCCCCCTAAAAAGGAAACAACTATGTAATCTCGGTCTTTCCCCGCCACTCAAGAGATCGCGTTCTTTAAGTAGGTTGTTATTTGGTCTACCTAAGCCTCGTTTGCCTTCTATTTCCCAACTGAGAAGCCGCCGTTATGTCGACTTGTTACAGAAACTGCAGTTTCTCTTCTTTTTTTAAAAATTGGTGAGAGGCATCCAGGTGGGATTCTTTTGCTTCATGAAAGTACTTCCAAAAAAGCTAGTTTCCTGTTGCTTCCATCTTATTTCCACTATTTTTTATAAGTTTTTTCCCCAGCATTCACACAAGGGTTTCTACACACGGCATATTAAAACTTTTATTTCGGATATTTGTTGGGGATTGAGTCAAGTTATTGAAGTTGTCTTTCGCTATTACAATTCTTACTTTTAGTTTACTGGGAGTTTGTTTGTTTGTTTGTTTTTAGGAGGGAGGGGGGGTAGACATTACCAGGCGTTTTGTTTTCTTTACAATTAAAATGACCAATACATACATTCTCCGTGCCCACAGTGTCTATAACCAATCGAAAGTAGTTTTCTGAATCTGCCATTAAAATTGTGTCATCGGCATATTTGATGTTATAACTATTTCCTTTTAACTGTTGGATTTTCTTGTTCCACTGTATACGTTACATGTCTGGTCTCAAGAGTAAAACTCTTTGGAAAATTTAATAGGGAGGGGTGTGCTTGGGCGTAAGTAAGCGTATCTTCACGTGTGCGTCTGCGCATGTTTCTAGTTTGTGTTACTGGAAGTGGAAGTGGGCAGGTTCAATATAACATTTTATTTATTCTTTTCTCCAAGACAGTATTTCCTCGACTCAGTTTTGAAACGATTCGATGAAGAATCGATTGCTCGGACAAGTGAACAGGCCGCTTAAACTAGCGAGAGGAAAATGAGGGGAGACCGCAGAAAAAAAAGTTGACGAAACGCAAACGAAGGATGAAATGTGAAGAACTGCAATCGCCAGTCGAAAAGCACGCATCAAGTGTCGGTCCACTCGGGCAGAAGATCGCGGTAAAACGGGGAAATTGGAAAATGAGCTGTTTATAGCCAGAGGAAAAACTATAAAGATTGTTAAGTGACTAAACTATTTGGATTTTATTTTTAAAAGAGGGATGCAGACTGCGGGAAATGATAAGGATGGCGCAGGAAGGGGGGGGGAGTTGGGTGTTGAAAGAAAGAGGATGGGGACAGGATAGGCAAGTGTAAATTATCGACCTCCTCTTTACTTTGAAATCAAGCTGGTGTATTCGGGGGTGTTAAAATAGCATCACGGTCGTGGCTCGTGCGTCAAGCGAGAGCTAGGTCAAATCACAGTTGTGGACAAAACCAAACTGCTAATTCCGCCGCACCGCATGACTTAAAGGAAAGGTTAGGAAACTATTTTTATAGTGAAAGTCCTATCATTGAATGATTACGAGGGCATTTGTTAAATGTGGGTATCTTTTGGCCCCCGTCGACACAATTTAGATCGTTTAAGGGGCAACCAAATGGGACTGAGAGGGACACAACATCCAAGCAGAAAGACCGAAATATTCAATGAAAATTTCTCCCCAGAAGCGAATTGAACTCAGGTCTCCTGCGAGAGAAACAAAGAAATGCGAAACCACTGCACCACAAACACCGACCCACGAGGGCATTCACATCTTTCTTTCTTTTTCTTTTATCCTTCTTTTTGTACCACAAGTGTGTCGAGGGGAGAAAGAGCTTTCTGTCGCTGGAACGCTGGATGGCCTGGCCTCATGGGATATTGTGTCTTAAGGGTGTCCTTCACACCTTCGATCTAGGTCTTCTGTGGTCTTCCTCTTACCTTGTACCCTGATATTCTTTTATAGTGCACTCTAATGACAAGCCGATGAGGTGCCATACGTGTCAGATGTCCAAACCATCTAATAGTTTGCCTCTTGATGTAGTGGAGGATAGGTGTTGCTCCCACTATCATTTATCTGATGTTGGTGAGTATCTTGCGTTCCAGACTTTTGGTCAAGGTCCATGTATGGCACTGGTAGGTAAAGGTGGGGATGAACATAGAGTTAATACGCTTGGCTTTGGTCTCAAAGAGGATGTTTGAGAAGTGGAGCAAGCTGGTAGCTGAATTAGAGGAAATGATGATAGTAAGGATTAGGAAAGAAAATTTAGCAGTTCCCTGTTGCTGTTCAGGCACAGTTATGAGTAGGACATTGACGAATCAGCCCATTTACGATTCTACTGTGCATAAGAACATGTCAATGCCCCCC
>NW_004797364.1:681249-685597 GCF_000002075.1 Aplysia californica
GGGGGGGGCTGTAGAACAAGGCGAGAAAGGAAAAGGTCATTAAGGACATTCAAGTAAAAAGATCTATAATTTGCTTTTTCTTTTCCAAGGCCAGATCTAAGCTCGTTGTGCTTTTCGAATTGTATAGGAGCAAAAGATGAAATAACTTGTCATGTGCGGTTTGTTTTATACTATTCTTCACCCCCATCGACAACAGGTAGACATATAAGAGGCGGGCTGCCTTGAACTTATTTGGTTTAGAAGGATACATAATATTAGAGGCAAAAGGAAGACGCTAATATTCAATGCAACTTCCAATTCCGTTTTGTTGAATTGAGTCTGGGCCAACCCAATTTTGCGATTTTGCTGGGGGGGGGGGGTACCATTGTGACGCTATTAGACCGAATTCGATTGTGAGAGTTGTTTTTCAAGGTTGAGAGTCGAGCGATCGGATGTGTATAGCCAATCAAAGGGCTTTTAACTTACGAGCCACACAGTCAGGGTCATACTTTTTTGTGCACGGGCGTTGTAATGGACAATGTAGATTTGGAGAGGTTGGTACTGATAGATAGATGGGCATATGGACAAATAAATAGAAACAATAATTATGAAGACGAATGCAGTAACATACCAGCTAGCACCCCTGCTCAGTACAAGAACTACCAACCGAAGTGAAATCCCAGCTCATCAATAGCATCGTCATACCAACCTTAACATACCAGTGCCAAAAATTGTCTCGAAACAAGGCACAAGAAAGAAAAATCAAAGCATGCGAAATGAGGAGTCTCCATAAAACCATCAACGTCGACACTTGAAAAAGCTATGGAAGGGAATGGGTATGTTTTGAACAGAAAAGTTTAGTGCTGAATAATACTGCATGCCGGTCAAAGTCCGAGTTTTACAGTCTTGTCAAAGTTTTATTAAGGAAGGGTTCTATCCTTTGTGTACACCGAATCCGCCATTACTTGACCTAGCCCAATTAGATCCGATCCGCAATGGGCACCCAGTGTAAATATAGTAGACGTCCCCAGATGGGCACTGAGTGGTAGGCGGGTGCTCAGTGTAGTTTGCCACCTCTTTCCTATCAGACATATATGGACCTCATCTCTTACCCTTCTTTTCCTTATGTATTAAAGTTATTCTTCTGTAACACTTCGGTACATATTTGCTCCATTTGTATTGCAAGTGTTGTAAAACTCTTACAAAATCTAAAACAAATGAGAATCGCGAACTTACGTCATTTGTCGAGCAGCGACAGTGAGATTAACCATTACACCACAGACAACTGTGAAAAGAAAGGGAAAAATCAGGCAAAGAACCATCGAGAATCACAGGACGAATTGCTTTAAATTTGTTGATCTAGTTTGGGATATTTACTGGTCTACAATGGGTTTGTCTCTCAGTTGTGGAGTCAAAGAGATTGTTGAAAGTCTTGAGTTTCTCAAAGGAAAAAAATAATGAAGAATTCATACGTTCACCGATCTATGCTAGCCATTATAATAATCCTCTGTACCACAACAGTACGAGGTGCTGTCGCAAGCAGGAGATCCGAGTTCCGTTCCCGAGAGGGGAGAACTTTTCATCGAGTGCCTGTCTCTCTGCTGGGATGTTGTACCCCTCTCACCCCAGGGGTTGGCCCTGACAGGGAGGGTCGAAAGCCCGTCTCCTAAATGTTCAAAACTGTGTCGAGTTTTTTTATTTTTTTTATTTTTTTTTGGGGGGGGATCACTCACTTAAAAAACAACAGCTGAAACTGCAACACCTTTACCAGGGTCCGACATATGCTACTCTATCTTTAACTTGCAATGCTGTTAAATATTCAAGAAACATGACCTCCAAATTCAATGCTCAACTCCAATAAGGCCGAGCCAAATTAGGAAATTCGTGTAAAGTGCCTTTCCAAAAGGACATGAGGTCTGAGCTGAGTATCGAGTCCCTGAACTCACAATCTCACGATTACGATTCCATTAGCCTAACGACTAGATAATCGACGTCACAGCTCTGTTTTCCCCATACGTCACTTGTCTACTGCTCAGCTCTTTTCTGTACTGGTCTGTTTAGCAAGGGTCAGGTGGAGAAAACACAGACACCCTTCATCCCCACCCACTCAAATCTCCTCTTCCCCCCTCCAAACCCCACCCGAAAATCCCCCAAACCTTGGGGTGATGAAGCCACATTTCAAAAGACCAATGCAAACGATCAAGTAGCGGGCTAAACTCACGCGGAAACCAACGGTGCAAGTTCGATCCACATATTATGGGGAGGTTTAAAAAAAAATCTTTAATTGAGTATCTTAAAATGATATAGTGTAAAGCGCATAGAGTAGAGCTTGCCGTCGAGCGAGGAAATGCGCTATACAAATGCTATTAAATTGTATGTATTATTATTCTTATTATCTCCCTTCGTCTGCTGGGACGTTGCACCTCTAGAGACCAGTCTGGCCTTGAAAGACAGGGTCGAAGCAGCCCGCCTCCTAACTGACGTCCATTGTGTTGATATAGATGTAAAATATTATTTAGTATACTACGTATATAAAATCAGAACAAATTTTTCTAAACAATTTATTTCAATTTTCCTCCTCAGTCCTCAGAGGGAGGGGGATCAGAGTCTGTGGTGTAGCAGTTAGGCGCTCCGCTGTCGCACAAAGGAGACCCGAGTTAGACTCCTGAAAGGGGATACATTTTAATCGAGTTTCTAGGTCTTTCTGCTAGGTGTTGTTACTTGTATCCTCTCAGCCCGGGTTAACCATGACAGGCAGGGTCGGAAGCCAGTCTCCTAAATGATAAAAATGGTGTCGACTGGAGCGTAAAAACACCTACGTTTATAAGAAAAAAAAGGGGGGAGGGAATGACTCAGAATTTATCTTCCAGACAGAGGGCACAAAAGATGGCTTCCAATGACACTTAAAGCCAAGTGCACTAAGCGATTCTTGAGTTTTGAAGTCCCTTGACAACTCAAATTCAAAACCTAACATTTTGAAAGTACCACCAAGTTCTTTCCAATCAAAAATAAATCGTCCTTATCGTTCCTCCTTTTTTGCGCTGGTTTCTCTCTTGTAGCACCTCTAATCTTCTGCGCCTATACGACATTATCGTTTTGCAAGTGCTGTAAAACGCTTACTAAAACAACAACAACAAAGAGAAGTAGACAACATCTGAAACCTCGACTCTCACACTGTAGCTATTCTCGAAGTTTTCAGAGCTATTGAAAATTACTCTGTACTGTAGGTCGTCAGTCACATGGCAACAATGTTGTTTTGGTCTTCACGTAGTGGACGTATTAAGAACACCCAGGGAACAGGCGTATTAACCCGTTCACTGTCAGACTCTTGACGGTATGATGTGCTCCTTGATAGGGTTGTACAACTGTTATGACGGTGAAGGGGTTATAATGCTCATAATGTACATTTGCAGGATGAGTATTTATTGTATTTTAACAGGTCCAAAGCGTATTTAAAGAGAACTTGTTTATAAAGACCTTATGCAAGGTGTTCATTTTTAAGAGAATGTTCACAAAGCGATTATCTATAAAGAATTCATTCACAAAGGCATGATTATTAATAAAGGGATCATTTATAAAGAGCTTACTCACAAAGGACTGGGATGGAAATGAATATTTTAAAAATACTTTATTCATAAAGAACGAATTCACGGAGTGCTTTCACAGAAAGTGTGTTTCCAAAAATATCATATTCATGAAGAGCCACTTCACAAAGTGCCAATGTAGGCAGTGCTTATTTATGGAGGGTGTGTTTTAAAACTTGTGTAAAAAAAAATCAAACCAAGATCTTATCAGAACGAGATTATTATATATAAAGCTCGGTTGTTATTACGCCTCCCTAGCCCTATAACTCCATTCCACGAGGGGGAGGGGTGTTTCTCGTGGCTTAGAGGTGAAGGTGTTTGACTCTCATTCAAAGGTCCCGGGTTCGAATCCGGGTAGCGACGGAAATTTTTCTTCTCTAAATTGTCTCCTTTCACCTCCTTTCCTGCTCTCTGGCAATGTTCTGTCGTCTGCTTTCGTCTCCACTTCCTGTCCCCACCCTTTCACCTCCTTTGTCCCCTGCTCTGGGCTCCTGACTCTTTCTGCAGCCTTTCTACTGCTGCTCCTTCTTACTGCTGTCTTTCAGCCACACCCCTGATCTTCTGGTAGGAAAGATCTACACCTAGCCTTCTCGGACAAGGGCGAGAAATCTCTGAGGTCCCGGGTGCTAGTTTCGCACGTTAAATATCCTTTGGTGGTCTAAAATTGATAAGAGTAGGTTTCGGCCTCCACCCGGGCAAAATTCAAAATTTCCTACCAACTGAAAATGTTTAGGGTGTCCCGATCATTCATATGGCCTTATGCAGCTGCGAGCACCGTAGAACAT
>NW_004797364.1:688700-691437 GCF_000002075.1 Aplysia californica
TATTATCATCATTATCATCATTATCATTATCATTATTATCATTATTATTATTATTAAGGGCAAAATCTTCCATTTTGTCACAATTTATTGATCAAATCCTCCAAAATCAAACCAGCTGCTTAATGTAAGATTCTGCAATCCGCCATTTTGAAAAGCGACGTATGACGGAATCTTACTCTGAGCAGTCGAAACATGTTTGTGACCTTCTACAACACCGTTTGATAAGTTTGGTATTTTGCTACCTCAAAATTTTACCTAGTTTTAAGAAATTTGACGAAAAAAAGTGACTGAGTTTCACAACATGTCAAGCTTTTTCAAATGCAATGCTTTGAATATCGTCATAACAACTCCGAATAATCTTAAGATTTTGATAGAGCAGATAGAACATTTGGTCTCTGACCTCATGGTCTTGCAGCTTAAAATGGTCAACAATGTCAGATAGAACTTTTGATTCTATGATAGCGATGTGTGTGGTACATGTATCGTGATGAAATCAGGCGTTCGTGAAAAACAATGGAATTGAAAAAAAAAAAAACCCGACATTTTTTCGCCTGTTCAAAATTTATCATTGATTTTTTTTTTCGCAAACACCTTTAACGTCTATCTAAAAACACGTTTCTGTGCTGATTTTTCTGAATAATGTTGATCAGAGGAACAAGTATTCATAGTAAATTTATAGTTTTCAAGGACATTCAGTTTTGAAAGTCACCAAAATTGGGTGGCCATTTTCTCGCAAATTTTTCCTCTAACACCGGGCGATCCCCCTCTGGCGCTTCCTTCAATAACAACTATCTCGACGTCCGCTCGTGACAAAACGGGTATTTTGTTCAACAAAAACAAGGCAAATGAGCAGGCATAAAGACTAAACAAATAACCTCATATGCCCAAAAGATGACGATGAGCACCTGATTTCACCATGTCGTGATACATTTTCTAAAAATAGCTAATCATATACGCATTGCGGAGTCCTCACGCCCCGAACGCGACAGGCCCTTGTGGACTACCGGGTCCAGTTTGATGAAGCAAAGCAGAGGTCAGTTTGATTAAGTGTGCCCAGGCTCCCTCATTAATCACTCCCAAGTCCGGTCTTATCATGTCCCTCTAACCATTGGGCATCCGCTATATAATAACTGTAATAAATAGGATCTGTATAGCTCAAATTCTCACTTTACAGCAAACACTGCACGCTTTACAATCTATATAATTACCCCTGCAGACCTGATGGCATTCTGAAACGATTTTCAACTTTATGGGAAGCCTACAATGCAAGCTGCCTGATTGGCTAAAACACCAACATACTGACTTAAGCTGTTGCTTTCCATGGCCGGGTACTCATTCCTACCTGGGTGGAGTAAGGAAAATTTGTGCAAAGTGCCTTCCCAAGGACACAATGTCAGGCCTGAGTCTCGAAACCCCGAACCCGAAACCTCAAAATTACGGGTCCGGTAGTCTAACCAAAGATTCTTGGTGGAGAACCTTTGGTCTAACCACTAGACTACCGACGCCTATAACATACACGGTCGAAGCAGCAAAATAATCATTCAGGTTGTGGGATTTCAAGATTACGTGAGAAAAATGCGCGCGCGCGCGCGCGTGTGTGTGTGTGTGTGTGGGGGGGGGGGTCATACCGGCACAATTCAAAGGAAAAATATGTGAGGCAGCGTGGTGGAATCAGGCTCTCGTCAATTTTTGGGCATAAAGAGCTATTGGTATCATCTTAAAGCGTGTTCGCTTGTCTTTATTTGGATGAAAAAAATATCCATTTATCTTAAATACAAGTCGATATATTTGCGAATGAAGGGCGTGGGGGTCACCTATTTTCAGATGTAAAATTAGTGAAAAAAATGGCCGCAAAAGATTAGTTAATTCCTTAGTTTGAGAGTCCGTGGTAGCTAAAAATTTACATTTTTTGGGCTTTAATCAACGTTTTTCAGCAAAATCCATACAGAAATGAGTTCTTTAATAGGCATGAAAGGTGTTGAGCCAAAAGCCAAAAATCTGATAAAAATTCACAAACCTGCGTAAAAATGCAAGTTTCTTCTTTTCGATTATTTTGACGAGAGCCTGATTTCACCACGCTGCCTCACATTTTATTTTATACCTTCCGTGTTCATATCGACTCTGACGTCCTTTCTTTGTATGACAGTCTTTGATAATTTTGTCGTTATCATTATATGGATATAGTATGAAAGTGGCCATTTCAGACACAAAGAAGGCATTCATATACAAAATGGAACTGGTCAAACAGTAGAACAAAACAGACACAGGCAAAAATAGAGAGAAAAAAATGTAACAATATCTTGTTCCCTTTCATCAGTCCTCGATAATACCATTCAATCTCATTTACTAATTCATTTCTGCCCACGAAACTTTGCATGGCAATCCACAGGCCAGCGACCTAATAATTACATATTTTTTTTATTTTATATAAAATCAAAGAACATAGGACGTGAGTTGTGGTGTAAGTGGACGCCTACATTTCTGATCCTCCTTCTATCATGCTCTTATACTCTTTATGTTAAAGTCGCGACACGTTCACATCATTGGTGGGAGTGATGGGTTTCCGGTGTGTCCGTGTGTTCTCTGAGTGGTGTTTCGAGATAGGAAGCGTATCATCATATCGAGTTTCTCCTCGTTTCGTAACAGTGAACGTACCTGGACGGACAGGCACATGCTCGTAAATGTATGTACGCACACACGCGCATACACAGACACACACACACACACACACACACAC
>NW_004797364.1:693526-694760 GCF_000002075.1 Aplysia californica
TCTCTCTCTCTCTCTCTCTCTCGCCCCACCCCCACCCTTTTAAATGTATACTGTTATCAGCCTTTCTAGGAAGTATGATTCATATGTCTGTTTACCAACATAATAATATTATTTGTGCGTATGTATGTAGTTTGAACTGACCAACCGCACCTTTCGTACACTGTCCCTTTAAGATAAATACTTGCGAACAAATTGAAGGCCGATACAAGATCTTTTGGAACTTAAATTGCCATTCGTACTTCTAGATTACACACTACTACTACTATGATTTCGCGCTACAATGTCTTTTTCAGCGGTGACAATATTTTGGTTCCAACTCGGAGGACAGGGTTTTGATAACACCCCGCCTTATTTAAGCACCTACCACACCTCGTCTTTCTCCCTAGAGGTGAAACATCGATTAGAGGAGATCATGACTATATAACTGACCGTTGCTTACGAGGGCGTGTCCAGTGGCTACCAGCTTCCATCGTTCAGATCTAGATAACGCTTTGTATGAGGTGAGTTGCTCTTCGTGGTGGTATTTTAGAGTGTGGTCAAAAATTAATTAATATCGCAACTTATTGTCAAATATCTCTTCATTTTAATATCGAACATAGGTTCTCCAACTTTTGCACAATGACTTTTAGGAATTTGTCTTAACAGATCAACATTCTTGTAAACACCTGCTAGCTGTATTCTAGAAAATTCCTTTAAAAGTACTAATAAAAAACTTTCTTAAAGGGTTTACAGCTGGGGCAGTATCGGTTTTAAAAGCAAGTCCTTCATTAAAAAAAAAACAACTAATCGCGGCATTATGCTTATTGAACGCATGTTTTGAGAACCTTTAGTACAAAAAATGTTTTCAAGATAAAATCAATTTCTTGTAAAAAGTTTTGCCACAAAAGTGTAGTGGTGAGCTGTGACGTAGTCCACATGCGTATGTAAAATAATGTGTATGAGAGGCGGAAAGTTCTGCGAACAATCCCATTTTCCGCGTGGCAGAGATTTGTAGTATTTTATATACATTTATGAAGAAACGTCTTTAATGTAACCTAAATTGTTGTTGGAAGATATGCTTACGTTAAGACACATTGATACACACTGCTTCTGTGCAAAATATGGGTGACATTGATTCACCCTTTAAAGAGATTATTCAAAGATAACTAGTGCCATGAATTTTTTTACCGCACTATAGAGTCGAATTTCAGTATAGATGTGAAAGTAAGAATACCGGTATGTTCGGGGGAGGGGG
>NW_004797364.1:697462-702136 GCF_000002075.1 Aplysia californica
GGGGGGGTGAGCGGGGCTTCAATATGGCCTCGATAATTAAACACTAATATTGTAAAGTGAATTCCTGAAGTAAATAATAACTGGAACCTTGGCGATGGTGAGGATTTGAACAAATGAATGTCCATCGGCCTTGGTTATTGAAAGATTTTGAACAAGTGTCTTTCAGCCTTGTTACTGTGAGGATTATAACCCATGCCCTTCGCCTTCGAGACAAAGGCCACTCAAAAAGGCCACTGATATCCTCATATTAATACCAAAATGTAAAATCATAATTTTTAAGAACCAAACTCAAGGACTGTTGTTCAGATGCACAATTGCGGTCAAATCACATGAATTCAAACAAGGGGGTCCATCTGCGTTAAGGTGGCCTGTGTCGACCCCCCGCCCCCCTTCCTCCTCCAATTCCTTCCTTAACTACACCGTGTAGCAGATCTCTTTGACATGTGCGGATGTGTGCTTCTAAGATAAGATAAGATAAGATGAGATAAGATAAGATTATATAAGATGAGATGAGATACAAGATCCCTGTATAAAACGTTCTGTTTCACAAAACTTGCCCATTTCTCTTCCTTTTCTTGTCCCCTTATCTTTTCCCTATTCTGTTTTAGTAACCCTTTGACCCTGTTCATGCCGTTGTCTGGGATTTGACGATTGCTCTTTTTTTTCAACACGTACTCTTTTTTTTTCTTTTTTTTTATTCGGAATAAGTAACATTCCTCTGTCCCTTTTTATGTCTCAATAACTTTCAGGTCCTTGATCATTATATTAAGTTGAAAGTCTTCTCCAGAACATAATATGTTGTTATTATTGTTGTTGTTGTTTTTGTTGTTGCTGTTGTTGTTGCTGTTGTTGCTGTTGTTTTTGTTTGTGTTTCAGTTGCTGTTATTATTGTTGTTGTTGTTGTTGTTGTTGCTGCTGCTGATGTTGTTTTTGTTGTTGCTGTTGTTATTGTTGTTGTTATTGTTGCTAGTGCTGGTGCTGCCGTTGCTGTTGTTTGTTGTAGTTGTTGTTTTTTGGGTTGTTTGGTTTTTGTTGCATTGTTATTGCTGTTACATTTTGATTTTGTTGTCAGAAGTTGAGTAAACCATTCCTCTGAACATTCACCGGTGATAAAAGTCCACCCCCTCCCATGTATAGGACAAATACTATCATATCTTTGTATTTCAAAACTAACATCGTTTTAGCTGTTTCTCTATTTTCATCTTCCATCTTAAATTACCTGTGTACAAGCACTAAACCCAATGTATTGACCCAATGTTTTGCTTCCAGACTCAGGGGAAATAAACTTGTCTTATTCTTTCCAGATTGCTTTCCTCCCTTCTAATAGCAAACGTACAATAATTCAGAGGCTTGTACTAATTTGGCCATTACTGAGCACAACTAAAAAATATTACATAATACGATACAAAGCATTCACAGAAATGGAAGGTTTTTGTTTTTTCAACATGATTTTATTGTACGAATTTGTACCGGAGCTTTTTAAAGTTTTATGTTCCCCTGGGTGCGGAGAGACACTCCAGTCAACTTTTATGACATTGTTTGAAAATTAATTGTTTTGTGTGAAATCTTCATTTTTGTATATGAGTGCACCCCAGTCCGCCTTTATGAAATGTTTTATGTGAAATGATTATTTGTATCTGAGTGATTTGCACACCCCCCCCCCCCCCCCCTTTCCCTTTTGCGTAGATAATAATAACAATGTCTAAGATATCCAATTGTCTAAGTCACCCACTTTTTTCCTCCACAATAAGTGAACGTCTTGGACGGTGTCGACTTGTCTTGACGTCAGACTGTACAGTTATTGGTGTATCTCTCTCACCGACTGACGACACAATGATTTCGCACTCTTATTTTCTAAGCGCACCCCCTCCCCTTTCCCCCTTTCATCCAAACCAAACTCCACCACCCCACTACCCCACCACCCCTTTTCTAACATACACACATACCCTTTAAAGCTTGCACTGTCAGGATATTATTACGGTAACACTATTAGAATACTCTTTTGTATTTAGCTTAAAATTAAACAAGACGTGTTCATTTATATCAGATACGTGTAACTGTGGATCTGTTTGTGAGTGTATATTATAATATGCGTGTGAAAGAGGTGATTAGGAAGATGAAGTGTGTGCGCGCGCGCGCGCGCGTGTGTGTGTGTGTGTGTGTGTGTGTGTGTGTGTGTGTGAGTGAGGCTGTGTGTGTCAGAGAGAGAGAGAGGGAGAGAGAGAGAGAGAGAGAGAGAGAGAGAGAGAGAGAGAAAGAGAGAGGGAGGGAGGGGGAAGAGAGAGGGGAAGTATGAGGGTGTGTGCGCGCTTGTGTGTGTGTGTGTGTGTGTGTGTGTGTGTGTTTGTATGTGTATGCATGTATGTATTATGTGTATATGTGTATGTGTATGTATGTATGTATGTAAGTACGTGTGTGGAAGGGAGGAGGGATTAAAAAACAAACCAATGGACTACCACTTGGGAAAATAAGATTTATTTTATCTTATCTTATCTCATCGTATCTTATGTTGCAGCCAAACCCCGTATCGACGAGAATCACCGCGGCATGGCTTACGGAGGCAACGACTACGATAGAGGTCACCCCCACCCCCGACCTATGCAAGATCCCTTCAGAGACAGAGGGTGAGTCTTTCACACACACATACAAACACACAAAAATAAACACGCACGTACACACATACAAACACACATGTAAAAATACATACACGCATACACACACGCACACACTAACGCATACAATCCCCAATCCTTTCTAAATCATTTACGAATGTTCATGCTACAATCTTTGGAAAAAATATAGAACGAATTAGTACTTGACTTTGTTTCTGTATTACTGTGAGCACCTCAATCCTGTCTCTTCTATAAAATGCAAGACTGGGTACTGTCATGGTTTCCACTCTTTGCTCTTTATGACAAAAACTTCGCAGCGCCGGTGCGCTTCATTGACGCACTTATGAAAAGGGTAAAATCAAAGATAGTACATAACAAGATGGTCCACTCAGCCAAAAAAGTGTCCGCCGGAAGTTCGCTCTTTGCTTCAGATGGCGCTGCAGTCCGTTTTGGAGCTCTCTTTCGTTTCTCCATAAGAAGAATAGGAATAGCACCTCCTTGCGTGCGCAGATCGACTGCTGTTCGTCAACTGTTCGGGTTCGTTCAGTGCGGAGTTTTAGGGGGTTTTTGTTTTATTTTAATGACCTCTTGCCTTTAATTCTTAAGTCAAATTAAACGAAGAAAACAGTCACCCCTTCCTCTGGAAGAGGTTTTTTGTCAGCGTAACCATTTTAAAAAAGCGTTCTTCCGAAATTTGAATTTTTATTTATTCAAAAACGTTTTAGTTTCACTTTGATTATTTTAAAACACAAATAGGGTAACTCTGTTCGCAAAGGGTACGCATTTGCGAAGAGGGCGCCACGAATTTTGAGGACACTTTTTTAATAGGCTCAAAGAGAGGAGTGAACCCTCTTGTTATATAGACTCTTTGGTAAAACACAAGTTTTGCTATAATCGAATGCAAGTGCAAGCGCAACCTTTCCCTCCTTGTCCTTTACTTACTTCCAAGTAGAGTCAAATTTAATGGTGCGCCCCGTAGTGGACTGGGATTAGATCTAGATCTACGTCAGGAGTGCCCCGTGTTGGATAAAAGACAGGAATTTCTACTTTTCATTCTCATGCGTGATATCACTGAACTTTTCATAAACAAAAGGTCCAGAGGCAACACCTACTCTAAGACGTATAATAAAGTAGGCGTTGGCCAAGGGCGAAAAAGTTTTTACATAAACCGCACTATTTGACTCTATTTCTAAACATATCGCTACCTTAGATTTCTAAAGTTCTATCTGACGTTTTAGGCTATTTTGAGTTACTAAGACTATGTGATATTCTATCTGAACTTCCAAAATCGTAATATTATTCGGAGTGGTTATCAAAATATTCAAAGAATTGTATTAGAAAAAACGACTTGTTAAACTCAAAAATGTTACATCAAATTTCTGAAGACTAGGTACCGAGCAGATAAAAATTTGCAATTCCTAAGGTAGCGAAACATAGATAAAGAATGGTACTAACGATAGCACGAGACTATGTTTTGACCTTCATTTAGACACCCAATGGGCACACCAATGTGTTCAAGGTTTCATAGAGAGCAAACGGCGGCTGTCCTGCCTGCTCTAAAATAATATCACTATTCGTCTAAGCTAGCATTAAAGCTGCCTGTGTTAATGTAAATGCCTTGCTTGTGTGTTTGCTTACAGGAATGAGGACTTAGAGAAATTCCAAAAACAGAAGCAGGACATGGAGCAAGACATTCAGAGAATGAAAGAGCGACAGATGAAAGAGAAAATGGAGAGAGAAGATGAGAAAAAGAAGGTAAAGTACCCTTTGGTTTTTGGGTTTCTTGTTCTCATTACTTTGTCTTTTTCTGACGTTTTTAACAGTGGTGGTGAAGGTAGCGATGACGGTGAGGGTGACGGTGACGGTGACGGAAGTGGTGGCAATTGTTTGGTCTGTTTGGTCAATTACTTTGTCTTTTTCTGACGTTTTTAACAGTGGTGGTGAAGGTAGCGATGACGGTGAGGGTGACGGTGACGGTGACGGAAGTGGTGGCAATTGTTTGGTCTGTTTGGTCAATTACTTTGTCTTTTTCTGACGTTTTTAACAGTGGTGGTGAAGGTAG
>NW_004797364.1:702236-706897 GCF_000002075.1 Aplysia californica
TAATAGCCATCATATAACAAACATTATTTTCAAGACATCATCCTCAATGAAAGCAGAGATCATCGTGAAAAGGCCCCCAGTGCAGTCATGTGAGTTGAATTTCCCAAGCATGAGTAAAAAGTAACATCTAAAAAGACAAATGGGAAATAATAAGGTAGTTTCATAATCTCAAAGAGCAACTTTAAGGGAATAAAAAATCATTGTTCTCTTTTTCAATGGGCGGCTTATGGTAAGTATTCATTTTCTCGGACAAGGCGTTTTAACCAGTAACAGCGCTTGCACGCACTATAACATTTCGCCGTCCGTCATGGGCGACACAAACTTTTTCGACTCTTTTGTAACATGTGTGCGCCCGTCTTTAAAGCTATACCTTGCCTTGGACTGAGTTCAATTTGCTGTCGTCTTTCAAAATGAACAGTGCAGCCCTAATGGCGTCTTTATGTAAAAGGCATTATTGGTTCTTGGCCTTTTCACTCAAAGGTTCTAACTCTAGATTTGAGCTTAAATCACACTTTGGCAGAGGGGGAAGTTGCTTCAGTTTTGTATATCTCAAGACTTCGGTTCCAATGAATAGGTTTCTCATAAATATATTAATGAGGTGAGAGCTTCCATGTCTTCGTCCTTAATGACAAAAAGTAGATGGTTTCAGTTTAGTTAGCGTTTTACGGCACTTGCAACACAATGAGGTCATATAAGAGTCGAAGATTAGAAATGTTACCGAAGGCAACATAAAAAAAAGAAGGAAGCAAGATAAGTAAAACGAATGTTAAACGGGAAAGAAGGAGCAGACCTCACCTGAGCACACGTCAACCACCAACAGAAGTAAATAGAACTGAGTTGAAATCAGCAGCCTTAGTGAGACGTTTAACAAACAGTGACAGTGAACAGTCGGTGTGTCTGTATGCATTCCTTAATGAGATAATACCAAGAAATATTCCCCCCCCCCCCTCTTTTCTTTTTTCTGCACCGATGCACAGACTCGTAAAACCCAACATGAGTATAAGATAAGCAGGGTAAGAAGGTAGAGGAAAGTAGAAGACGCGCTCGAAAACGACGTATCTCCAGAGTAGAAATATTATATCTACACCTAGTATCATCCATTTGTTGTGATGTCTTCAAATAGTAAATGTTATTGTCAGTAGCTTCTGTCGTGCTAGTTATGCGGAAACAACGGCATGATGTTTATGAATGAGTGTGAATCGCAATAGCAGAACAATGTATAAAGAGTCAGTCTGCTTAGTCCGCTTAGTCCGTTTGACGGTCTACCACGATGCCTATGTCTAACTTGACGATGGTCTATCACTGGATCAGTCTGACAATTGTTCCACTAGATGGTATAATAGTCTACAACCATCTACAACCCTGACCCTATCCCTAATCCTCACCCTGACCATAACCTAACCAGATACCTCACCCTATCACAAACCTTGGTGGTAACCATAATCCTATCCTCCAACCCTAACCAGTTGACACGGCACAGGTAGACCATCATTTGGACTGACATCAAACATTTTTGCTTTGGGTTTTTTTGTGTTGCATAACCTTAAATCACCGAAAGTCTTTTTTTTTTTAATGAACCAGAAAAGGACAGGTGTCCAACAGTTGTTTCCAGTTCGATTTACCTTCGCACTTTCTAGATTCATAATAATTACATTTTTGTAAGATATCAGACGTGTATAAAATCATGCTGCCCCAGCACCGAGTACAGGGTGTCTCTTAATTTAAGTCAGAGCTGATTAATACAGGTTGTCCCTTTAAGCAGCACTAAATGTAGAGTTTCTTTATAAATCATCACGAGTTCAAGGTGTTAAAATTCAAAACTGAGTATAGAGCGCTTATAGATAATATGGATCGTAAAATGCATAAAGCTTACTGTTGAGCGGGAATTTGTGCTATACAAATGCTATTTAATATTATTATTATTATCATTATTTTTTTTCTCAAGTAAGCATTAATAACAAGGTGTCTTCTAGGTCAGCACTGAATACAGGGTGTCTCCAGAAACAGTACTGGGAATGGGTTTTGAGTGTCTCTAAAGTCATCACTAAGTACGTGGTGTCTCTAGCGACCTAATGCGTGGCGAACAGGGTGTCTCTAAAATCAGAACTATGTCCCTTAAGTTGTCAAGTAGTAGAGGAGGTCTTTAATTCTAGACAAAGGAAATCGCAGGACCTACATCAAATATTATATTTTATTGACTACCTAGAGAAGTTAGTAGAATAAGATAACTTTTCCATGCAAAATTCTTCGACCTTTTGCTCATCACAGACTAAGAAAAAAATGTTGCAGAATGTTATTTCTCAATATTTTAATTTAAAACGTTTTGTTTTTTAAATTGTACCAGTATTTCCTGAAAATATACGTTTGACCTACGATGGTCTATTACCCACTTTTTAGGGCCACACTATATAGTACCTGGTACATGGATCTGACTTTCAAATGGCATGCAATATATTGGAGTAACGGTATCTAGATCTAATACTAAAAGATGAATCCACATCTTGTATAGACTGTACTGAACGCGTTATATTAGCCTTTTTGTACTCAATATTTGTGATTATTTCTCGTTTGGATAACTTTATTCATCTTATAAGAGAATTCTGTGCAAATACCGATCTGAACTTGAAACAGGAGTTTATGACGGAGGGGCCAGTTACAGTGCGAGTCATGAGTGCTATTTTTACTTTGGAATCGATTTATTTGAAAGGTCGATTCTATGATGATCATCATCATCATCATCATCATCATCATCATCATCATCATCATCATCATCATCATCATCATCATCACCATCGTCATCGTCATTTTAAATGCTTTTGTAATAATAATTGTTATTGTCACTGTTGCTGTTATAGTTATCTTATTATATACAGATACACATGTAATTATGATAACTATCACTTTAATGATTTTATCACATTTACTTATTCTTGACGTGCAGTAATATTCTGAATCAGCTAGCATTATACGGGGTGCCCATTTGGGGAATCGGATCGGGTCGGGTCGGTTTGTTAGCCAGATTGAGGGCGCAAAGCGGCTGTCGTGGCACAAACCGATCGCGCCCGACTCGTTGCCCCCAAAACAAACGCGTTGTTTTCAGGCGACCAGTCGGGTGATCGATCCGACCCGACCCGACTCGACCAGAGCCGACCCAATCCTATCCGCAATGGGCACCTGGTATTACAATTCCTACTCCCAGAATTGCACGTGTGGACAGCATTATATAATATGTTTGTGTGTTGTATTTGTATTTTTTCGACTTGTTCCTCCTCATACTTTTCTCAAATAATAATATGTCTCGAGACACATGCTGTTTTAACATTTTCATAATATTTTACAGCTGACATATTTTTATACATAGTCAGGTACCCCCCCCCAACCAGCCGTTTCTTTTACTTACCAAAGTGCTTTTTAATCATCATCATTTCCTGTGATTTCAATTCAAGATTTAATGCCTTACCCACCCACCCACCCACTAAGCCCATACATACATCCCATGGCATATCCGTCTGCGTACAGACAGGCTCAGATCACACAGTTTACAGAATACACAAATTAAATTTAATTGGTTTCTTATCCTCGAAAGTTTGAGATTTTGTGATTATACAATGTGGATTATACTTATTTTACCCTGATTATGCCTCCTTTTCAAAAGATAAAATGAGTTGCAGCTATGTCTCATGCCTCGTGCACATTAGGGCAATTTCGCTCGTCACATGATTGCTAGTATGCAAATGAGCCTTTCATCTCTCTTCACTGCCAAGTGGCGTCATACTTCGCAGCCTTGCGACCTGTGAATATTTTCATAGATTATGGGCTTTCTGAGGAAAAAAACAACAGTAAGTCTGTGGTCGTCGTTATGCTCAAAGAAGTGGGAGCGGGTTTATCCTCAGCATCATCATTATTACTGCCTTTCTCCCCCTGTACCAGGGTATCGACCACTAACAACACGTTTCATCCACTTTACCCTATCTTGGAATAGTTTGTTTATATTATTTCATGTTTTCCCACTATTCTGTACATCATTCGGCTTTGTTCACTGTCCTTCATTGGCCCTGCTGGCGCGGAAACCCCTCGTTTTCCAAAGTCTGAAAAGTAAATGTGGTTATACTTCACTTTAACCCACAATTATGACGTGGCTGTTTGCTCCAAAATACCAAAACCGGTCTTTCTCTATGTGTGTGTGTGTGTACACCAGAAACGTGAGACGGACCTGTTTCTCGACACGCTGGGAGGACCTGGGGGTACGGTGGTCAGGGAAAATGGCTCACCCTCCCTCACTGACCCCCGCTTCCATCAGCAGCAACAACAGTTCCAGCAGTTCCAAAACCAGACACCGCGCATGTCGCCCTATGAGCTGCAGGAGTACAGCCAGAAACTAGGTCAGTAGGTCAAACCGCCACGGCCTTCACCTTTTTCTTATAGCTTGTCTATAGATTGTCATTATCAAATAAATTGATTTTTATGACATATTAATTGATTGGAGGTGGAGGCGTTTTTTAAAGTACGGTTAAAGAGGGAAGGTGAGGGTGGGAGAAAATAGAGAATGTATTGAAGAGAAAGAGAGAGAGGGGGAGAGAGGGGGAGAGAGAGGGAGAGAGATAGAGAGTGAGTAAAAGAGATAAAGGGAGAGAGAGAGAGAGAGAGAGAGAGAGAGAGAG
>NW_004797364.1:707916-709169 GCF_000002075.1 Aplysia californica
CACGCAAAAGACCCCAGTTCGATTCCCGTATGGGGAGAAATTTTTACTGAGAACCTCCGTCTTTCTGCTGGGGCGTTGTTCCCTCTCAGCCCAGGTTGGTCCTGACATTGGGTTGAAGTAGGCCTAGCCCGTCTCCTCAATGTTCTGTATTATGTCAGTGTAAGTGTAACTCATCTACAAAATAGGTTACATACATACGATACAAAGCCAATCACAACGACCCCTGGAGTTTTCCATTCTAGGGTAATCTAAGTCTACTTATTCTTATTACTACCAGAAACCTAGGTCTCTGTTACTACAATACCGCGCTCCCTCTCACTTATCCACTCGCTTAGCTGATCAACGGCGGGAAGTTAAAAATAACTTCTCTCTCTTTACCAAAACAAGCCCAGCCTCTCCCCTTCCTCCACGGTTCAAAGTTCACACAACGAGCGATACTGCTGTTTGAACACATCGAGCGGTCTTGCCGCCATCGAGCAGTCCTGCGGCGTGCCGCTCACTCGGTGTATCGAGCCAGCACAAGTCAGCAGGTCATGTTTCGAGCTTGTCCTGGGACAATTCACTAGGCCTAGCGCAAATCAGTACTGTGTGAATCGTGGGGCTTGTTGCTACGGACGGGATTTGAGACTTGGGGCTGTCCGCTGCTTTGCAAAGCCTTCGATTAATCGAGCAGACTACAGAGCTACGCCGCGCCCTAGTGTTGACGGTGTGAAGGCAAGAAGATAAATGAAAGTGGAAAGCAGAAAATCTCACGAGTGCACAGCCAACTCCTATGTCATTCTTTTCCTCTCATTTCATTGGCTTACAGAAAGTTACACCTCCTGCCATCTTGTGGGGAGCCAGTCGTGAGGAGCGATCAGCATCACTCCCCAACTCCCATTCCCCCCCCCCCCTTTCTCTAGCCTCTCGTGGAGAGACAAAGACCTCGTTTTGGCTGTAACAATAACAATGAAACACCTACACGCGACCACAAATGCTGTAAAGCCGGGTCTTTAGTTGAGAATGCAAAGTGGATTTGTTCGCGATTCGAGTGTTGCGTGTTCGGGAACTGCATGAAGACAATACTAAAACTAAAACACATTTTAAAAATAGAGACTGAAACGGGACCGAGCATTATGTTCGAGATACCCGCGAATTCATTATTTTCCTGTTCGAGGTAGATTCGTGGACTTTACTGTAACATGGTTCTGCGATTGCGATTTTTTTTGTAAATGCATTTTAAAGATATCGTTCTACTCTGTATTATATATATA
>NW_004797364.1:709269-711145 GCF_000002075.1 Aplysia californica
TACTACTACTACTACTACTACTACTACTACTACTACTACTACTACTACTACTATAATTACAGAGGTTTGCCTTCCTTCAACTGCACTCATTAATTTATCATTCCAATTGACGTCAACATCCATTATTAATTTGTAAAAAATTGCTGATGGACCTTGCTAGATGTGCACAAAATGTAGTTTGGCGTAAAAACAATCAAATGCATATGTGTTGGTGAAAGGAACTCGGCGTGCCATCAAAACACGACCAGATGTATGTATGTGTAGGTGTATGGAACTCAGGGTGTCGTCAATTTTCAGGGCAGTTTTATCTTGGTACGGTAGACTGCTCTATTCTCTTACTGGCTCAAACCATTCTTTAGTCAGACTTGTCGTACTCAGTTTCTGACCGGTCACAACTTTTCACGACTAAAATGTTCTTCTTCTTCTTCTTCTAAGTAGTGCAGTAGGGTTAGTATTACTCCATTGTTCACAACTCCCTAAAACACAGGCTTTAGTCTGTCTAAAGACAAATTTGTTTAGGTGATGTATAGGCCTAAAGTGTCCGATAGAAATGGGTTAAAGTAAACTTCAACCACCTATTCGGAACCTACTAGACCTAGTACGCACACTGAGATCTTCACAAACTGTGGGAGGGCCAACGTACGAGTAGCTATGACACTATACACCAAGGAATTTTAACATATTTAAATTGTGGAAATTTAATTTTTACTGAGACGCGGTTTCAATAGTTTATAGATTATATATCGCCTGAAATCTAGCAGAAAAGAAAAAGAAAAGAACAGTAAGACGCACTCGTGCACATGTTTGATTCCAAACGTACTGACCATGTCTTTCCTTTGGAGCATATCCAGGATGTCAAGATCAAAAGGAAGGGAAGTAGCACTTGGGCTAGTACTTCCACTCTGTCGACCACCTAGGCAAAGCTGCATCATGTATTCTGCTTTTAGATTGTCTGTCAGGACGCAAAAGGCCATTAATTCATAGAACAATTTTTTCTCATAAATCTTTAATTAAAGTCTCCATTTGAAACTTACTTAACATGCCATGCACGTGGGGTGTCTCCACTCTCTGTGGCGCCAACTGAAGCGTTATCATCTCGTCATGAGTCAAAAACCATTTTGACTTATTTTAATTTTTAAAAAGAGACCACAACTAGATCTTCACCAAACGTTTCTCGCTTTTCAGTCTAATCGTCATCCTCGTCGCAGCCTTGACCTTGACACCAGCAAGGGCGGGGCCGGGGCTCCAGTCAAGGACGACAGAGGGAAGAACATGACCCGTAGACCTATCACGCTGAGTCGGGATGATTACGGAGGTAAGGGGAGGGAGGGTGAAAGGGAGAGAGGAAGGAGGAGGAGTGCTTGGTGGAGGTGGAGGTGGAGGTAGAGGTGGAGGTAGAGGTGGAGGTGGAGGTGGAGGTGGAGGTGGAGGTGGTGAATGGTGTGTTTGTGGGAAGGGGACGTGGCAGGGGTGAGGCTCCTAAAAAGGACGATATAGGGAATAATAAATATGACTCGGAGATCTGTCACATTTAGTCGGGTAAATTACGGAGGTAAAGCGATCAGGGAAGATGTGGAGGGGGGAGGAGAGGGAGAATGTGATTGAGGCGGATGATGGGGCATGTGTGGGAAGAGGGCGTGGGGAGAGGCGGGATTCCCAAAAAGGACGACTGAGGGAATAACATGACTTGGTGACCTATCACACTGAGTCGAGATAGGGGGGAGGGGGTGTTGTCAATATCTCGTCTGTTCTCCCCCCCCCACCCCCCACCCCTTTCCATCCTTCCTTTCTCCTTATTTTTGTTTCTGTTTATACCCTTGTCAAATTGTCTCTGTGTGTCCCTCTCTCTTTATGTCTCTCTCTCTTTCTCTCTCTC
>NW_004797364.1:711622-713105 GCF_000002075.1 Aplysia californica
CTTCTTCTTCTTCTTCTTCTTCTTCTTCTTCTTCTTCTTCTTCTTCTTCTTCTTCTTCTTCTTCTTCTTCTTCTTCTTCTTCTTCTTCTTCTTCTTTATTGACAACGTGTATCCACAAAAATTAACACTCCCCTTCACAGAGTCCAAAATCCGCGAGGATATCCCGGGCAAAGGGAACTTTGACATCAGTTTCTCGGATGAGGACGGTCGGCCGTACTACCCATGGGGTGGCCAGGGGGGCGGGGCACCTATACGAGATAGACAGGGCAATGTGGTCACTCAGATCTATGGCAAGCTGGAGGGACGAGACGTGAGTACTGCGAAAAACTAAGAAATTGTACGTGTGTGTCAACGACCCTTGCAACACGGTAAGGGAATTTTCTTGTTTGTTTGTTCTTTATAGAGCCAGGAATTCTGAATGTAACCTCCCTCTCCGATAGGACCGAGTCGAGTTAAACACTTTCCATCCTCACGCTACAAATTGACACCTCCCGTTTTCGACCTTAAAATCCACGCGTGAATGACGGCGTACAACGTCTAGAATTAGTATTTCTACCGTGCGGTCAAAAATTCGTGGCTCAACTTATTGCCAAATATCTCCTCAACTATTGAACACAGGTTCTGGAATTTTTGCACAATGACTTGTATCAATTTATATTAACAGATCAACATTTTTGTAAACATCTGCTAGCTGTATTCTAGAAAATTCCAAAATAAATACTAATTTAAAAATCAAAGTGTGTGGTTTCTACAGATTTTAAATGCATACAGCTGTGGCAATATTGCTTTTAATAGGAAGTGCGTCATGTTTTCCTTATCGGGACATTATGCTTATTGACCGCATGTTTTGAGAACCATTAGTTGCGAAAATATTGTGTTCATTATAAAAAGAAATTCTTGTAACAAGTTTTGCTGCTAAAAATTGTAATTGATGAGCTGTGACGTAGGCCATATTATGTGTAATCAAAATGTATGTGAGAAGCAGGAAATGCTGTGAACAATCCTATTTTGCGTGTGACAGAGATTTCAAGTATAATTTTATATAAATCTATAAAGAAAAGTTTTTGAATCTAGCCCCAAATGTTCTGGAAAAAATATGATTTAGTTAAGACAAATTGATACAAACTGCTGTGCAAAGTTGGGATGACATTGATTCACCCGGTAAAGAGGTATTTGAGGAGAAGTTGCGCCACGAATTTTTGACCACATTATAGAGAATCACAGACACTACAACAGTCAGTTAGTGCATAGCAAAGGGGAAACAGAAAATATAAGCTATTGCTGGCGCCCTCCCATCGCCTGTTAGTTCACCAGAGATTAATAAAGTGAACAAAGAGAAGCGCAACGACTCTGCGGAGGCCATTTTAGTGCTAGGAAATGCCAAGACAAACGGAGGGATAGAAACAACAAGGATAGCATGGCTGTGTGCCTGTGTTGGCATGTGTGGGTGTGTGTGTGTGAGAGAGAGAGAGAGAGAGAGGGG
>NW_004797364.1:713357-715587 GCF_000002075.1 Aplysia californica
CAGATAGATAGATAGATAGATAGATAGATAGATAGATAGATAGATAGATAGATACCATAGTATTATGAATGATATGTTCATAATTTTGTTAGCCAGTAGGGTCTACAACGTCTGACTGTGTACGCAGTCGTGGTGATATGAGTATGTGTGAGCTTTGGAAAGAGCAATATTCCTACGGTTCTGCATTATTTCCCAAACATAACTTGTTCTTTCTTTGTTTCTGTTCAGAGTGAGAGCGCAGAAATTAGACGGGCACGACGTAGGCAGGAAGTCCTCTATAACGAACTCAGTAAGTCATCTATAATGAGTTGTTTCAAACAGACAGGAGGGCCTAAGCAGCCGGCCTCCTAAATCATCTATATTGTATCCATAGGTTATAAATAAGGGGGGGGGGGGTTGAAACGAATACTATTACAATATTAATGTGTACTACATTACTTTCTGAGCCCTGAAATTACTACTCCATATTATTTTTATTGTTTCTTAAACAATAAGAAGGGAAGTCGAGCGATACAACAATGTTCAGTCATAGGTTTTTCAGATCAAACTGTTCGAGGCTCGAAATAGAAGAATGACAACTAAAACAGGCCAAGGGGTTTAAATATCTTAGCAGCATTTATTTATTTTTTTCCTGAAAGCAGCCGTAGATAGAAATAGAATAGAAGAACTGTATTCGATGCGTCAGAACTGATGATATTGTTTTCAAGATAAAATAACAGTATCGGGTTGTTTATTTTTTGGATTTGATAACATTATGTCCTGTACAAAGGAACTGTACTATGTTTTATATCGTGTATTCTTATAAAAAAAATTATTTCCCCCGAATTTATTTTTTTTTAAAGCTATTCTATTTATCAAATCTGATATTTTGGCTTCTGAATTTGAAAACTTTGTGTACTGAACGAAGTAACTGTAGGTTGTAATTTAGATCATCAAATCTTATCATTTATTTTGTTTCCTGAATGAAAGAACACCGCTCTATTTATCAAATCTGATACTTTGGATACTGAATAAAAAGAACTTTATTCTGTTAGTCAGATCTTATATTTCTGCATGTTGTTTAGTCAGGTTTAATGTTGTTGCATGTTGTTTAGTCAGGTTTAATGTTGTTGCATGTTGATAAGTTAGCGCTGACTATGCTATTTTGGGCTCTAAATAAAAGAAATAAAAGAAGTGGTTTGGTTTTGTTGAAACAGAGGAAGGTGAGAGACAGCACAAACAGAGCAAGGATGAGTTCAACAGATACCTGAAAGCTCCGGTAATGGACCTGTTTGGTTTTTGTTTTGTAGGGTTGTTTTGGGGGTTTTTTTCTTTTGATTATTGCTGCTCTTGTTGTTGTTGTTGCTGTTGCTGTTGTTGTTGTTGTTGCTGTTGTTGTTGTTGTTGTTGTTGTTGTTGTTGTTGTTGTTGTTGTTGTTTTTGTTGTTGCTGTTGTTTTTTGTTGTTGTTTTTGTTGATGATGTTTCTGTTAAACATATTGTTGCTGTTGTTATTGTTGTCACTGTTTCGAGGCCACACTGTAAATGTTGCGGTTATTGTTATTGTTCCTGTTGATATGGATGTTTCTGTTAATTATACTGTTGTTGTTATTATTATTGTCACTGTTCGCAGCTGTAAATGCTGCAGTTATTGTTGTTGTTGTTGCTTCTGTTGCTGCTCTAATTGCTGTTGTTTTCGTAATGTGGGATTTTTATTTTTTGAAACTACTGTTGTTGCTGCATCTGCTGATGGTGTTGTTACTGTTGTTGTTATAACTTCTAAAGTCGGTGAGGATGATGATGATGATGATGATGATGATGATGATGATGATGATGATGATGATGAGCAAAAAAAGCAGGCGTAGGATACTATCTTGTGTGTTGCCGACTTTTAGGATTATCTATGATGTTATCTAGTAGGGTGTACATCTCATGAAAACAACTCCAAAATTTAAAATTTCCTCGCTGTTCTGTCAAAACAATGCATGTTTCCTAAGATCGTTTTTTAAATCTTCTTTTTTCTTTGCTTTGTTCTTTTTGTTTCATTTTTTTCAACATTTATCATGTTCATTTTTCTAAGATATATTTCCTTGATTTGTTGTTTTTATTGTAGCATCTTGAATGTGTTTTTTTAATGGAAATTTTGTTTCTTCTTTAATTGTATTTGTTGTTTAAGTTATGTCTTGTACATGAATGTTTTTGTTCTATTTTAATATTCCGTCCCGCATGATTTCTAAATAATATTCTTTTTT
>NW_004797364.1:721069-724475 GCF_000002075.1 Aplysia californica
GCTGTTAAATTCGTTATCTGTTGTGTCAGTTTGGTCAGGGAATATATCTTTGATAAAGTAATACGCTTTTATTAAAAGTGAAATTACAATAATTTTTTTTTTTATCTTATGATGTTTACTTTTTGTGATTGTTGATCCAGCTACACAAAATCCGAATAAACAAAAGAGAATATAATTGTTAATCTCGTGAAAAAGAACTCAGCATAATATGTCATGGTAGAGAAAATAGGTTTTCTTAAATTATTATTTTGAGGATTATAAGAATAATAATTATTATATATTGTAGCTAGGGCTATCTGTCTGTAGTATGCATGTTTCTCTTGATTTTGTTTATAATAAGGGGAGGAGGGGGGGGACAAAAATGTTTAGTCGTCAGATTAATAGATTTTTTTGTTATGGCATTAACTTTGCTTTTTTCGATCTTGGGTGTTTGCATTTTTTTTTCTTCTATTATTTCAAAGTTAAGTACCGCAAAATGAGTGTATTGCTGTGTGTCTTGGCTAGGGAGACGCTTGCAAACTTCTAGAATACTGTGCTAGTTTTGAATAATCGTTCTCTCTACGTAAAGCAGGCTCAAAACCGTACCACAGTAAACTGTGCTGATTCGTAAAATTCAACCACTCGTCTTTAAAAATTGTAGAATTTATGAATGTCCATTCTTGTTCTAGCTTGTCTATTCCGTCCAACGCCCTAAAACAATATTTACGTCAATGTCTGTACGTTTTATTTCAAATCATGCCGTCCAGAGCATCTCTGTGATTTCTGTAATAGTATTCATCAGAGTTTTATTATTATAAATGTGTTGAATGTGTCGATTGTTGTTTCCTTGTCAACATCGTCTCCTCGTCGTTTGTGTGCGTTCAAACCAAAACCAACAAATCAAAACTTTCAGTGTGTTGACTTGTCATATTTGTGTCTTGTTGTCAAACTATAAGTAAGCAACAGTTGTGTGTTGAGAGACGACTGAGAGGCATTAAACAATGTTTTTGTTGTTTGTTTGTTTTTTCTTTTAACCCAAAATGGCCGTTCTTTTGTTAAGTACTCCGCACCAAGAAAGTTCATACATTTTTATTTGGTTATATAATTTATTCGTTCGTTTTTTCTGCACTTTTGAATAAGTTCAACTTCCAATTGTTCACAAACCTGGAGCTGTATCCATTCCGTCCAACTGACATGTTTACAATCAACTCAAGATCTACCAATACATCCATCTTCACCGTTCCAAAACGTTGCCATTAATTTTGTTACTCTTGATGTCAACACATGAATGCACTGAACTATCCCAGCAGTATTAACGTGACCGAAACAGTTTTCTTTGTGTTATTTATGATGTGTTGTTTTGTTTGTGTGGGCTTTTTTTCAGTCGTGTGTCTGTTTGTGTCTGCAGTTTTTTTGTTGTTTTTTTAAATAAACATTACAAACATCAGATGCGTCATGCAAAAACAACAAAAAAGTTTTTTTCATGTTAGATTTATGATCTTTTGAGAATCATCGTCAATTTTTTCTACCTTTGAATAATTTCACACTTGGCAAAGATGGTAACTGATACTGATACTTCTTTGTTTCGTTAACATTTACTGTATAATTATTAGTTACAATTTGTTTGGGGTTTTTTATCGTTAGTTTGTTTGATGGTTGTTTTTTTTGTTTTGGCACTGGGTTGGGTTTTTTTCGAGCACAGTGAACACATTGTGCACCCTCAGGCTCAATCAATGTTTGGCGGGGATTTCAGGACAAAACTCTCAGAACTGAAATGTTCCATTTTCACTGCATTATCAATGAAGATAGAACGGTTTAGCTCTGGGTCAGAGAGGAGTCCGCACTTTGCCCAGCCGAATGCGCTGCCCTGAGACTTTCGATCAAACTTTCGCCTCTTCTTACTTTTTGAGAGAAACGTCCTTAATTTTACAGACTGATTATGAGTTGAAGAGGATACGTCATGGAGTGGAGTAGAAGTGCTGACTAATCACGTTCGATTCTGCAATGTCACTTCCATAACCATGACCTTCGAACTGAAAGAGGCCTCATAAACAGGGGAATCTTACCTTTGATTTCGAGACACAAACATTCGGTAACAGACAACAAAGTAATGAGAAACATTATTTGGGGAGAAAAGGCGACAATTATAGTATTATTTCAATCCCCGCCCCCTTTTGTTTTCTTTTCAAGCCCCCCCCCCCCCCACACACACACACACATCCACACACACCATTTCGAACTGTTTGACCTTGTGTACAACACCCAGGGTCAAAGTGTGGGTCACAAGGGGGTAGCATCTATGTCTTAATAATGAGCAGGAAACAACAAACTGTGATCATGATGAGGGAAGAAAGGAGGGGGCTAAATTTTACTCTAGCCAATAAAATAGCTACATAATCATAGCTTTCCAACCTACTAGTATCTGCTGTGTACCAGTTAGGCGCTTCTCTGAAGCATGCTGAAGACGTGAATTTTTGTCTAAAGAGGTAGATTTGATTTCCGAGTGAGGAAAACGTGTATCGAGCATCTTCGTCTGTTTGCAAGACCATTGTATCCCATGCGTCTGGGCTGTCCCTAACACTATTAACAGACAGCGCTCATGCAGCCTGCCACCCAGATGATCTAAATTACCTGGATACTTGGAGGTGTCATCTCTGACTCAGGGGCTTACGTAAAATGAATCTCCATCCTTCATGGTCGTGGGCTGCCGTTGCTCATTCTGCTATATCCAGGCCAGTCCATCTTTAATTGTGTTGATGCAATCCGCATCCTATGATCAGACCGGCGTCTTAGGTGTAATGGTTAGGCTTTTCACCGGTGTACGATGAATAGATGAGTTCGATTCGCGTGTTGGTACGTTATTCTAGGAAGTATCTCCGTCTGTCCGCTAGGATTCTCTACCGTACACAACTCTTGGGTGGGTCCTGACAGCCAGAATCAAAGCAGCCAGCTTCCTGGTTGATCTAATTTATGTCGATGGGAGTGTAAAACGATTGGGATCATTCTGATTTTTCAATCTATAGTTCTCGATTCAGTCTTGTTTTCTTTGCACACAGAACCATTGTACGGTCCACAAAACGTATTCAATGACAGCATACTTTTATGTGATTTGTATCAAAATGTGTGTCTCAGGCTTTGAAAATTTGTCCTCGTTGAACATGTCAGTTTGTAAGTGACATTTTAAAAATGTTATATATTAAATAGAAAAAGAACAATTCGTATTTGTTTTTGTCCACCGGAATCTATTATATATTTGTATTATATAATGATTGTGTGTTAAGCCTTAATGTGACTGTGATAATAAACCCATCCATGTTTGTTTTCCGATTTCTGTGTCTCGGCTTTTATGACTGTGGTATCGGCTGTCTGTACAACAGTGCGTGCGTGCGTGTGTGTGTGTGTGTATGTGTGTGTGTGTGTGTGTGTG
>NW_004797364.1:726031-727368 GCF_000002075.1 Aplysia californica
GTGTGTGTGTGTTGCTTCAGTCGTTGTTGTTTATTTTGTTGTTGTTGTTGTTGTTGTTGTTGTTGTTGTTGTTGTTGTTGTTGTATTGTCATTTTTGTTTTTATTTTTTTAAGGGGATTGGTCTGGGGTGCATCTGAAAGAAAACAAAAGGTGTGTAGGGGGGGGGTCTCAATTGGCGTCATTCTGTATGGATGGACGTCCTTGGTTTGATTCCAAACGGGCAATTCTTAATTAAACATCTGGAGTTTCGGGCGTCTCAGTAGTCCCCACCCACTCAGTTTTGTTCTTGTCCTAAGGTCCTTGAAGAGCATGAAATGAGGAAGCCTTGTCTCTTAGATAATTTGACAATGCTTATGCAGGCGAAAACCCCACGCTGTATTGTTCTATCGAAAAGAAAGACAAACGGCCTTCGATAAGAAAATGCAAATTCGCTGTGCTAGGTTTGCGGCAGAGGTGTGTCTCCTTGGAGCAATGACTTGCAGCCTGGCAGTCTTTTCTGGGCAGATTTATGACTCATAAATACATCAACAACAATTCGTTTCAACCAAGACACACTCTATCAGTACGAGGGCGTATACGTTTCAACCTTGATGCAATGTAAAACGAGCCCCCACCAAACTCAAAAACATGACGAGAAGAGGGGAAACTATCTTCAAAGACTCAACCCCCACCTCTCTGAATTCCGTTTTATTTTGTTACAGCTCAAATCGAACAACCAGTGTGAAGTCATTATCATACAACTTGACTCAATGGGGGAGAAGGCGGTGCATTGCTGTACTTTTGTGTGTGAGCTGGCGTTTGTGAGTAGCATGTTTATGCGTGTATGTTTGCATGTGTGTGTTTATGCGTTTTTGAGTTTACATATTACTATACGTGTGTATGCGTGTGTCTGTTTGTATATAAATATTGAGTGTGTTCATGTGCGCGCGCGCGCGCGTGTGTGTGTGTGTGTGTGTGTGTGTGTGTGTGTGTGTGTGTGTATCTGTGTGTGTGTGTATTTGTGTGTGTTCATGAGTGTTGTAGTGTGCATGTCTTGTCTCTTTACATTATTGCCCCTCAGAACCGTCCATGTCTGTAAGTAATAGGAAGGGGAATGGGTGTCATTTATTTCGTGTTGTAGTTTGATTATTTTGAACATCTTGAGGTGGGTTTTGTGGCTGAATGAGAGGTTGGAAGGGGGAGGGGTACAAGTCAAGTTGTGATAAATGGATGCCATAAATGTTTCTAATGATCTCATTTTATTGTGGCCTTGCTAACGGCAGAGACACTCCTATCGAATTGTATGTTTTGTTTGGTTTTTTTTTGTTTTGTTGTGTGTGTGTGTGTGTGTGTGTGTG
>NW_004797364.1:731499-732862 GCF_000002075.1 Aplysia californica
TTTTTAGCTTGATGTGTTAGATGTCTTTTAAGAGTGCACAAACAAATCAATGCTTGTTTGAAAATTAAGCGTGGTTGAAAACTATTCTGGCATCATCATCATCATCATCATCATCATCATCATCATCATCATCATCATCATCATCATCATCATCATCATCATCATCATCATCATCATCATCTTCAGAGCTTCCCCATCAGAGATGTGTATTCTGGGTACTCCTATTAGCGGGAACAAAATATTACATGTCGCAGGGACCAGGTTGAGCTAGCGAGACTGCGGTCGGACCATCTTTGGAGCTTAAGATGGTATAAGAACTTTGTTAATGAAGAGCTCAGCCCTTGTTGCCGAAGACGCGGTCATGAAAAGGAGGATGTCAAACATATGTTTGAATGTCCAGGAACAATGGCAATTCGAATGGAGTTATTTAGACGAGTGGAGGTGCCGCTATGCATATTGACAATGGAGCCGAAAAAGAACCTCGCTCTCGCTCGAAGATTTCTTCGTGGAGTCCGCCAGGCCCATTAAGGAAACAAACAAAAAATCACCATCATCATCAATGTGCTGGGTTGTTTTATCCCTGTAAGAACGTGTTGGCCCTGACTGACAGGGTCGGAAGCCTACCGCCTTTGTGATCTAAAATTGTGTCAATGAGGGTGCAAAGAAAACTACTTTTTGTTAAAACGAAAATGGCATAGAGCATGCTGTTGAGCATGAAAATGTACTGTATAAATTCTACACTATTATTAATTGTTACTATGAGATCAGTGTAAATTATTGATGAAATTCGAACTCTCCACTAAACGCAAAGCAAGTTATTTCTAATACAGAAGGCGTTGTCTTGGCGAGGCTATGAGACTGCTAGAAAACAAGATAAATTCATTGTACCAGCCAGGGCGGATGAGAAAAACAATTCTGATTCAAGTCCCAATAAATTTCTTATCTCGGCGTTTGACACCACTGCATCACAGATGGCGCCAGACTGAGGTTCGGGCCATCCTAGTTCGAATCTCCATAATAGCATTTTTATTAAGAAGGGGGTTGTTTTCGAGAAGGGAGGGGCGGGTAACGTGGAGGAATGTCACGGAGAGGTGGATGTGTCGACGCGAAAGATTGTCAAATCCTTCTAAAATACACTTATCACAAGACAAGATTCCACCACTTAACCTTTTCTACCAAATATCTCACAAGGGAACAACACCCCGCCCTCGCCCCCTCAAAAAAAAAATTTAAAAATCCCCACCCCCTCCCCTCTCGCTTCCTCGTCTTCGTCACGTAATATTTTCCTATTTCGCTTCTACATTCTCATTTAATTAATAAAAACAAAAACAAACAGGAAAGTTCTACTACCCCTCCTCCAACC
>NW_004797364.1:737473-738753 GCF_000002075.1 Aplysia californica
GAAGAAGAAGAAGAAGAAGAAGAAGAAGAAAAAGAAGAAGAAGAAGAAGAAGAAGAAGAAGAAGAAGAAGAAGAAGAAGAACGTGACACAAAGGAATCTCCTTTGCTCAGCATTCCGTGTCCACGCAGATGTACGCTGTTTTGAATTTATCTTCACTCAGGCAACCTTGAAAAGGACTCCCATGTATTATGTGTCTGGTTGTAGTCCAGTTACTTACAGAATAAATTATTAGATGACGTAGGTTTATTTGACTAATGTGTGTACTTTATTTTCTGGGCTTTGATTTCATAGTCTTTTAAATTTTTGTCCCTTTGTTTGTTTAATACGAAATTTACGATTACAATTCATTGTAACCTAGATCTAGTCATTTTAAGGCAATTCGAAGTGATCTCTCTTCCACACCCCCTTTCTCATGCTGTCTCATATTTGATCTTTTAATATGCCTGTCTGTTGGTCTCTCTCTTTGTCTGCCTTCCTCTCTCTCTCTCTCTCTCTCTCTCTCTCTTTCTATCTCTATCTCTCTCTCTCTCTCTCCTATTCTCTTCAAGTAAGGTGTTGGCTCCGCTTTGCGATGTTACTTTTCTTTGGTCCTTAATGATCAAAAAGCGGCGAGTAACCTGCAAGTGGACACTCTATTCTATTGTGCCACCGGCGCGCTAGCAGCTCAGGAGGTGTATTGGTGGACCACAGCGTAGATGACTGTAGTTTGAATGTCCAGTCTGATTTTCTCGAGGACGTGTTGTCTAGGGAGCTTTGCGCCTTCCAAACCCTCATAGTCATAGCTTGGCTCTATCGGAGATGGACGTTACATACATTCCAGTATCCCGATATAGTAAACTGAAAGAATGCTTGGGTTATTTTTGTTGTTGTTTTTGTTTATTTGTTGTTGTTGTTGTTTTTTTGTTTTGGTATTTTTTGGTTTTGTCTTTAAGGGGGGGGGGGGGTGTTTTCATTTGTTTAAATTATTTTCTTTTAAAACAGCGGTAAAACCCATACCTCACAATTTAGAAGAGGGGCAGCACATGATGAGGGATTAGAAACAGGAAAGGTGCTTCTACTTAATATTTGGAGTATTTTGTTATCCCGTCTTTACCACTCCTCCCCCCTCAACCAGATTACTTTTCCCACAGCCAACTCCGAAAGCACCCCCCACCCTCATTCCCGCTAGCTTATCCCCGCCCCCTCCTCCCCCTCCCAAAAAATCCCATCTTTTCTCTGTTCCCACAACTTGTAAGATTAACCAGTCAATTCAAGTCATAGCACGGGAGGTGTGTGGGGGG
>NW_004797364.1:743929-744862 GCF_000002075.1 Aplysia californica
TAGATAGATAGATAGCTAGATAGATAGATAGATAGATAGATAGATAGATAGATAGATCGATAGATCGATAGATAGATAGATAGATCGATAGATAGATAGATCGATAGATAGATAGATAGATAGATAGATAGATAGATAGATAGATAGATAGATAGATAGATAGATAGATAGATAGATAGATTCTTTTATTCCAATAGTGTTTTCACTCAGATATTATTCCCGACCAGGGCAGTGCTACTGACTGAAGTTGTAAATGTATGTATGAACATGTTCTTATGAACAGTAAAATTGTAAATGGGCTGATTTATCAATGCCATACTCATACTGTGCCGGAACAGCATACTATCATCATTTTTCCTCTATTTCTTTTGTATGTTTGTCACTCTCTCGTGAACTGCTATTTCCAGTGTGCCTTAATAGTCGAAGCAGACTGTGTGCTGTAGAGGCTGAAGAGGTAATCAGAGTAATCCTGATTCCCCGTTTGGACTTTTCAGTTAACATCCACCCTTGGCGCTCATAACATGACCTTATGCATTTGTGAGCACAATAAAACCTTATTAAAACATAAAACTTGGAGTTTTGTGCGTGTCTCCCAAGGACCTTATACATCTAACCTCCTTGGTGTCTCCCCCAGAGCCAACCAGTGGTGGACCAGTGGGGTGGGCCAAGGGGAGACTATGATGTGGCAGGGAGAGAACTCTTCTGTGATCAGCCGGCCAGAGTTATGGCAGGATGCTTCCTTCCAGGATACACAGCGCGGCCAGTATATTGTTTATCTCTTTGATCGTGAGTGGTGTTGTTTTGTTTTTTAGTTGTTGTTTTTTAGTCTGCATGCACACGCACACACTCACACTTATACACACACGCGCGCGCGCACACACACACGTACACACACAAACATACACTCTCGCACACACACACACACACACACAC
>NW_004797364.1:747472-749549 GCF_000002075.1 Aplysia californica
TTGTATGTATGTATGTATGTATGTATGTATGTATGTATGTATGTATGTATGTATGTATGTATGTATGTATGTATGTATGTATGTATTCTTTTGGAAAGTGTCTTACTGCGCTCGCAACTGCATATGGTCATATGAGAGCGCGGGTCACATTAAACTTTTTCATTTGGTAGGAAATTTTGAATTCTGCCCGGATGGCGGCCGAAGCCTACTCTTGTAGATTTTAGACCACCAAGGGATCTTTTACGTTCGCAACTTGCACACGGGCTCTCTGAGATTTTTCGCCCTTGTCCGAGAAGGCTAGGTGTAGATCTTTCCTACCAGAAGATCAGGGGTGTGGCTGCAAAAAGAGTCAGGAGCCCAGAGGAGGGGGCAAAGGAGGTGAGGGAATGGGGGCAGAAAGAAGAGACGAAAGCAGGCGACAGAACAAAGCTAGAAAGCAGGAAAGGTGGTGAAAGGAGACAATTTTAGAGAATTGAATTGTTCGATCGCTACCCGGATTCAAACCCCGGACCTTTGAATGAGAATCCAAAACTTTAACCTCTAGGCCTCAAGACATACGTATGTACGTATGTACGTATGTACGTATGTACGTATGTACGTATGTACGTATGTACGCTGTTGCGAGCGCCGTAAAACACTTTACAAAAGTATGTACGTACGTACGTACGTACGTACGTACGTACGTATGTACGTACGTACGTACGTACGTATGTATGTATGTACGTACGTATGTATGTACGTATCTATGGGTGTAAAGGTATGTGTGTGTGTGTGTGTGTGTGTGTGTGTGTGTGTGTGTGTGTGTGTGTGTGTGTGTGCATGTGTGTGCGTGTGTGCTGTTAGCGCGTGTACATGCATAAAGTGGGTATGAGCGTGTTGTGTGCGCGCACGTGTAAGTATGTGTATGTATCAATGTGTGTGCACGAGTGCTCGCGTACACACTGGCGCGTGCGTGTGTATGTATCAATGCTGTTTGTGTGTCTGTGTTTGTCTCTGTGTGTGTGTGTGTGTGTGTGTGTGTGTGTGTGTTTTGTTTTTGTAAAGTGTTTTACGGCGCTCGCAACAGCATAAAGTCATATGAGGGCGCGGGACACACCTAATATTTTCAGTTTGTAGGAAATTTTGAATTTTGCCCGGGTGGTGGCCGAAGCCTACTTTTATCGATTTTAGACCACCAAGGGATCTTTAACGTGCGCAAGTTGCACACGGGCCCTCCGAGATTTTTCGCCCTTGTCCGAGAAGGCTAGGTGTAGATCTTTCCTACCAGAAGATCAGGGGTGTTGGCAGAAAGACAGCAGTAAGGAGGAGCCAACGAGTAGCAGTAGAAAGGCTGCAGAAAGAGTCAGGAGCCCATAGGAGGGGGCAAAGGAGGTGAGGGGGTAGGGGCAGAAAGTGGAAATGAAAGCAGACAACAGAACATTGCTAGAGAGCAGGAAAGGAGGTGAAAGGAGACAACTTTAGAGAAGAAATGTTTTCGGTCGCTACCCGGATTCGAACCCGGGACCTTTGAATGAGAGGCCAACACCTTAACCTCTAGACCACGAGAGGCCCCTTGTATGTGTGTGTGTGTGTGTGTGTGTGTGTGTGTATGTCTGTCTGTGTGTGTGTGTGTGTGCTTGTGCGCGCGTGCGCGGTGTATTTGTGACTCATGTCAGCGACACAGTAATACGAAACTGAGCAAAACTCAAGAGGTTCTTATTGTTCTTGTAACATTAAAAGAAGAAATTTCATTTGGAGTTAGCAGGTAGAAAAACAAAAGCAGACAAGAAAACCATGTGAAAATGGACGTGTGGCAGATTTATTGTCGGTCTGTAAGTGGCATTGCTCAGCTCAACGATATGGCGCGTAGGAGTGTACTTTTTCTCTTTTTATACAGCTCTTACCTCGCCATGTCAATAAGCTTGTAAGCCTTTATTACTTGGTTAGGGTGCTCCTTTACTCCCCCCCCCCTCCCCACACCCAAAAAACCCTACCCCGATATGTTGTTTTTTCACTTTACCTTTCTAAAACAAAGTCAATGCATTTATTCTGATTCATTTCGTCTGGGAATCATTATCCCCCCCTCTCTCTCTCTCTC
>NW_004797364.1:750390-752194 GCF_000002075.1 Aplysia californica
AGGAGGTGAGGGGGTGGGGGTAAAAAGTGGAAACGAAAACAGCCAACAGAACATTGCTAGAGAGCAGGAAAGGAGGTGAAAGGAGACAATTTTAGAGAAGAAAATGTTTCGGTCGCTACCCGGATTCGAACCCGGGACCTTTGGATGTGAGGCCAACACCTTAACCTCTAGGCCACGAGAGCCCCTTTTTATAACGTGCTTTTTATGAGCAGTCCAAATACATAGAGGATCAGAAGATATAGACTTATATTTTAGAAAGTTAGCAAAACTTAGCATTTAACCACTTCACTGCCTGACCCGAGAATTTAGTTAGGAAGCAGTTCTAAGATGAAAAGTATATTCCTGTGTTTCGTTAATCTAAGTTAAGGAGACGTAAGATTCATTGATGGCTAATTTTTTGTTTTGAAGTTTGGTGATGTCGTTGTCGTCTCTCAACCGTCAACACTGTCAACCCCACAATGTTAGTAAGTGAGCTGATCTCGCTGAGACATCTGTGTTTGCAAAACACTGCCCTCCCCTTCACACTGTCAATTTTTTTTTGTATTTCTCTCAGCAACTCGAACCTGTGGATTAGATGAAGAAAAACTAAATATCCATCTTTAGAGTTGTTGGGGTTTTTTAAAATCTAGATGTGCAGAAATGAGATCAGTAAGTACAAAGATGACCATAATAAATGCTTACGTCTTCTTTCAACAAGTGCCGATGATTATGTTGCGGCGAAGGGTATTGAGGTTGGGTAGGTTATGTGGGGAGGAGATGAAGTAATTGATCACGATGTGGAAGTTTTATTTGTGAGGCGTCGTGGTGAATTCAGACGTTCGTCAACATAATGAAATAAGGAAATCGGCATTTTTCCACCGGTTTGGGATTTTTTTTAACAGTTCAACGCCTTTTAGTTCAATTAAAAACATATTCATGTACTGATTTTATCGGAAAAACGTTGATTAAAGACACAAAAGTGTACATTTTCAGCTTCTAAGGACTCTCTCGCTATAGCAGTCGGCCTACTTTTGCGGGAATTTGCTCGCTAATTTTACGTCTGATACCAGGCGACCCGACCACTTTCAATCCAAAATATCTCGACGTCTATTCAAGAAAGATGAGTATTTCTTTTTGTCAAAAGCAAGACAAATGAAGAGACTGTAAGAAGATATGCCCAAAAATTGATGAGCGCTTGATTCCACCACGTCTTGGCGCATTTGTTCGGGGTAAGGGGTTTATCGCCATCTCTTCATTACCTCTCCCCCTCCCAGCCCTTCCACAGACAGAAAAGGACATCAACCCACATAGAATCACGTACTTTTGCCATTGTAAAAAAATATATATATAACACAGGAATGTGCTTCTACTCTTAGTCGAACCTGGGACAGTCTCGGGCCAGGCAGTGAAGGGGTTAATTAGTAGCATACCACTAGCTCGGACAAAAGTACGCTTTTGATATATAAGTTAATACGTATCTAGGTCTGTAATTCTCTACCCCTACGCGTTCAAAATATTCTCTCTCCTCTCTCTCTCTCTCTCTCTCTCTCTCTCTCTCTCTCTCTCTCTCTCTCTCTCTCTCTCTCTCTCTCTCTCTCTCTCTCTCTCTCACACACACACACACACACACAACACACACCCTTCTCCTGTCTCCCTCCTTTTTGCCCTTTTTTTCTCTCAGTTGCTCATGAGGAAGCCCACGAGTCGAAACGTTGAGCTGTGTTTATTAAACAAATTTTAAACATTTTATATTGTCATGTTATTTTGTCTGAAATTCAAACAAGACTGTCCCTCCTACTCTGCTTTCCAAACAATGATGATGCTG
>NW_004797364.1:752294-753653 GCF_000002075.1 Aplysia californica
ATTATTATATTTGTTGTATTTTATCATCATCATCATCATCATCATCATCATCATCATCATCATCATCATCCCCAGCAACCCAGCACCCAGCTACAAGTGGTACTTCCTCCACAACAGCAAGGACAGCGGCAGCGACATCAGCAGCAACAACGCCACACAGCTGCTGCTCCCCGGCGACCATTTCACCATCACCAACGGCAAGTTCCTCCTACACCGGCCCAGGGAGGAGCGGGACGTGGGCACCTACCAGTGCGAGGCTCTCAATGGTTTGGGTTCCATTCTCTCCGACCCGGTCAGGATTTCGTATGGATGTAAGTGAGGCTTTGGGTCTCAGATCGGTGTCTTATTAAGTAAGTAAAGTAGAGTAAAGTTGTTCCCGCATTCGATCCGGACATTGGAGATTGCCTTGTTAGTGAGACAACTTCCTGGGCCCTCGGCATATTGTGGTAGTGTGGCCAGTTCCTTTCCACGCCGCCTCTACTTCCCCAGCTTGAATTCAGGTACCCATTACTGCTAGGGGAGGGCAGGAGTGCTAAAAAAAATCCATGTCCGATCCGAGGCTCGAACACGGATTATCCGCTTCAGAGACGAGCGCACTAATCTCTCCGCCACCGCACCCTCTTTAAGTAAGGAAGTAAGTTTATTCGGTGTTTAAGGCTATTGGCCCACATCACATCGTATAAAGCACTAATTTCTTATTAAGTAAAATAAAGTTTCCATATAATTAAAAAGTACAAGTTGTGCACATAATATCTCTTATCTTGGGTCGAGCATTGTATATTTCTGTCATTGTGCTGAGTCGTGCCGGAAGGAATTAGCATATTGTATAATTTATAAGTGTGGTTCTATGTACCTAAATTGAAATTTAAAATAATGCTCGTGTTATTACGCTCCCGTCGACACAATTTAGATCATTTTGGAATCGGATTTCTGATCCTGCCTGTCAGGGTGAACCCAGGCTGAGAGGGACACAACACCCCAGGAGAAAGATAGAGACACTCGATAAGAATTCTCTGAACCACTTAGGAATCGAACTCATATCGCATGCATGCAACAACGATGTGCCGAATCGATCCAGCACAGGCGCCGGTACAGATATTTTAGTGTTGTTTGAGTCAAAAAGGGTTCTTTGTCCACACTTTTTTAGGTGTTTAAAAGTATTGCTGTAGCTGTAGGTGGTGGTGGTGTTGTGTTTGTGTGTGGGGAGGGGAGGGGTGTATGTGTTGCTGTATGTGTGTGCGCGTGCGTGCACAATCGTGTCAGCACCACTGTGCGTGTGTGTGTGTGTGTGTGTGTGTGTGTGTGTGTGAGAGAGAGAGAGAGAGAGAGAAATGTGTGTGTGTGTGTGTGTGTGTGTGT
>NW_004797364.1:756898-766552 GCF_000002075.1 Aplysia californica
GTCTCCTAAGCGTGAGGTAGGAGGTCGCCGAGGTAGACTACAAAGAAAAAACATGTCGCCCAGGTGTAGTTTAAGGGGTCACCCAGCTATTCTGAGCACACTCGACTATAGCGAGATCGTTTTTTTGCCCTGTATTTGAGTGCAATAGTGAGCTCACCTGGCGTCCTTAGTTAACATGAAATACTCCCACGTTCCCTGCAAACCAGGTTTCAAAGAGAGATCGGTTGTTTTTCCTGTGTTTCATTAAGAGTTTGCTTTGCGTGTGTTTGTTGTTTATTGGCGTTTGTGGTGCTGCGGTTAGGCATTTCACCGACGTTCGTTGAAGAGACATTTTTTGTCCAGTATCTCGGCCTTTCTGCTGGGATGTTGTATCTTAACTCGGGTTTAGCCCTGACTGGCAGTCTAAAATTTATATTGATTTAAACTGTGTCGATTTGGGCGTAAAATATCTACATTGAGAAAATACGCAGGTGAAGTTTTATTGTTTGTTTCTTTTTTGTTTTGTGTTTTGTTTTTTGCTGTTTTTGTTTTTCAGAATTTCTGTAGGGCATTCATTAAATGTTTATTGTTCCCAAGTTATCTGTTTGCCGTTCCTATGTTATAAGTAGTGAATACGTAAGTCTGCTTGCTGTTCCCAGGTTTTTCTGTGTGAAATACTTTTAGTTTGTTGTTCCAACCTTTTCTGCAGAGAATGCATTAAGTGTCTCTGTTGTTCCCATGTTTTTTGTACGGAATACGTTAAATCCGTTTGTTATTTCCCAAATTTTCTGAATGGAATAAACTAAGTTTGTTGTTTCCAGGTTTTCTGTAGGGGGTACGTTACGTTTTTCGTTCCCAGGTTTCTACCACTGTTCAGTGATGCTCATTGCTCCCTTGGGGCAGGACATGGCCACCGACCAACCTCCCAGCAGGCTCAGCATGGGCATACAGCTCATCATTACTGGAGACTGTAAGAAATACTTGACTTATCACAGTTCATGGTTACTGGAGACAGTAAGACATTCATTTGGCTAGTCGCAGTTCATGATTACTGGAGATTGTAAAATAGGTTTATCACATATCATGATTTCTGGCGACTGTAAAACATTCAGGCTTATCATAGTTCAAGATTGTTGGAGACTGTTAGACAATCATGCACTTGGGGGAAAGAGGGGGGTGGGGGAAGACGCTTTGTCAAGACATACAAACTTATCATAATTCATGGTCACATACGAGTACACTTGCCTTATCAAATCTCATGATTTCTATGGAGTGTAAGAGATACAGACTCATTATAGTTCTTGATTACTGGAGACTATAATACATGCACGTGACTTATCAAAGTTCAATATCAGACACAAAAGTGACTCATCACAGTTCATACTCACTGGAGACTGTTAGATATACACATGACTTATCACAGTTCATGATCTCTAGAAACCGTAAAACAGAAATTTCTTCTTATCATAACTGTCTGTGCCATGTACCCTAACGTTTTACCCAGTAAAAGAGCACAACGGTTTGTCAAAAGAGCCTCGTCATGGGACTTGGACTCCTCGAACTGTATCAGTGGTGAAATAATAATACATGTCATTGGTGTGCCAAATTGTGCTAAGATGACACAGTAAACCGCCTAAATCAAACTGTATCAGGATGTCTCTTTGTGAATGCCGTTTGGTACAGTAGGTACTCTCGAAAAGTTGCTGTAGCGTTGTAATTCGTTACAATGTTGACACCTAGCCGCCCCCCCCCCCCAACTCCCTAGTTCACTTACCCTTAGTATTTGTCATGGTTTGCTGGGGCCATAACAAAAATCCCAAATAGGCTTATTTCGGTGATCCCGGAACCACCGCGAATGCGAGTGGTTTGTGTGTGCCACCGGCGGGTTCCCCCACCCCACCCCTCCTCTTTGTTGTTTCTGTCTTGTTTCAAATGCTTGGAAAGTCCAACTTGACTGACAACCACCATCACCTCCACACCCCACCTCCATCTCCTCAGCTGCTCTGGATTACGGACCGATCATCCACAACGATTTTCCCCTTGTCACCCCTAGCCCGTCCTTGAGGGGAAACACCTTGACCTTGGAATGCTTCGCTTATGGAAAGCAAGTTGATTACTCTTTTTCATTTTTCATATCATAATAATTATCGGACGAGAAGAATACGAAGTGGGTTCAATAATTCTTAGGTCTGGGTATGAAGGAATCATGGTAGAGTAATGAAATTTCGCCAGCGTTAAGACAATTTCTTCGGAACACACCATGCAAATTTTCTGGAAAATCTGACAGTTCAATAAGAAGGCACTCGTTAGCGTGGTCAAAGGAACCATGCACGAAAACATATTTATTTTTCTTTGCTGAAGCGTTTTGTCTTTTTATATTGTTGCTTTTTGTTTCTCTGTTTATTTTTTCCTCAGTAATTTATAATCTCGTACAACTATTTATGATCATAATTTACAATTTCAAAGCCTACAATTTCTTACAATTATGTACCATTTCTTACAATCTCTCACTCATATGACCACAACAAAAAGGAATGACAATATCAACCACATACAGAGAAAGAAACGTACCACGATCTTCCGACTGCGAACAGAACATAATATACAGCTCAACGTCCACCTGCATAGAATAAACCAAGAACTTCCCCCAATGGGTCCATTGTGTGACTATGCATACGAGACTGTGGATCATCTCCTGTTCCACTGCACAGCCCTAAACGACATCAGAGCTACCCTTCTCCCTCCGAGACCTAATATTGACAACACACTCGGTGGAATATTACAGCAACTGCAGCAAACCTGCACGTATCACTACATGGCATTGGACAGAAGGGCGAGAGCCCAGCAGTTGCTGGATCGATAACAATAACAACAACAACAACAGCAACAACAACAACAACAACACGGATGCCCTGCCACCACAGGTCTGCAACGCCTGCGGCCGTAAAGAGAGGCTGCTTCTTAACCCGTTCATATGCAGTGCTGACGGCTGTAACGAGAAATGTCATCAATCCTGCAGCGGCATCTCCCGGTACTCCAGGAAGCGCGAATGGCTCTGCAGAACTCACTGCTCACCCCCAGTCCCCGTCGACCAAACACCCCGACAGGAGACCTTTGCCAGACGCGAGTGCAGTGTCTGCAGCAAGATGCTCAGGAAAAACGCCGGCCGGTTCCGTTGCGACGAATTGGGATGCTCAAGCGAGTGCCATAGGGACGTTAGGTGCAGCCACATCGGCAGGTACCACCCCAAGACAAAATGGAGGTGTGCAACCCACTCCAGCAACACAGCACCAACCGCAATCTCAATCACAAATAACATTGTCAGATCTACTCCCCTACCATCCACCCCACGGCCCAAAGCCAACTATAAGGGCTGCCTGAAACCAATCCGAGTGAATGCCACGCTAGTTGCATGCGCGTCCTGTACCCAGTACTTCCACAAGTCTTGCACGAATCTAACGAGACTGCTCGCAAACGCCGCTGCGGAAGGTACCCACAGCTGGAGCTGTGAGGGTTGTGAGCGGTCGAATAAGCCCAGAGATTTCACACGGGTGGTGGGTGGCACAGCGATCGAAACATCTGCCGAGGACCTCCAAAAGCGGACCAAAAGTTCGCTCAGTATTATGCAGTGGAACGCCGATGGCATCACAACTAAGGCAAACGATCTTGGACTTCGCTTGAAGGAGGGTGATTTCGACATCTGCCTCATCCAGGAATCGAAACTAAAACCAAGTAAGACGACACCTAGATTTGAGGGATATTCGTCAATCAGGGTGGACAGACGGAGCCAGGACGGAGGTGGAGGTCTCATCTCTTATATCAAGAATACCCTGGTTTTCGAACATGTTCGAGACGCGTCCATCAGAGGAACTGAGCTTTCGATGTTTAAGGTGAGGGTCTGGAAGAGGAAATGGGTCACACTGTGCAACATCTACTGCCCCCCGTCAGATCTCACACATCTCAACAATCTACACGTTTGGCAACCGACGAACTCCCAACCACACCCGGGTCTATCATACTAGGTGGCTTTAATGCCTACTGTCCCCTTTGGGATCCCTTTCAACCACCGGATGCAAGAGGGGAGAGTCTGCTGATCTGGACACTGGATAGCGACATGACGGTAATGAACGACGGAAGACACACTCGTATCAACACCAAGTCGAGACATGACGACCATCCCAACCCCAATCCCTCTCCCTCTTCCCTACCATCCACCGAGGGCAAAAGTGCCCCTGATGTCTCTATATGTGGGTCAACATGGAGCGGGAAGCACACCTGGTGCCCAGTAGACGGAATTGGCAGCTCTGACCATGCGCCGATTTCCGTGACCCTTAACACTGAGATCAGCCATGGATCAGTATTCAAGGGTCAAGTCACCTGGAAATCGTTCGGTGTCGACTGGAAAGCTTTCACCGACGCCGTTGAACGTGACACTGCGACTAGAATGCCGTCGAACAACCACATCCGCAACATGGTGTCTGAATTCCACACTGCCCTGATGGACGCCGGTACCCGTATTGTCGGCACTGTGAAACCAGGTAGGCACACAAAGACATGGGAAACCCCCACAGTTCGAAGAGCAATCCGGAGGCGAAATAGACTCCGGAAAGAGGTGCGAACCCGCCGCAAAGAATGGCTAGAGGCGTGCCACGTGGCGCAGGAGACGATCAACGATGCTAAGACCGACGCCTGTCGAAAACTGCTCGAGAAAACCACCAACTCACAGGACGACACCAAGATGTGGAAAATCATTAAAAGCCCCAACGGTACCCCTGAGACAAACTCGCCAAATGAAGCAATGTCACACAATGGGCGATTGGTGACATCAAGCAAGCATAAGGCGGACATATTCGCAGACCACTACGCGAACGTCTGTAGTCTAAACATGTCGAAAGAAGACAGAGCCGAAAACTGGCAACTCAAACAGCGACTGAAATACTTACGGAACAACCCAAGGGCAGACCAGCCCGATTTCATTATCGGGGAACTGAGGAATGCCATTGCAAAGATGAAGTCACGCGGATCACCCGGACCAGACAACATCCCTCCGTCCTTCCTCAAAAACCTGGGTCCCAAAGCGCTAAAGAAACTGCTCTCCATCTTCAACATGTCATTTCGCTCAGCTGATGTCCCACAAGTCTGGAAAGACGCCATCATTGCCCTCTCCTCAAGACCGCCAAACCAGCATCGGAACTAACGTCGTTTAGACCGATAAGCCTCACATCCTGTGTCATCAAAGTTATGGAGAGAATGGTATCTGAACGACTGTACGACATGGCCGAGCGGAACGGCTGGTTATCCGAACTGCAGGCTGGATTCAGGGAGGGGAGATGTGTGGAAGACCAAATTCTGAGAATTACGCAGATTTCCGATGGCTTCCAAAAGAAGGAGAAATCGCTACTCGTCCTCCTCGATTTTTCAAAGGCATACGACACGGTCTGGTGAGAACGCCTACTTCTCACCCTCCTAGACAGAGGTATCCCAGATACATACGTTTTATGGCTGAATGACTTCCTTCAAAATCGTCAATCCAGAGTCCGATTCAACAGAATACTGAGTAATAGCAGGAAAATGAACCAAGGCCTCCAACAAGGTTCGGTCCTGGCACCCATCCTCTTCCTTTTTTATATCGACGAACTGGCGAAACTACTTCCGGATGATCTCACAATTTCACTCTACGCTGACGACGTCTCTATCCTTGCTTCATCACGCACGACACGAGACGCCGAAAGTCTGGCACAAAGAGCGGTGGACACCGTTGCTGACTGGAGCAGACGATGGAAACTCACGCTAAACGGCTCAAAGAGCGAGACTACATTCTTCACGCTCGCAACATCTAACTTGGAATGGAAGCCAGGCATCACGATAAATAATTCGACAATTCAGTATGAGCCCTACGCAAGACTCCTGGGAGTCACACTCGACCGCAGGCTCACGTTCAGGAAACAGGTTGAGACAGTAATAGCTAAGGCCACACAGCAGATGAGGATGCTCGGCGCTGTAGCGCACTCAAAATGGGGATGGAGGAAAGACGACCTACGCATGGTCTACCTCACTCATATACAAAGTGTTCTCAACTTTGCGAGCAGCAGCTGGCAACCGTGGCTGAGCAAAACTCTCATAAATAATCTGGAGGTGATTCAAAACAGATGTCTGCTACTGATTACCACCCAAGCCCAGTCTTCACCGATCGAGGCACTTCGAGCTGAAACGGGGGTCCCAAGCATTCAGTCCACCATAAATGCTAACTGTCTCCGATCAAGAGAGAAGGCCCTCCGACTGAACAACGACCACCCTCGACGAATTGCGGCAACGGAACAAGTGCACAGACGCCTAAAAGGACGCAGGAATTTTCGAAAAAGGGCTGAAGACGTCTGCAAAAAGAGCCCACATCTGTTCAACTGCGAGAGGAGGCCCATCACTTACTTCGAAACCAGGCCTTGGGAACGGGGAATCAACCCCGACATCACTTTCCCCCACCTGTACGGCATAAGCGGAAGGAGTGACTCCCGTGGGAAGATTCAAAGCGCTGCTGTTCGTCGAGCACGAGAGCTTGGCGCACAGTACAATATCTACACCGACGGCTCGGCTAGGGCAGGAACAACGGACGGCGGCGCTGGAGTCGTCATCACAACGGGGGACCCGTCCAACCCTGCCGTTGTCGAGACGTTGAGGGAGAAAGGCGCCATATTCACGTGCTCTTTCGAGGAAAAAAAGGAGAGCCTTGGAAATGGCCATTGACTGAATTGACAAAGAGTGCGATGCATCCAACTCGGTCGCTATTTTCACCGACAGTCAATCACTATGCATGGCACTAGTGGGAACATCACCATCCTTCGACCAAATGCGACTACGCATAAATTATGCAATACCTCAACCCACGATTCAGTGGATCCCTGGTCACTGCGATATCCTCGGCAACGATCTCGCTGACAGTAATGAAAACTGGCAACAGCGCTGCCGGGTCCAGGCCGCCAAATTACTTATGAAAGTGCGTGCGCCCAGGTAAAGCTAATTACAAAAGACCCCCCCCCCCCCCTATATGCTACACGCGGACGAACGAAGTATACAGGGCATTTTCCTTAAAAAGAGGCTTTTATTATGTCCTGCAGTGACCAGTCATTACTGGCAAAAATCAGGACCGGTCACTTCTCTGGGCTGCGGGCCTACAAAAATAGAACTGTGCAGCAAGGAACCCCAAGATTTGGAACACTGGCTGAAGAGATGCCCCCGCCACGGAGGCCCGGCGGTGGCATCTCTTCGGGGGGGATCAGGGAGGTTGGACTGCCTCACCCGCTACCCAAGGGAGGCGGTGGCCCTGGCGAAGAGCACGCTCTTCGGGGCTCCAAACATTTCGTACGGATAGGCTACCACACACACACACACACACAACAGCAACAACAACAACAACAACAACAACAACAACAACAACAACAACAACAACAATCTCTCACTGTCATTGAGCTAGTGCGTGTTGTGAAGCGGTTAGACGCTTTGCTGTTGCTCGCAGTGGACCAGAATTTGATTCCCGACTGGAATCTCGGTCTATCTGCTGAGTTGCTGTATCCCTCTCAGCAAGGATGGGCACTGGTATGCAGGGTCGGAAACCCGCCTCCAAATTTATCTAAACTGTGTCGGTGGGGGCGTAAAAATAACCTAAATAAAAACAGCATTAAAGTCATTTTAAAATCTTACAATCATTTACAAATTCTTATGAACCATTTACAATCTCTTACAATTATTTACAAATTCTTGCAAATCATTTACAGTCTCTTGCATTCATTTCCAATTTCTTACAATAGTTTACAATCTCTTACAAATCGTTTACTACAATCTCTTACAATCCCTTACAAATCATTCACAGTCTCTTACAAATAATTTACAATCTCTCACAAATTGTTTACAATTTCTTACAATCATGTACAATCTCTAACAAATCATTTACAATTTCTTACAATCATTCACAATTTTCTTACAATCATTTACAATCATTTCTCTCCCACTCCCCCCCCCCCTCCCCCCAGACTGCCCCTGCACTACTCGTGGACCAAGGACGGGGGCGGTGTTCCGGAGAAGGCCAGCCTGGCAGAACACGGACGCTGGCTCATTCTGCCAGACGCACAGCTGGACGACTCGGGGAACTACACGTGCTACGTCACAAGGGGCGGGGCTTCTAGAGACGTGCGCAATCTACAGCTGGTCGTGGAAGGTATGTTTTATGTTTTAGTAGAGGTTTTACGGCGCTCACAACTGCATAAGGTCATATGAGGGCAAAGGGGTGGATGTCAACAGAGAAGTCCTTACAGGGAATCAGACTTAGTCTGCTCACCTCTCTAGCTTCAACAGCACAAAGTCTGCTTCGACTATCAAGCCACCCCGGAAATAGCCGGTCACAAGAGTAATAAAACATACAAAAAAAGTAGAGGCAAAATAACGATAGTAAGGATTAAAAAAGAAAAAGCAGCGATTCCCTGTTGCATTTCAGGCACAGTAATGAGCATGATATTGATGAATCTGCCCATTTACAATTACCATTCAACTGTGCATAAGAACTCGAGATGTTAATTCCCCCTAAAGACACTTTAGTCAGTAGCACCGCCCCTGGGGGTGTCGTGAAATGTAAGAGCAGTTTGGGAACGGGGGGATGGGGATGTGGAGATAGTGTGTGGGTTTGTGTGTGTGTGTGTGTGTGTGTGTGTGTGTGTGTGTGTATGTGTGTGTGTGTGCGCGTGTGTTTGTTGTTGTTGTCGTTGTTGTTGTCGTTGTCGTTGTCGTTGTCGTTGTCGTTGTCGTTGTCGTTGTCGTTGTCGTTGTTGTAGTTGTAGTTGTAGTTGTAGTTGTAGTTGTAGTTGTAGTTGTAGTTGTTGTTCTTGTTGGAGGAAAAGCTGGGTGCTTTATACGGCAGGAGGGAGATGTTTTTGTTTCTGTTTTTGTTTTTGCTTTTATTGGACATGTATTTACCTCACCTTTAAAAAAATACAATACACATTGCTTTACAAACTGAAAATCTCATCGAAAAAAATGATACTGAAACAACTTCTATTATTATAGTCTTTATAACGGCAATACACAATGAACATTTCTTTTTTAAAATATTATTAAAAAGACAACTTTTATTTTCAAAATCTATAGATCTATAATTAAAATGTGCAATGAACATGCCATCGAAATGAATTTAAGAAAAATCTATTTTCCTAACCTTTACTTATCAAAAATAAACAAGAATGATGTTTTATGTTACCAAGTTTTGCGTTTGTTCTTAGACAAAAATTGTGTTTCTGTTACCAGGTGTTTGTGTTTGTCTTATGACAGAAATTACCTTTATGTTACCAAGTGTTGTGTTTGGCCTTTGACAAAAATAATGCTTAATGTTACCAAATTGTGTGCTTGTTTTATGCAGAAATTACCTTTATGTCACCAAGTTTTTGTGTTTGTCAAAAGACAGAAATGACGTTTATGTTAGCAAGTTTTATGTTTGTCCTTTGACAGCGGCGCCGTTCTTCATCTTCCCTCTCCGTGACCAGCACGTGGACATCGGCCGGCGTCTGTCCTGGCGCTGTGAGGCCATGGGTCGACCTGACCCCGTCTACCGCTGGTTCAAGAACGCTAAGCCCCTCGTCTCGATCAGGGACGATCTTACAGTTAGTCATTGTTGTATCGCAGAGTATTGTTTTG
>NW_004797364.1:769125-770177 GCF_000002075.1 Aplysia californica
GGGGGGGCTGTTGGAAGGAAGGTTTTCCTTCTGTCTATAGCGAGACTGCGCGGTCCATGGTTTTTACGCTTCTCGACAAAGGTTATACAAGAGCGAATGACAACGGCCATGACATTGCGCTCTCAGGGAATGGAAATCTGTAGTGCCACCAAAGTTAGTTTTATTTTAGTAGAAGTTTTACGGCACAAGCAACACAATTAGGGCAAATAAGTGCCTACGATTTGAGGTGTCACTATAGAGTAACAAACACAAAATCGGAGGAGAGAAAAGGACCGTAAATGTTTGATTGGAAAGAAGGAGCTAAACCACACCTGAGCACCCGCCGACCATCCACACCAAAGATCGTGCAAGGCAAGTCAAGTCAAGCCATCTGCCTATTGGCCCAGCCTCCGTCTCCTACGTAACTCTGATCTGAATCTGAGTAAAGAATAGCATGTTGACACAATAAGACGGACAGACAGAAGCATCAGAGGGAAAGAAAAGGAGTAGGACTTTCCAGTGCCTCCTCCCTCTTTTTCTAACTATCGTCTTAGATAGCCTACCAGCGTCTGTAGAATAGACGATTAGGCTCTTGGCCGTCGTACACAGAAGGCGTGGGTTCAATATCCGAGTGGGGAAATCTTTTATCGAGTATATTATCATTTGTGTGTATGTATGCCTTGGTAGGCCTACGGTATCCTACTTGCTCCGAGCTCACCCTGATTAACAGGATAGAAACAACCAGCCTTCTAAAGTAGTGCCAACGGGGCGCAAAACACTTACAGGGAGAATGATATTCGAGCAGAGGTGCCTCAGCACGTATGTCCTTTCTTGTGTGAAAACGAGAGTGTCCATGAACTGTATCACGCTCCTACTAGTGTAAGCAACGTAAGCACCCCCCCCCCCAACCAAAAAAATGGTTCCCTTGGGAGATGAAGATAGATTGTTGTTGTCCTTGTCAGTTACAAGACCATTCACTTTATAACCTCACTCATTTAACATTCAGCCTCCCCTCCCCCTCTATCCCGGTCTGTTCCCATCACCCCTGCCCCACTCAACGCTCTTTTCTGTTC
>NW_004797364.1:770743-772016 GCF_000002075.1 Aplysia californica
GTTGTTGTTGTTGTTGTTGTTGTTGTTGTTGTTGTTGTTGTTGTTGTTGTTGTTGTTTTTTGTTTGTTTTTTTGTTTGTTGTTGTTTTTCTTGGGGGGGGCGTAAGTGTTTTACCGCGCTCGCAACTACGTAAGGTCATAAGAGCGCGCATACAGATTTGTTTATTGATAATATATCGTACCATCTACCTGTATGTCTACCTGTATGTCTATACTGTACAATCTATCTGGTGTCCATACGTATATTTATTGATAGATCGTACCATCAAACTGCATGCTATATTATAATACGATCTACCTGGTGTCCATCGGTATGCTTTTTTTAATATATATATCGTACCATCTAGATACCTGCTGTTTACCTGTATGTCTATACCATACAATATAACTGGTGTCCCTCGGTATGTTTATTAAAATATTGTACCGTCTACCTGATGTCTACCTGTATGCCTGTACTGTACAAATCCAGCTAGTATCTATCGACATGTTTATTTTACTGTACCGTCTACCTGTGATCTACCTGTATGTCTATACTGTACCATATCCCTGGGTTCTACCTGTACGTTCACGTTTATCTACATGTTGTATATTCCTATTGGGGGGGAGGGGACCTCTTTCTCTTTTAAATTTCTGACTTTGCTATTGATTCTTCTTCCCCACAGATCCTCTGTCTCGGGTGTTCCAGCTGGCCAATGGGAACCTGGTGATTCGTAACATCCAGTTGAGTGACCAGGGCAAGTACACGTGTGTAGCGACCAACAGTCTGGGACAGGCCTCCAGTGACGGCGTGCTCAGGGTTGTCTGTGAGAATTTTTATTGATTATTTCTGTGTCTGTTATAGTTTTACGCATGTTTCGTCCCTACATTTTTCCGTCTTACTAATTCACTCTACCTTTTCTTAATTTCATCAGATGTTAATTTTTTTCATCGCACCCCTTCTTTACCTGTCTCATTTCATTGTTTTATTTCATCACATCTTAATCCCCCCTCCCTATCCTATCTCTTCTCGTCTCACTTAATATTGCCTTTTAAATTTTTTTTATTACATTTGAACTTTTTCATTGATTCCTATCTTTTCCAGTCTGATTCCATTTCTATCCATCTCATGTTCCTTTTCCGTCTTATTTAATTATAATGTGTTTCATTTCGTCTCTTACTCTCTTGTAATATTCCATCCTAATAGAGTTGATATGGGCTTCCATCTACACTAGCTTTATAATATTTCATCGTAACTGTTTCTTTCTGACCCCAACCCTCTCGCACAACTTACTCAA
>NW_004797364.1:773467-775699 GCF_000002075.1 Aplysia californica
CCACCCCCTCCCCAACCCCCCAGGACACGAGGGCGGGCTTCTCAGGCCTGTATGTTATCGGTGCCCAGTTACGTCACACTGGTCTGTACACCTGCACGGCCACCACCGTGGACTACAGCTCTTCTTACAGTGGACATCTGCAGGTCAGAGGTCAGTGCGCCTGTCTGTGGCCGTCATGAGATGAGATAATATGAGATGAGATTAGAATGAGGGGAGATTAGATTGAGAGGAGATTAGATTGAGAGGAGATTAGATTGAGATGAAACGAGTCAGAATGAGGTAAGCCGATATAAGAGGAGAAAGAAAAAACATAAGACAAGATAAAATGAAGTGACATGACATAATATTGGATGAGATGAGATGAGATAAGGGAAGCCAAGAGGGGATAGAATGAAGTAAGAAAAAGCAAAATGAGATAAGATAAGGTACGATACGATAAGATACGATAAGATACGATAAGATACGATAAGATACGATAAGATACGATAAGATACGATAAGATACGATAAAATAAGATAAAATAAGAAGTACAATGATAAGATGCGATAAGAGGACACAATAGGGCAGGGAATGTGGGACGGGGAGGAATGAGAAAATATATTATTTGATAAAATTAGTTACATTATGGAAGATAAAATGAGATAAAATGGGATGAAATGAGATAAATTAATAACATGAGAAAATAAGATACGTTATGAAGAAAATAAAACAAGATAAAGTGAGGAAGTAAGGTGAGATTCGAACAAATAAGTTCAGAAGTGATGAGATCACTAGTAGTACTTCTACCAATTCTGTTACCTACCCCCCCCCCCTTTTCCTAAAGAAAGAAAGAAAGAAAGAAAGAAAGAAAGAAAGAAAGAAAGAAAGAAAAAAAGAAGAAAGAAAAAATGAAATAAATAAATAGATAAATAAACAAATAATAATAAATATATAAATAGGTAAATAGGCAAATAAAAACAAACAAATAAATAAATAATACATAAGTATATAAGTAAATAAATAAATACCTCCTCAGGCCCGCCAGGGGAATGTGCCGGTGTGTACGGATACGTCCACGAGCGGACAGTGACTCTCTACTGGACACCCGGGCCTGAACACGGAGCAACCATCTCCACCTTCTCTGTCTTCTTCAACACAGACTTCAACTCTACCTGGAGGGTCCTAGCGCAAGGTGAACGCTCTGAAAGAAGTCCTAGGGAGAACGGGCATACAATTATAATATCTTCTTCTTCTTCTTCGCCGTGGTTGGGGCAATTGTGGGGGCACCACTGCATCTAAAAACCAGCTCTCGCTATCTATTTTTGTCCTCTGCTTTCCTCAGATTGTCACCCATCGTCTTTCTTGTCCACTTTGTAATGTTATCCTCCCATCTACTTCTCTGCCTTCCTCTCTTTCTCTTTCCTTGTACGGTTCCTTTCTGGATTGTTTTGGCAAGTCCTGTGGATCTTGTGACATGTCCATACCATAATTTTAATTTTCGTCTCTTCACTGTGGTCAGTAGATCTTCATGCTGTCTCACTGGGTTGGTGATTCGTTCTATTCGATAGAAGTCAGAGAGAAATTAAAATCCAATGATTCTAATTTCTTCTGTTTGAGCAATCTGTCTAAACCGAGAATTCGAGAGGTCCCACAGATTTCAGTTTACCTGTAAGTGGGCGCCACTGGAAATAATATTACACATGTGTTTTTTGTTTTGTTTTTGTAAGTGTTTTACTGCGCTCGCAACTTTCAAAAGGTCACATGAGCGTGTGTGTGCGTGTGTGTATGTGTGTGTGTGTGTGTGTGTGTGTGTGTGTGTGTGTGTGTGTGTGTGTGTTTATGTGGGTGTATACTTAATCCACCAAACACTCCACCCATCAACCCCTCAAACTGTGCCCAGGTGTACCAATGTCTGAGGTAGCCATGGAGATCAAGGACATAAAAAACACACGACGATGCCGTATGGAGACCCCTGACCTCAAGCCGGGGTCCTCGTACCGCTTCCGGGTCGCAGCGTTCAACGTGTACGGCGCGGGACCGCCATCTTTACCATCTAGTGAGTCACTAATACGACAGTAATGGCACAAGTAAAGATTAGCCTCCTGCCTCTTCCCGAAGCACGATGACCTCAGTTCATTATTTTATTTTATTTTTTATGTTTGCTTTTTTAAAGGCATGGCATTAACGGTCCAAAAGAAAAGCTCTTTCCAAAGCATGTCAGGCGAAACAGAATGGCCAAAAGAGGCGCTCGTT
>NW_004797364.1:779633-781001 GCF_000002075.1 Aplysia californica
AGGAGGAGGAGGAGGAGGAGGAGGAGGAGGAGGAGCTATAGTGCGGTCAAAAATTCGAGGCACAATTTATGGTCAAATATCTCCTCAACTATCGAACGTAGACTCTCTAGCTTTTGTGCAGTGACTTGTATTAATTTGTCCTAACAGATCAATTATTTTTGTAAAGACTTGTTAGCTCTATTCTAGAAAATTCGTTAATAAATGCTACATAAAAATCCTATAGTGCAGTTAAAAATTCGTGGCGCATCTTATCCTCAAATGTCTCTTAAACGGGTTAATCACCGTCACTCATACTTTGCACAGCAGTTTGTATCCATTTGCCTTAACTTAATCATATTTTTCCACAACAATTGAGGCTGGATTAAAAAACGTTTCTTAAAAAATGTATATAAAATACTATAAATCTCCATCACGCAGAAAATGTGATTGTTCCCAGCACTTCCCGCTTCTTGCACACATTTTGTATACGCATATGGAGCTCGGTCCGACGTTGTGTCCTTGGGAAAGGCACTTTACACGAACTTCCCTCTTGGCTCGGTCCTTTCGGAGATGGACGTTAAACTAAGAGGTCCCGCCACTGAGATAACCTAGCAGTGTTGATAGGGGCGTTAAACCCATACCATTTGACCATTCCACCTACATCACATCTCACCAATGACACTTTTTAGTGGCAAAACTTGTTACAAGAAATTTATTTTACAGTGAACACATTTTTGCACTAAAGGTTCTCAAAACATGCGTTCAACAAGCTTAAAGTCACGATTAGAAAACAATGACAGACTTGCTTTTAAAGAGCGATATTGCCCGAGCTGTAAACTTTTTAAATGCTGCAGAAACCATCGACTTGGATTTCTTACTACTATTTACTTAAGGAAATTTCTAAAATGCAGTGTACACGTGTTTGAAAAAATATTCACCAGTTAAGACAAATTGATATAAGTCATTGTGCAAACATTGGAGAATCTATGTTCAATAGTTAATGAGATATTTGACAATAAGTTACGCCACGAATTTTTGACTGCACTGTAATAGTCGGTGGTTTCTACTAATTTTGAAAGGTTTGTAGGTGGGACGATATCGCTTTTAAACGCAAGTCCGTCAGTTTTTCCGTATCCCGCTTTTATCTTTAATGAACGCATGTTTTGAGAACTGTTAGTGCAAAAAAGTGTTCACTATAAAATAAATTTCTTGTAACTAGTTTTGCCACTAAAAAGTACCATTGGTGAGCTGTGACGTAAGCCATGTGCGTATACAAAAATGTGTGTGAGAAGTGGGAAGTGCTGTGAACCAAAGATAGTACATAACAAGATGGGCCACTTCTCTCTTTGAGCCAATTAAAAAAGTGTCCTCAAAATTTGGTGGCGCCCT
>NW_004797364.1:781494-782065 GCF_000002075.1 Aplysia californica
CTGAAGCAAAGAGCATACTTCCTGCGGACACTTTTTTGGCTGAGTGGCCCATCTTGTTATTTACTATCTTTGTGTGAACTTACTTTACTTTTACTTTACTTTTCCGATCCAGCGGCCATTTGGTTTCTAGCCCTTCGGTCTCGAAGTGCTGTGAACGATTCCATTTTCCGCGTGAAGATTTGTAGTATTTTATATATAATATATGAAGAAAGGTCTTTTAATCTAACTTCAATTGTTGTGGAAAAATATGATTAAGTTAAGACAAATTAATACAGACTGCTGTGTATGGGTGACATCGATTCTCCTTTTTTTTTAAAGATATTTGAGCATAAGTTGCACCTCGAATTTTTGATCGCACTATAGTCATTTCAAACCCAATTATGATATAGCAATGTCAGGACCAGCCTCGGCTGAAAGGGATGCAAAATCCTTGCAAAAGTGACGTTGATATTCGATTAGATTAATAACATCGCCTTCTGGGAATCAAAGCTAGCTCTTTCTTCTTCCGTAAATTCCGAAAAATATAAGTTTTGAAAAGATAACACACGCGCGCGAGCACACACACACACAC
>NW_004797364.1:786045-787748 GCF_000002075.1 Aplysia californica
TGTGTGTGTGTGTGTGTATGTAAGGTGTGAACAGGGCGTGGGGGCATGGGGGCGAGGGGGGGCGTGGAGGGATTTTTTTTTACATGAAGGATTTTAGATTTTGCAGGGTGATTAAATGCAAAATAGGTTACTGCCAAGGTCGATCGGTCTTGTTTTCTGGCAGTACCTTTTGAAGGTATTTTCAAATGAAGTATAATTCGGGAACGTTGCCCCAACCACAACTGAAGTATCTGAATATTCAGGCATTTTAAAATCTCTAGCTCTAGAAATTGAATTCGATGCAAAAAATACTCCTTCCCAGTCCTCACAGAATGGCAGAATGAAAGATGACGCCTAAATCTCGCAAATAACCAAAAAATCTGTAGAACGGAAACCGTTTGGGAGAAATAGAGTTCAAGTTTATTTTCCCGAACGTTCGGAGAAATAGTCACTTCTTTGAAATTATGTAATGTGGCCCGCGCCCTCATAATATGACCTAATGCAGTTGTGAGCGCCGTAAAACACGTACCAAAGATGGAAGGTGAGTATGTGATTTCCCAAATGGGGAAATTCTTATTCTGATATCGAGCATCTCAGTCTGCGACAATGTTCTACCCCATCTACACAGGGTCAGGCTTCACAGGAAGGCTTAAAGATGCCAGGGCCTACTTAATTACGTGTATCTTTGTTGTATAGATCGTGATTTATGCAGTGGCGGCGGGCTGATCAGAATGTGGGAAGGGCTCAGAAATGGCGGAAGATTTCTTCAATACAGAGGAAATCCTAGATGTGAGTGTGTAGGTTAGTGTATTTGTGCGTGTATTCGCAGACGACAAGAAGTTCCTAAGGAGGGTCCAATTAGCTTATTTTTGTTACTGGGTATTTGGGGAAAATGTGTTATGAACTTTTACACTTTTGTTATGGCCTGTTGAACGTAAACCCTCCCTACTACAGAGTTTTCGTTAGTGTCTCAGAAACTGCATTTATTGTCTTATCCTGAATGCTTTTATCAGTGAGAAGCACACGTAGACTTCCTCAAGTACTACGTCATTTGAAGAATGTCACTGTGTGTATAATATGAGCCTTCATGATCGTCAAGTGGGTTGTTATTCCTCATGTCTCCCTCCCCAGCCGCCCTGCACTATCCCAAGTATGTGCACGTGTCGTCATACAGAGGGAACGCTGTGTTTGTCTCGTGGCAAGGTGTGAGTACAGGTCTGTTGGAGGAAACTGTGGTGGGATTCAAGGTGAGGGATAGGTGTGTGTGTGTGTGTGTGTGTGTGTGTGTGTGTGTGTGTGTGTGTGTGTGTTTGTGTGTGTATCTGTTCTTGTGTAAGTGTGTGCGTGTATATGTGTGTGTGTTCAAATTATAATGTATACCTGGATACCTGGAGGTGTTAACTCTGACTCAGAGGTTGACGTACAATGACCCTCCATCCTTCATAGTCGTCAGCTGCAGTTGCACATTCTGCTATATCCAGGTCAGTCCATGTTTTAATCTTGTCTCTCCATGTTACCCTTTGTCTTCCCCTGACTTTCCTGCCCCACATCCTTCCTTTAAGCACCTCTTTCACAATGGTCTCGTCGCAAAAGTATTGTATTTTCCTGCCTGTCTTTTATTCTATTCAGCAGGGTCTGTCTTGTGTGGAGAATCTGATACACCTCACTGTTCACTGTTCCTCCTCTTTTTTTTTCTTTTTTTTCTTTTTTTATTTTTTTGGTGG